>NC_060232.1:2177256-2511890 GCF_021155775.2 Neodiprion pinetum
CGGTAATATCCTGAAACAATAATACAATATACGTGATATAATCGTTATAATAAACGATAATTGCAAAGCATCGAACTGCTGCAGTAAAAAGTGAAGAGCAGGTTGACCCGAGAGAAAAACAACCGTCTACATTTATGCTCCCAGCAATAGGTGGTGTTGGTTGAAAAAATCGATAAAAAGTACGGCAATGAAATCGGATAATCATTACGCAATTAAACACTCGGTTATAATTAGATCCGGACAAGTTGCGGTCGACGCGTTTCTATTTTTTTTTTTTTTTCTCCTCCCCCTCCTTTTCGCCGCATGTTTATATTGTATCGTACATTATCTACGATATACGTAAGTGTATATTTGATACAGCACAGTTATAACGAATAATAGACCTGTCTTATAAGAATGACTAAAAATTTTTCATTTTTTATGACTTCCATAAATGACGCGATGCAACATCAATTTATGTCATTAAAGTATCAATTACTATCAATGACCTACTTACCGATTACCAATTTGATATAACAAGTGAAAGATAAATGAATATTTTCGCCTCATGTTGAAAAATATTTTGAATGATGAAAGTATAAATTGTCAAAAAATCTTTTTCGCCGTCAAGGCCATGTACTGAAATTTACGAAATTTCGGTCTCACATGCATCGTTTCAAAAAAATACGATTAATTTTTACCGATTCAATCGAGTAATATTCGATTATTATTTGGACTGGATTAATCGACGCCTCGATTATTTTTATCTTATTGTTAGTGGCCGTCGCTGCTGCCTCAACCCTCCGTGCAGTGAACACTTGTTTCTTACACTTTTTCAAAATGTTATCTAGGCTCTCGAGAAATCAGAAATAATTCAGGATTTCGTCTCAGTGTTTGAAAAAATTGATATTCGAAAAACGGACTGTGCTCAAAAACTGTAATCCATCCCTCTCGTCTTAAAACCCTGCTTAACGAAGTGCACAAATTTCGATTTCGATTTCGATGAGCACAAAGATCACGTGAGCTCGACATTTTTGTGCTTAAAGAGTAGGAAAGTGGCGAATAGGAAGAAAAAGAAAAAGAAAAAGAAAAAGGAAAAGGAGAAGAGACGAACCGTGGGGGTAGAGCCCGAGCACCACCAGCGGCGCAAGTAAAGCGGCAGCATCGGCAGAAGCGTGTTATACCTACACAGTTGGCGGAGCCGGTGCGTTTCGTGTCGATGACCTTTCCGCTATGTCGGCCGCAGCTGACTGAGAGTGGAATTAGGGGTCTATACGTGTCTACGCGATGCAGCTTGGCATTGATGGGGCGTAAAACGGCGCGTAAAGAAAAAAAAAAACGGGGGAAAAGGGGAAATTCGACAACGATTTTCGATCGTCGATAAATGGAAAGTTGTATTCGAGGCGAGTTATTATTACGCAACGTTTCTCAACGGAGCAAAATAACTCTTATCATCGAAATTAGTAATCTTTCAATATTCGATATAAGACGCAATAAAGTACAATAATTACATGTCGACGTGCCGGAGACTGAGGATGGATCGATCTTTCGTATCGATTCTTTGTTGATCCTTTACGCTCAGAATCGACCAGTGACGGTGCACTGGCCTACATAGACGAATTTTACGATTCTGCGGTTGCGGCCTGCGGTTATGCCCAGTTTTTTTGTCTACCGGTGCGTTGCAAAGTCATTGCTGATTAAAATTTTCCACTTGATTTCTATCGATAGCCGCCGGTGTTATACATTTGAATGTAAAAAAAAGTATAATGTATCCCCGAAAAAACGATTGTTTTTATATGTTTTGTAAAAGTGTGAACCTATAACCATTTTTTGAAAGTTTAGTTCTCATCTCTGTTCGTTTAAAAAAATGTAGTGCAAAACATAATGATGGGGAAAAAAAAAAATAAAAAAAATAAAACCTTTCGAAAATAAATTTATTATAAAATTTTTACCATTTTTTTAGATCGATTCTCACAGAATCGGCAATTCCTACCGCAGATACGTATCTTCGCGAAAGAGAATCCGATATTAATATATCACACGTGTGTTGAGCAAAGGAATGCCCTGTGTTGAATTACGGTGCAGCTTGTGTAAATCTAGTGCTGCTTGTAACTAGTTTGTCCTCCGTCGAGGAGGAGGAGGAGGACGAGGAGGAAGAGGGGCTGCATTTTTTACACAGTCGTCGCGTCGTTGCAGCAGACTGCTTGGCGTCGCGACGCCGCTGCTGCCCCTGCAGCCCTTTTAAAAACGTCAAGCTCGCTCGGCTCAAGAAGTAGCGGTGGAACCAGAAGCGTAGCAGGAGCAGCGGCAGCAATTACGACGAGAGAGAAAGAGAAAACACAGACGAATTAATTGGGCGTTCGGGACGAGGAGGCGATGATCCGAAGAATCCGAGAGTTTGTGAAATATACGGAGTGAAAGATCTGAGTAGCTATTTCCCTCCGGGTACCAGTTTTTGTTTTTCTTTCGTACCCACTCTCGATTCAATTGGTTCTTTTCAAAAGGCGACTTTCTTCGCTGTTCTCTACGGCAAGAAAAAGTGAAAGAACAAGAAAACGGAAACCAAAACGACGAGGTTGAAGTTGGTAACGTTACTTTAACGATGCACGTTCATAAAGAAAGAAAAAATCGTTACTTTGATTTGATTGCGGTAAATCGTGGCACAGAAAAAAACATGTTCGTATATTTCGAAAAGTCAAAACATTGAAAATCGTTGGATAATTAATTGTACAACAAAGATTTTTTCCTCCCCCGTTATATTTCGTTACGCCAACGTTACTAACTTGAGCCTCGTCCAAGACGTTGGTTGTGCATCATCTTCTTGACAGGTTAGCGAACAGCGTTAGTTTCCAGTGTCGTCGAGAGGTTTAATTAAAGGACAAGTTGAAACAAGTTAAAACAATCCACCGTGCCTGCTAACGACCCTAGTTGTTTTATAACAGCTTCTTACGCATTGCGTGCTTGTATTATATTATTTTCACCTGTACTCTCCGCAATTTGTACCTACGTTATAAGTTTAATAACCTGCGGCATGTTCGTCGTGTGAAAGTTCCGCAAGTACAGCGTTGTGATTGTCTTTGTTGTTTCTTTTCTTTCCTTTTTTATTTTTTTCATTTTCCCCTCAATACGTTAAAGGAAACGCTTGCTGTGTCGCGTTATAAATAGAATGTTGTCGGATCATACGAGATGCAACGACTGTCAATTTTAATGCAATTACATACTTAAGAAGACGTAGTAATAATGGACGAAGAGATAACTCACCAACCAACTAACTGTATCCTGGCACGTCGAAGACGAAAAGGATAACCCTGATGCCAAGAGTTCTTCATATCTTTCTTTCTACTCCTGCTTCTTCTTCTGTTATTTTTTCGATTATTTTCCACTCAAGAGTGATGAAAATAAAAAAAATAAATAAAACGACCCCAACGTTCAACGCTAATTTTTAGTTCTCTCTGTCATTCGTGCGTATAGATTCGAATGTCCAAAAAACGTACCTACTACGATTATATTTTCTATCACTAAAAACTCAATATTTTCATGTAAAGGCATTGCAAAAAACAAAAAAAAAAAAATCGAAGCATCTTTATTTTAATGAGTATACAAAAATCATTCGAATGAAATTATTCAGTGAAAACGTTTTATTCAGAGTGCGTTACTATTGTTCAAATTATTTCAACATTTCTAAATTGAAATTGAAGAAGATATTTTTTTTAAACAACTCTTTCGTCGTTTTAGCAAATATGCTACAATGGCAATCAAATATAATAGTTTCAACGGTTTACTAAATTTCAAACAATCCCAAAGTTGGAAATTATCGACTTTTTCCAAAGATGCGTAATTACAATAAAGTTACAAACTTCAGCCCGATAAACGAAGAAGAAGAAGAAGAAGAATAGAAAAAGGACGGGGCCACCTTGGCAATGCGTTGACCCCAAACTGGCGCGGACCGACCGACTCGAGATTCGCCCGGCTCGATTGCAGCCAATTTACGTACGATTATATTATTATTACGGCCAACGAGAGAGAGAGAAAGAAAAGAGAGAAAGAGAGAGAGTGAGTGAGAGAGAGAGGATCGCAGCCTCCGAGAGGGTCGGGATAGAACGACGACGGTCGAAGCGGGACAGCCACTTCATTTCGTTAAATCTCACTCCCATAAATTCTCTTATTCATGCCACCCTCTCTCTCGGCCTATCCGAAACGTGCCTCGCGAATAAATCTGCCGAGTTATCATTCCCGTCGTTCCACCTCCCTTCCATACTCTCAGAATCACTGGCGGAATTGCAACGGTGTATTGTAATAAATAACGGCATTTGTTCGCTAATCGCTTACTTTGCTCTACTGTGGAAAAAATAACGTCTGCGTCGTGTGTTAGAAGCGAGTAACCAGAGTTTACGAAAATTCATTCGTTGTCCTGCTTATTTACTCGTTAGTTTTACAAGCGCTGTGTTATAATCGCGCGAATTGAAAATTCCAAGCAATATTTATGACACGCGTGCGTAATCGTGGATTTAGATATTTGTTTTTTTTTTATTTAAATTTTTTCGTTTCCTTAGTAACTGTTATTTTTCATCGTCGTTAGGCAAACGATGTGTTCGATTCAGCACAAGCGGAAAAATGTCTATTCATCGTATTCGCGATGCGGAAGATAATCTGCCGTAATACGACGACGAGAGATATGACGAGAAGAAAACAAAATATCAATTAACGAGGGTGCGAGTTTATTAAATTATGCGTTACGCCGATTCTCCGAGAAATAATAATTAACTGTGATCAAATTACACTGACGTCAAAGTTACGGCAATCGGACGATAAGCTGTCTTATACCGTACGGTACATTATCGTCGCACCGATTAAGCGTAACGAGTATAACAGTGATACAAGCATGGCGAGGGTGAAATCATTATACATAATGTAATACATAGGTAACTGCACAAAGCTTACATTGACACGCGGTCTGTGAGACGTTAGATTTTACATAATGTATTTATATACCCCGTCATAAGTAAGTCTCGTAAAGATAACCCTTCTATTCTTTCTTCCTCGGCACAAATCTGCGGCGTAATACGAATTAAATCAACTTAAAACGTACGGTATAATAAATCAATATCTACAGCGGATAGCAGTAACCGATAGATGACAACGACGTTAGTAATAAATTGTGTGTGTATATTGCAACTGCAGGGGCTGTGTGAAAATTTATAACTGTAGAGAGACGGAAAAAATTAGGGAAAAGTAGAAGAGAGAGAAGTTGGAGAATTAAAATTGACAAAAACAGAAGAAATTTCGACCGAGGAAAGAGGAGTAAACGCACGCAGGATTCTATCTTTCTTAATTTAATTCTTTTTCTCTTTTTCCTTCTCCGCAATTTGATAGTACAAGAAATAAGGAGACGTGTGTGTCTGTTCGTCGCGGCGTCCGTTACCTTTATATCTAATCTACGCGTGTAAACAGTCCGGAGATGTATATGCGAGTATTCGCACACAGGTAAGGATGGGATGTGCGGACAGAGAAAGAGAAAGAGAGAGGGAGAGAGGGAGAGAGAGAGAGAGAGAAAGAGAGAAGCCAAGTCAAGCAAGACAGGTTTTTCAGACCCAAAGCCAAAGGCATTCCCTCTTCCCTCCTCCTCCTCTTCCTTCTTTTTCTTCTTCGTCTTCTTCTACTACGTTTACTCCTCCATCGCGAAGAAAAAACGGAGCGACCTGCAGGACCGCAACCGGGTCTCAATTCCGGAATACGAGAACTATGGATAGCGTTTGATCGTCCTGCACATTTTTCTTTTCTACATCGATTTAAACCTGCCTCCCTCGCCCCGCTTCCTTTTCTCCTTCTCTATACCTGCTGTTCAGCTTGGCGATTCTTCTCACCCCATCGTCTTCTTCTTCTTCTTCTTCTTCTGTAAGACTAGGTGTACACAGGTACATAATAACAAGGCGAAAATGAGAGATTTCGCTATTCGTGCAGAATATTGAAATTAATTTTGCGATTAGGAGAAATTTAATAAACGTCTTTCAAATATATGTGAAATGAGAGAAAAAAATTTTAAAAATATATTTGATATATATATATACATATATTTGAAAGACGTTTATTAAACTTCTCCTAATCGCAAAATTAATTTCAATATTCTGCACGAATAGCGAGTTGAGGAAGAAAGAGAATTAATAACAAACTGGCCATGATTTTTCGCGAGAGCGGAATTTTTTATTTTTTATTTTTTTGCTCGACAAACACACGCCGTATGAAAACGATGATAAATAACCATACTCTCGGTAAATGTTTTCCATTAAAGAGCGCGGCACGTTTCTCATCTTGTCTCTTATGTTAATATTTATTTTGAACCTCAATATCGCGCGTCTGTGAATGACGTTGAATATATTATACCCGAAGCTCATCGTGCGTTGTGCGAGTTTTCTTTACAATTTTTCTTCTCAGATTTCACGTCTGGTAGAAAAGAAATAAATAAATAATCGAATATCGTTATCGTTCTATATTATATAAAGATATCGCCACCGCCGCCGCTGCTGCCGTGCCAAGAATCCCGAACCTACCCGGACTTGCCCGAATCTATTCGTAAGTACCGGAACCGAACCTAACCTGATCCCTATACCTACAAAAATCTGACCTCTTACCGCCTTCCCTCCCTCTTTGTAGCAAAACTCGAAAATGATACATATATATATATATATATATCAGTCAACAACTGTGTACAACAAATGGATTCAAGTTATAGACATACAACGACCATTAAATACATATATTATATATTATGATTTTGATAAATAATTTCGAAAAAAATCATTCTACAGTTTTACAACGACATTGGACAAAGTTCGTCGTCGCGGGCGGGGAAATAATAAGATCTAAGAAACAACAGGATGAACGGTGAAAAAAAAAAAATTGATGTTGAGAAGAAAAAATATTTACAGGTCCCTGACAATGACGCAGCGGAGAATGGAATACGTTGCAACGCCTCGCGGTAACGACGAACGTAAACTCAGCCAAGCACATACCTGGGTGAAATGAATATATCCACTGGATATACGCGCTTTATATACATACCTGTATATTGAACACCTACGCCGTAGAGACAAAGATGAGGCAACCGACCTCTGTAAATTCTTCTCAGAGACGGAGAGAAGGAGAGAAAGAAAAAGAAAAAGTAAGACGCGTCTAAATGTTGTTTTCAACTATCGAGTTTTGCAGCGGATGGTAAAAAGCCGAGTATCCGTGTAAAAATAACGCATTTACAAATAGAAAAGGATAAATGAAAGACGGAACAAAATAAAGTAGAAAAAAAACAAAAAAAACCATCAAATTTCACAAATCATTTTTTGTACCATACAGGCAAAGACGAGAAGTATGTAGGCACAAATCATTTTTTTATCTCTCTCTCTCACTGATTACGAGTGCATAGTACTCGAATTTAATCAACAACAATTTTTTCATTCTTCCCGCAAACATTTCAGTTCGTGTTTAATTTTTACGTATGTAACAAGATTCTTTCGCGTTACGTTACGCGATCCGAATGTAGCGTCAAATCTAGTGTAAGTAAGAAAAAACAAAAAAAAAAAGAAAATTCTCCCAAACAATCTGTACAATCGACAATGTATAAATATTTCAAAGATTTCAAGTTTAGTTTTTTTTTTTACCAAGAGACTAGGTATAAATTATACCCACAAATGTAAGCACATGGGTATATGTGTATATGTATATATATACACATCTACATATAAGATGCATTGGCAGCGTTCGATTCGCGAAACTAGGCACGCCTTTCACTTCCGGTTACTCAAGATCTTCGTAGAAGCGGATGGAACTAGGTAGATATATATCCACACACACACACACACTATATATATATATATATATATATATATATATATATATATATATATATATATATATATACGTGAAAATTATATATATATATATACATCTAAAAAGATTAGTCGTATCTTGCCAAGAATCTCTAACGCTTCGGGCGCGTCCCAAGAAGAAAATTCGAGTTCCTCGCAAAATGTGAGCCGGCGTTTTATATCTCACTTATATTACACGTTTATAATACGTTCAATTCGCCACGTAGATATTATACTTCGTACGTAAATAGCGATGAATGAATTGTCAGAAATAAAATCACGTGCAGTAAATTCACAGAAAATTCTATCGCGTCAATGATTTTTTTCATTTATTTATTCGTTTTCATTTCCCACCGAAACAGATGTAATCTTTCTCTTTCTCTCTCTCTCTCTCTCTCTCTCTCTCTCAACAAAATTCAACTACATACGAGATCTGGCAACGAACAAATTTCTTAGATCTATTATTAGAAGATGGGGAAACTTTGAATTGGGAATAACGAATGACGCGTGCTTCGCATTTTCGTGATTTTTTTCATTTACTCATTTCATTTAATTTCATTCGTTTTTCAAGTAATACAGCCCGCTGTCGTCGGCGTCACGTGCAAAGGTATTTACGTCAGCGGTAAAAGATAGCGACACGCTGCTACCGTGTACTTAAATAAAGAGGTAAGAGGAAAGAAAGAAAAAAGAAAAAAGAAAGAAACAACAGCAACGAGCCTTCCTTCTCTCCTCGCAATAATATCTAATCTCTGACACAGGAACAGGTCGGTCGGTTGGTTTATCATCAATTATGAACACCGAAGCGTTGCAATCAGACACCATCGCCGACTTATCAATGTGACTTCTTTTCTTATCATCTCCTACATTATTGCACGCTTACGTACACGTCGCGTGTACTATTCAGGTTAATTTCAGCCAATCAATTATTCAATTCATTTTTTTCCGGTACCTCTGATTTTTTTTTTTTTTTTTTCTTTAATTCCAAATTGCCAGTATAACGGTAATGTGCATAATATTAAAGTACGATCAGTGCATATTGCATATATTTCCCATTAGTAAAATAAGTCTTACATGTATTGTTATTACACATACATTAAGTACCGGTAAATACACACCCACGAATGTAAAAATAAGTAGAGCGATGATTTATTTATACAGTTTACGTATTATCGTGACGGTAAAGTTTGACGTCTCGTGCAAAAATATTAACAAGGTAAAAAAATTTTTTGATCCTCTTCCACTTGTTGCATGTCAGGCGCAAACAGAGAGACAGACAGACAGACAGGCGGGCAGGCAGGCAGGCATGAAAAGATAACGGACACAGATCTTGACTTTGCCTTTGTACGCGTGTAGGTAAATTTTATCATCGATCGCACACGAATGAATCCGCGTGTTTCGGTTGCTTATAACGGGAGGGTCGATCTTACGATCGATTAAACCGGCGTGTAATGCGAGTCGAGAGGACGTCGAGAATGTTAAAAAGAGATCGGATTGCGAGTGAAAGAGAGAAAGAGAGGGGAGAGGGGGAAAGATGAACAAACGATGCTCTGTTCGTCGGCCTACTTTTTGCCGTATTTCGAACGGCCGCAGCTTATAACCCCGAGTAGGTACAAGTTTAGAGTTGAAACGATCGTGCGACTTTGTCGGGTTTTTATACCGGCGCGCAAAAGCGAAGAATACACGTTGCGTCCGACTTTCTTCTCACAGTTGTAACGGTACACGGGGCACCAGCGATATACGTACCATACACATGCGCCGAGTGGAAACTAACGAGTCTTTCGTATGTGAACTTTATTTTAAATCGTCCTCTTCGCTCTCGTAAACGACTATCGATACGTACAGTTGGAAACACGCGACGTCAAATCGAGCAAAGATGTTGCAAAAGATGAAACTCTTCTCTTCCTTTTTGTCTTCTTTTTGTTTTTTTATAAATAGAAGCTACTCGGTATTAACAGCAAATTACAGACTCATCGTTTTACGATGATAATAAAAAAAAAAAAAAAAAATTTCACCTTCGAAATCTCTGCAAGATAATCGTCGTCGGCCAATTTGTGTCCTACTATACGTTTATATACATGCGAGTGTATCCGATGCGACGTATGAAAATGTTTCAGCAACCATCCGTAATAAAATGACTCCCTCTAATTTTTCAAACGTTTTTTTTTTTCTCGTTATAAACTTGAAAACAGTAAGAGGGAAGAATCTTCCGATCAGAGCGTTAGGCTTAAAAATTTTGATACCTGAAACACAATTTATCACGATACTTTCAGAATTTTTAAATTGCGTCGATCGATAACATGGTTTTGAAAAATTGTAGATGATTAAAACCTTGTCTGAAAAATCTTTTAAAAAACCGAGTGCCATCCCAAGTGAGAAAAATCATGTAAAAAGTCGCGGGCCAAATCCGAGAGGTCAAGGGTCAGACCCAGATCGAAATGGTACGTATATACGTGTAAGTGTATAATACGAGAATCGTTGCCACGGTCTGTTCTTGCGTAATTACACGCCACTTTTTCTTATAATATCTATCTCTATAATTCTATGTAATATATTACAGCCGTGTAGTTATAACAACAGTTTCGTATCATTTGCCACTACAACCGACCGACCTGCAACAAAAACCGCGGGATAATTGAAAAACTTTTTAATATCCCGAGGAGGAGTTAATTGAAGTAGTTCTATTTCACAGCTTCAATATTATATAAATATAAAAGGATACGCATTGTAATATTATATTCTATCCGTATTTGCGATTCGCTATAAATTGTACGCGAACAATATTTAATACGATTCCAAATCCATTGGTTAATCAAGTCCTGCTAAAAAAATCCGTCATCACGAATGAACGAACGAAGTGAAAGGGTGGATAAGAAATATCAATTTCCGCATATGCGATTCCTGCCTATAAACTCGACTGTAATAATTAACCCTAATTTCTTCTCGACAATGATTTCTTTTTTGTTTTGTTTTTTTTATTTAATAAAATATGCATAGTCACCGCATATTTATATACATGCATAGAGTATGTATGTATTAAGTTGCGGCAACAATTATTATCAGTATGCGTACATTGTTACAAGAGAACGAGTGTTTAAGAATTATATATATCATATTATGCAAAATATGCGGTGAATAACAACGATATGTGACAAAGCGACGCAATTCGCCAATATTCCGGTCAGGTTTGATATAATCACGATAATAAAAAGCCAACGAACGTCGAACCCATGATTTATAAGTCTGTGTGCGATACGTCACCGTCCTTCTCTCTCTCTCTCTCTTTCTCTTTTTTTTATCCTCTCCTCTCTTCTCCTCTCCTCTAATATATTTATCTTTCCTCGTACCTCTGTAATACAGTCGCAAAATTCCCCGTGCACGGAGCGATATTATACGTAAAACTTTTATCAATAAAACGCGCGTGAGCGTATATATATATAAATTTTTCAACAACAACAACAACAGCAATAACAATAATGATAACGGCATTGTTGCGGCTTTGGATACGGCGGCAAGTTAATCCGAGCGCAAGACACGAGGCGAATGAAAATGTTTCTTCCCTTTTCCTTGTATATCTGTTTTTCATTACCGCAATTCGCTTGTAGCTCCTCGACTTTGGACTCTGCATCCCAGCCACGTTTATTATACGAGAAAAATAAAGAGACGAGAGTTTCGCGAGTTTGTGTCAGACGTGTGTGAATGTGTGTGTGTGTGTGTGTGTGTGTGTTGTATATGTACGTAGACAACGTACTACACGTATCGTGAATACACGCAACCCGTAAGAGAAAATTTCTCGTCTCGATAACCTCTGACGATTGAGGAGTCCAGTGTGTAGGTGAATTTACCCACCAACGTACAGCGATAACAGCGCGAGGAGGATTGATATTAAATTTACACACGTATTTAATAATCGTATGTTACAATTACACGATACATAATTTTGCTTCTTGCAAAATATCCAGATATACTTATATTATACGTGCAGACAATTTTTAAAAGGAAAAAAAGGACACTCGACTGTAAAATAAAAACCGAGTCAATCTGTGCGGATACATTGATCGATTAAATTGTTTGAAAAATAAAGAAGAAAAAAAAAAGTTTTCCCCGGCTCTCAGTACTCCTTGTTTTCGGTTTTCCTCCAACAGTCCTTGGATGTCTCTCGCTGCTGCGTTTAGGGGCGAGGTTCTCCTCTCCTCATCCTCCTCACCCTCCTGATCCTACTCTCCCAACCCTCGTGACCTTTCAAACAAACTTTACGACCGTCTTATACTCTTGCAGCAGAGAGGCGAACAGCCTCATATTCTTCTTCGACGTTGGCTGGCTAGCTAGGTATTATAGCCCGCCCTAAGACCCTCTCAACAACGTCTTTTATTAAAAACTTGTAAAAAGATCGAAATGCCGAGTCATCGAGCATTTAATGCAAATTTTACGACGTATCGTCGAAGAACACGTTCCCCGTTGTTCTACTGTAAACAATTACACGTGATCTATGGAAAGTAGAGAATCAAAAAAGAGACTGTAACTATAAAAATGGAGAAGGTGCGAAAAATACGAGGCGTTCGTTTTTTTTTTTTTTTTTATTTGTTTCTTTTTTTTCTCATCATGTTATACTTGACTAAATTACACAAAAAGAAATGCAGAGAAAGAGGTAATTGCTTATAGTTGCCGTATATAATTTGACAAATCATCCAACAAAATAACGCAAGAACAAAAACGTGTGGGATAGAAATAAAAAAAAAAAAAAAATACGTCGCCAACTTCACCGAAGAAGCTAAGCGCAACGGGTTCATTTATTCGTCGTTATTTCCGACAAAAATTACACAATTTAAATAGAAAACCATATTCATAGAAACGCGCACACGAGCAAACTCAACGTTATTATTATACCCACGTGGTTGGTTAACGCGCCAATACGATAACAAAACACCGATCGATTAAACCTGCAAGTTCGACATGTGTATATATATGTATAATATGTATACGGTAGCAATTGTACGTCTGTAATACATTACTACAAGTAATCTTCTTGTGCACACATTTTATAGTTATTGTTATTCATTAAGCGGAGGAGAATTTATCGAAGAACCGAGGTATGTCATTCGTTGTTGCAGGAATAAATCATTTATATGCATATCGATTCGATCTACGCAACGAAGAAGATCATCGTCGAGTTATCGTACGTGAATGATATAAACAAACAATAGTATAGTTTGGCTCAACAGCAATTTTACACGTATACCACATGTTGTATAAATGTAGACTGGAAACGATTTTCATTATCTTCTAATCGACGATGACGAGATTTAACAACCATTCCAATTCGGTCAGCAAACGGTTATAACGACGGCGGAAGAACAATGCGGGAGACTTTATTACCCTGATTACCATAATCAGTATGACGCATCGAATACCAACAGACATAAAATATACCTGAATAAGTCGGATTGTGCGTCATGCAAAAACTATTAAAAGTTGTGGTGTAAATTGGAGATGGTCGAGGAACATGATCCAGCATAATCGACGTGTCAATTCGTATACCTGGCATGTAATGCATGCCCGTTATTATAAAAAGGTATATACCGTAAATTGGGCATAAATTTCCTTCTCAATAAAATGAGGATAAAAAATGAACGAGAAAAAAGAGGAAGAACCAATTTAAAAATCTTCAAGAAGGAACTAAAACGATAAGGAGGATGGAGAGGTGAGAAGAGGAGAGAGAACGAATTACGAGAACAAAGAAATCAGCTTTGGCGCATACAAATGCGTTGTTAAATGAGAAGGACGGTCGGTGTGTTTCGGGCGATTTGCCCGAACAGCTCGTGTCGGGTATTCCCTCGACGATGATGAGGCCGCCTCCTCCAGACTTGTCAGGTCGTTTCACAACGCAACAGACTCCGGACTAGCCTAGCCTAGGCCAAGCGGCGTTGGGCCATCTCTGATCCCTCCCGCAAGCCTCGGAGCTTTGAAATCTGCGTGACCGAGGCAGCGGTAACGAGAAAGTTAGCGAACAAGAGGCAAACGCCACCTCATCGTCCCTCACGCTTGGTAAAATAGACGAAATGAGACCCGAGAACAACCTTTCTGGCTTTCATGGCTCCTTTTCTTAATTTTACAAAAGACTCATCCAGCCGATCTCAACGATCCTAAACTGAATTGGACGATCAGCTCAAGCCCCGCTTTTACGGTATTGAAGTTGGTAACTTTAACGTAGTAAAGAACCGAAACTAAAATAGTTTTTTATTTATAATCTGCTATTTTCGAACGATTCCGAGAAAGTTTAACACGCGCAATATCAGTAAATTTTCCTTTAATTATGGATTACTGAATTTCAAAAGTTACCGACAATCACCCCATAATTTAGATGTTGAGTTTTCTGTTTGATGCAATATCTACTGAAGAGTTTTCAATTTCTACAATAACGTAGTTCTTTTATTTTTATTTCAGTTTCATTTTATTTATTTCTTTACCGACAATAACTGGAAAACGACCGAACAGATTGATTTGTACATAAAATTGGATCCGTTGGTTTGACTTGGCAGGAGGTTTAAGTTAGTGGCCTTACAAACTATGTAACGAAGATCATTATTTTGTACCAATAGAAAATAACTTTCAGTGAGTTAATTTTGCAAAGTGTTAGCAAGTCAACGTTGTTAGCCGTGTATTACGGTTTTTTGAATTTCAGACAATCCTAAAGTAACGTAACAAAATACCGAGAGTCAAGAGACTGAAGTTATTTTACAATTACAGGGATGTCTGAAATACAGGAAATCTTACGAAGGCAAAACGTATTAATATTTTGAAAACTTGACTACTTCAAAGTTACCGTAAACTTGCAAAATAGTAATTTTTTCCCCCCAATGTTTCGCTACGTTAACTTTACTAACTTTATCTTCATCGAGATATTCTGTAAATGACTTTTTAAAACAGACTTACAAACTTCAGTCTCGGATCTGGCTTGCGTTCAACTCGTCAGTGGTCAAAAATTTTGTGCGAGCATAAGAGAGTTCAGGACGTAACGTTCCATGTTGTTTTATATTTATTTTTTCTTGGTGGCAAAGACGCGATAAATCTCACAGACTAAGACACTTCGTCGAGATAAAAGTTAATTGTCATAAAATTCGGATGACCGCGGAAAGTTTTTCAAAACCGCACGGAGTTTGAAAGTTGCTTTTGATAATCGGTCTGGGAACCGCTGCCGCTGTGCCGCGGCGGTATATCCGCCATAACCTAACCTCACCTCCGCACAAACATTCAGAATGCCCATGAAACACGTGGCAGACGTATAGGAGTATCACAATAATAAGATTTTTGTGACCAATTTATACGACAAAGGAAAAGTCTGAAGGTAGGTAGGTAGGTAGGCAGGTAGGTATAGGGTGGGTACGTCGTCTAAAGTGGTTTTACAACCTGACCCGTGGAAGGGTACGCCGTACCGTGAAAGATACACAGGCCGTAAACACGAGAGGAAGCAAAAGCACATTGTGTAAGTTACACGGTGTGGTGCACAGGCAAGGTTGGATAAAATCGAAGAAAGAGAAGCGCCTAATCTACGAGGACTGCAAACGTAATGAGTAATAATGAAGAAAACTATACATATAGTATATATACATATATACATGTACACGTTTCCATGGGCCAGGGTTGAAGTTCCGAATTTTAAAAGTTCCGAGAGCGCCTATTTTCGAATTTTTTGGCGGCGAAACTTGAAGTACAGAAATCCAACTTTGAAAAAACGACAAAGTTTCGAGTGGTCGGAGTACCGACGGCTCAAAGTTCCGAAATACAAGATCCCGAAAATTTAAGTTCCGGAAACTAAAGTTCCGACAGAGCAGAATTCCGAAAAATATAGTTTGGATGGAGGAAAATTTCGAAAATTAAAATATACTCACACAGCGTGGCTTACTCGACGAGCGGTTGTAAAAAATCAGAATAATCAAGATTCCGAACGTAAAAATATCGAAAATCCAGAAGAAAGAAAGATCAAAGCGGTGAAATTTCACCCAAGTGAAAATCTTTGATAATTCGGAAATTCGGTGATTCAGATTTTTAAATTTTCTCATTTCAGCACTTTCGAAACTTTGACTTGTCGAAGTTACGCCCTTTCGGAACTTTGCACTTTCGTAACTTTGAGCCTCGAGTTTCGGACCATTCCAAGCTTTGCTGTTCCGTCAAGCTTGACTCGTTTGTTTCAAGTTCCGGCATCAAGAAATTCGGAATTTCAGCCCCTCCCCGTTTACATTCACCGTATCTGTACACCGCTCTACATGCGAGAATAATAGTAAAAAATAGTCGCATCAAGATGGACGAATAAGAGACCATAATTTCAAGATTTGTATTTTCCGAACTTGCAAGCGAAGAATCACTGCCAACGAATGGTCGCGATATTTTCCCCGCAGGCACGACGCGGTGACTCGCAGAGTTTCCTCGACGATAATTGAGACGAGACGACGCTGCAGTGACACGTGTATTGTCCTACATATGCATGTGTGGTATAATACGACACGTCTTCGGGATGCATGTTAGCAACAACTGGTGTGTCAAGTTGAAAGTATAATTGTATAACCGGTTTGAAATGGCTCTGAATACGGTGAATTAAAATATTACGCCTCGGCAGAGTTTTCTCACAGATATTACATACGGGTATAGCGTTCTCCGACAATCCATCGAATCGAAAGTAAATGACGGTTAAACAATGAAGGATAAATAAACCAATTCTGTATGTTAGGTATATATTTATTTATATATACATACACAATGTTTACGCATACATTTTGGGAACGCCGGGGAGTTGCGACCTTTACAGCTGTTTAGTTGGCGAGATGTCAAAACAAAATTTAGAATCCCCACGGAAAAATCCTTCGAGACAACGAACTTTGCACCGCCGTAAGGTCCGCCAAAATTCAGTTAAACCGTAACGAAACAAAACACAATCATATTTCGAAATCATTGTAAAAATGAGAAAATAGTGATTTTTTCCCTCCCAATATTTCGTTACGATGTCGTAAAAATTCAACGCAACTTCAACGGCAATTCGGAATCAGTATCGAAATCACGAATCGAAATCACGATTTGACCGAAGAGTATTTCAAGCAAACGCAAACTGTCCACGACACGCATTTCCGATGTGGGTCAGTGTAACGGCGATTGCTCGATAAAAACTATATTGCCCAATGGAAGACGGGGGAGAAAAAATAATCGTCGTAATCATCTGTAATATTACACACACGCGCGCACACGTATACATCTCCTCTGATCCATTTATAAAAACATAGTAATATCGTTCACGGTATAACGTATAACGTGTGTAGTGTTTACTTATAGATATAATATGGCAAGAAAGTTCACCAAACGAACCTTTACTCGTGTTACACTAAACTTGCATGTTTATTATGCGAATGTATACAACGAGGGGAGAAAACAACAATTCGCGATAAGATAATATTTCGCCATCCGCATAGTTTCAAGCTATACGTAGGTATATTGAATAGATATGAAGATAAACCAACATCGCGTCGTATTGCGCATATATGTATACATATGTGTGTTGTAAGTATATATATATACATAGATATATATATATATATATATATATATCCCAACGTGTGTGATCGAAAATCGTTTAAAACCAATGATTTCGATTAATTAAATTTACGATTAAACGTCGGAAAGCGAATCACGCGGCAGGTACTTGTGTCTTTCAAATGCTTAACACGTTCCGCTTTATCTCACCGCATCGGTATAATTGCAGTTTCGTATGCATGGCATGTAATACGACACACACTGATGGGTGTAAGAATTTCACCAGACGCCGCGCCACGTTGCAGTTTCCGAAAGATCAACATGCGTGCACGTGACCCTTGATAGGCGTACCATATATGTATATACTACGGTGGTCCTTATTTGGGGATCGGAAAAGTTTTCATTGAGACGCCCTTTAGTTCTGTTCCAAATCATTGGAAAAAGATCTGTGTAAAGTTTCAAGCCTCTGCGTCAGGTGCAGCACGTGCCTCTGAGCTCCGAAACTTTTAAATGTAAAATACATTTAGTTTTTATAGCCAGTTATTCCGTTTCGTATGACTTTGGTATAAGTTGAGGAACCGATTTGAAATTTGGCAGAGTTGTGGCTTATAACGAACGGAACACAGTCTGAAAATTTCAAAATTTCATCACAATTTTGTGATACATAATTTCTTATAAGGAAACGATAATTATGAAATTTTGTAACTCTCTCTCTCTTTCTCTCTTTCTTTTATTCTCTCTTATTTTTCTCCGCCTCTTTCGATCCTCGACCTTATACTACACACGACGACGACGATCTCGAGACGCGCCACCGTCTAGATTATGCATACGAGTCAATTCCTATTCGATCGCGAGTACGTTTTATTACACATACGTACGTACATAAATACGATTGATAGCTCTGTTCAACAATCTCGTTCAACTTGCGTGTTGCAACATATTTCAGCCAAAAATAGCGGCAGTAAAACTACAACGTGCACAATCTATGTAATATTATAAACCGAAAACTACCCCTTAAACCGATCGATTCGACTATAAAGATGCTGCTTATTATTTGACCAACAATGAACGAGAAAAAAAGATCGTACAAGTGCGAGTAGAACTTGTCTTCTATGCGTTATAACTACAAATTAACTGTTTTCGGACTTTTTCTTTGCATCTCTCCAAATTTTACGATTCTAGGTCAACGAAAAGTACCCTACAGATTTTCACGAGCGAGTTTCCGAGTATCAAAATATGTGCCGTATATTTTGATTGCGTTGACTTGGAAGCTTGAATTTCTCACACCTTCGAGGTACCATGGACCTTACTATTTGCCATCAATATCAACTCGATGCCTCCACCCGTTCCCGAGAAAAAAAAAGGGTCTTGGCAGACGGACAACGAAGCGATTCTACAAGGGTTACATTTTTTTCGTTTTCAAGTACGAAACCCTAAGAACGAAATATCGATGCTGCAAAACACACGATGAGAAAAAAAATTTGCGTAGAATGTCCAGTCGTGCAAAAACAATTTTTCAACAAAAATAAAGCAATTTGCATAAAGACGAGACCACATTATTTACGACGAAAGGAAAGACAGAGGTCATCGATTCGCAACACAACCGTATTAAGTTTCTCTCTAGAAAGAATAAATAAAACGAATCGACGGTACGTGCATATTCAAATTCTGTTTACTTGCGAGCTAGAATACGCGTAAGCAGTTTATACTCGAAACTTTCAAACTGCAGATACCCAATATCAACGCAACGATGCACTGTCGAGGCAAATTTGACCTCTCCGGTAACTATAACAGCAATAACAACAACAATATTGTACACGGGACAACTAGGAGTACGGTAACTTATGACATACGCGTAGTGCAGGTATTACGACTCGGCAATTAAACTGACAATCAAGTATGACGGATAAATTACACAAGGAGCGAAATCGCCAAAGGCGGCAAGCTTGAAAGCCTAAAATCCATAGAATCGTACACCAGAAACGAGAAATTCATCAATTTATATCACTGATCGAGTTGAAATAGTCTCAAGACTGAAAAACTATTCGGTAAAGCGTAATCGTCGTTCTTGGATCGAAAAAATTCCAAAAATAATTCAAAAACTGGCTAATTCCGCGTAAATCGTCTTTCTTAATCAAATAAAAATTTTTTCCAGACTCAAATACTGTCCGGAGTAACGCGATCGTCGTTTTTAAGTCGAAAAATAAAGAAGACACGAGTGAATTTCTTCTTCTTCGTCCCACGAGAATACAACGTATAAATAAGTGCATAACAACAACAACAATAATTATAATAATAATAATATCAATAACAAGAGAGTAAATAAACAGAATGCGTGACAGAGATCGTATGGTTTTTAGAGCGGCTTGTACATCGATAGACGACCGACCGGAAAGTGTCAAGAGCATGTATGTATGTATGTGTGTATGTATGTATAGGTATACATGTATATGGTAGGTACTCAAGCCAGTCCCGGTGCGTCGTCACCCTGACCTGCACATCGCGTCGTTCTACCGCAGACGCAGAATGACTGCACGGCTTGCACTCGTTCCTCCAACACTCGAGAAATGGGATCGTTAAGAAGCGACGACGGATAGAAGAAAGACACGGAGAGAAGAATAAAGACGCCGCTCGGTTGGTCCAGGTTGGTCCATCCGTCCGTCCATCCGTCCATCCAGCAGCACGGAGCGGGAGTTTAAGTGAGGCAGAGTGTGGCATGATGGCGGGTGGTATGGGGTCGCCAGGGCAACCACCGGTAGCGAGTTTGTCGGCGATGGACCAGGCAATACCGACGCCAAACGCTTCGAGGAGAACCACCGCCAAGGAGGAGCGAGAAGAAGAACAAGGAGAAAAAGGAGCGGAGCCTCGTCGCAAATCCCCGTAATGCCCGAGAGTTTCTTACCCTACTTAAAATACCCCGTACTGTTGCATCGCCAAGCCGTAAACCAACCGCAATGATGACCGTGACGAATTACACGAGGATGGGGTTAAGTAACGTTACGGTAGCGATGCATGTTTATAGGAAAAATCGTTAATTCGCACCTTTGGCGAATGTCGGGAATTCGGTAAACCGTTACAGGTAAAATACGCTCATATTTTGCAACGATGACTCCTTGGAAGTCATTCGAAAATTGCGCTGTAATGATTTTATGCCTAATGTTTCGTTACGCTGACGTTACTAACTTCGCCTTCGTTGAATCACGCAAATTCTTATCGCCAACCAACCAACCACCTCATCTACGAGACTGAGGTTAGCTAGTAACGTTAACCCGTCGAAACGTTGAAACAAAAATTACTATTTCGCACCTTCGGAGAATACCTGAAAAAGTTGGATCAACAAAATCTGTTCTTGTTGGTACGCTGTACTGACAGTTTGCTAAATATATCGGATAATCCTAAAGTTGCGATACAACACTATTCGTTCCAAACATGCACCATTGCCTGATTCTCTTCTCCCAAATTATCGCGAGACACCGTATACGATGATAAATTTACTACCTGGAACGAGATTTGCTTCGTCCGATCATCAATCTCGTACAATTGATCGATGATCGATCGACGATAATCCCCGCTGTAGTTTGTTTGTAGATCAATAATTTAATCGCGTCACCGCTACTCGCCTCTCTTTCGATTCTTCTTCATCTCCGTTACGAAATGATTGAGATTCACCGTTTTAAAAAATCTATCACGACGATGCCGTGCGTGTAACACATACGCGAATCCATTCGTCATTAACCACCACATCTCTTTGATCCGACCTGACTTTATATCTCGAATTCACATTCAAATCTGGTACGAACGATACAAAAACTGCAATCGAATCAACTTCCGCGGTACACAAATAATTAATACACCCAACTCTGAACAGATTTCATCCATTTGTTTGCATCGAACGATAATAAATCTTTTTCTTTTACCACACGCAACACGCTGCAAAAAAATCTATCTTTTGTTTTTTATCGAAATTTCAATATCATCTCCCGCGATCGTATTCATTCCCTACACGCGTTGTGTCGACGTATTACGTACATCTATAAATACAAATACTCGGCCAAGATTTGAGTGAAAAATAAAAATAAAAATAAAAACAATTATTACAGAGGCGCAGCCCATCCATCTTGTCTTTACGTCCGGTCTGTCATCGGTAATGCGCCGGTCGAAGGCTCCGAGTATCGACTCCCCGACCTCGACGCGGCTTCCTCAACTTCCTCGTACTTACCTTTGCACGCACATAACGCACCTACGACGCGTATCGTACACAGGCGCAAGGTATACGTACACGGTGTACACGAATGGTGTATATACATGTGTTATACGGACCAAGCTCTGCCATCTTGTTGTTGTTGTTGTTATTATGATTATTATTGTTGTTGTTGTTGTTGTTATCGTTGTCGCCGTTTAGTCACTTTTTCCTCTTCTTTTCTCTTCGATACGGTTTTTTTTTTTTGCGCCGCATGTGAAAAATTTGTTTGCCCTCGCCGCGAATCTCGTCGGTCATCAATTATATTGTATACGAGACGCGCGCCGAGTCGAGTCGAATCGACACCGCCTACGTACGTGTTACATATCATCCAACTATATCGCGTAGGTATGTACCTATGAGTACAGAATATGTCTACCTCTTTTTTTTTTTTTGACAAAAATTCGATTTTCCTCATTCTTCTTACGCTGACTTGATAATTTACACTCATAATGACAACTATACACATGCCTGGAATCAAAGGCTGAAGTGTATAATCTATAGTATATTATATGAGATAAATTTCTGATAATAATACATATATGTATGTATGTATGTATGTATATATAATATCGTATATGTTCTCACCTTTACTATCTAAATTTTGAAGATAATAAAAAGATGGGAGTAAAAAACAAAAAGAAATAAATATCGATAGCAACAATACATCGCGACCAACAATTGATTTGGGTCACACCGAGAGATAATCTTCTATAACGATATGTCATACACAGATATATATATATATATATACATACGCGTATAGCATAAGCCTGAGCGAAAGATCGTAGATCAAGCATTTTGATAGATAAACGAGCGGAAAATACAAAAACGAAAAAACAAACATATACAATAAAATCCGCTCTCTTTCAAACGGTTAAGTATGTTCGGTTCTTTCCCCGCATTCTCGCAAAAAACTATATATTTCTAACAAATCTGACCGATCAATCGAAGGCAAGCCTGCGTTGGGCGAAGAGAAGAGAAAGAGAAAGGAAGAAAAAGAAAAAGTAAAAATACGAGATAGGTACAAGATAAAGATTCGGAAGTACATCACGTCGGCCTTACACGAGTAATACGACCCGGAATACGTCCCTTCGCCTGCCACCGTCGAGAATAACTCAGAGTTAGTTTTAAGGTTAGTAGCACAGTAACGGGGGCAAAAGGGTGGAAGGGAAATAGGGAGAAAGGGAGAAAGGGAGAAAGGGAGGGAGAGTTTGACTCGGTTGGGTCGCCTCTCGGGTCATCTTGGGTCGTCGCAGCGAGGATTTCGAGGGTCGTCAACGTTCTTTGTTACGCCACAGAGAAGAGAAGAGAAGAGAAGAGAAGAAAGAGAAAGGAAAAGAAGAAAGAGAGACGAGGACGATGTTTGTACACCACGTGCCGCCAGCATTCGTCCATCTACTCCGGCTGCACTTCTCGACTCTCAATTGTTCCGAGTACGTTGTAATTTCTTATAACTTATTATCAAAAGTTAACCCTACAACGAATTGAAATTTCCCACCGCAAGGGAACAGCTTATGTTTTCGATTCATTTTGATTATCCGAGAGTAAAAAAATATTATTGACCCACGCGATTCTTTATTAAAAAACCAAGAAAATAAGAATAGATGAAAAAAAAAAAAAAAGCATTACCGTTGTTGGATTAACGTAAGCAATGTATTTATAATAACGATTGATTTCTTCAACGTTTGAAAAACACTGACTCAATTATATTTCGTTCGATATAAATATCCAAATTTTTTTCTACTATATGAAAAACCTGTTTGCATGCTGGGATCTCGCTACTGATGTACTTGCTGATGAGATTTAACGTGGTATGAATTTCAACTTCAATCTATAATCTGTATAGTAATAATAAACAGTATCGATATAAATTCTACCCCCCCCCCCCCCCTCCCGAGGGGAACGGGGGTGGTGAGGGGTTGTCTGCTGCAGAGCTCTAAAGATAATCAAAGAGTGAAGTGCACCGATTTTTTTAGGAAGAAAAACTAGCTTACAAGTTCAAATTGAAAAGTGGCTGTTGCAGAGAAATTCCACCGCAAAGACTAAAGAGGGAAAGAGAGAGAAACTAACTCTATAATGCCCTTACCTCTGCATATGTGTATATATATATATATATATATATACACACACACACATTGTGTACCCCCCCTCCTGCACACTTTCTCAACTCGGGAAAGCAAAATCTCGGAGCAAAGTATCCACCGCCTACCAACTACATCCATACGCGTGTATATATGTACGTACGGTAGTGAAGCAAAGTGAATCTATCACGAAATTTCATAGACAATAATTCGTCGTACTATTTTTATTGCTAGTATCAAACGATAATTCGATAATATCAATAAATAATTATAGTTGTACACGTATATTCGTAATGCAGGTATAATGTGATAATAGGAAATCGTATGTATCGTGGGAAATTTATTCAAATATGATGCGAAATATATTTCCATCGGTCCAACGTTACGCGGTAAAATTTATCTCTAAAAATTGTTCAAACATTATACGAGGAAAGACAGACAAACGGGATAAAAGGTTACTACACAACAAAATGTGTACGACTGGTGTTTGCTGCGTATGCGTATAATACGGATACGATCTACACGCGTGCAGACGACGCGCGTGAATGCACGCGTTTGAAACTTTTGTATCGTCTATCGTACAAGTTCGTCGTTCAAGTGGATAGATTATACCTAGTCGATTTTAACGTGAAAAAAGGAACGAATCGGGTGACCCAGTTTTGTCCTCATTGGCGTTACAAGCTAAACCGGATATGGTAATTGGTACTCGTCGTTCATTAACGAGTCTTGATAATCGCGTGCGATGTGCACGAATTTTATAAAATGCCAATCGTTCCGGACTTTCTCACACGGTCGGTTGTTCTTGATCGCAATTGACTCGTTCGAACATCGATTGAATGTTCAAACGGACAGAAGTCGCAATAACGGCGAATAATTTCGCAAAATATTCACTTTCCTACGTACAATTTTACGATTTTTGGAAAAGCTGTTTTATTCGCGAGGCTGAAGTCAGTAACGTTTACGTCCAAATAAAATGTCAGGGAAAAAATGATAACTTGGCAATTTTACAATGACTTTGAAGAAGAACAAATCGTTTCTTCGAAACAAGAGCGTCTTTTGTTTGTCATGATATACTAAATTTCAGAAATTCCTGAAGGTTCGAAGCAACGATTCTTCCTAAACAGATATCGTTATAACAACGTTTCCAACTTCATTCTAATTTTTATTCGTTCTCTCATCGCGTGTAAAAAGCAATAATTAACTGATCGGGTACGCGTACAACTTGTTTGCATTGTCGTACATTTTTTTCTGATTTCTTTCTTTTCATTCAATCGCCCAGCTCGAAATTGATTTGCCTTTGGGAATCCCGTTCGTTTTGAAAACCATCGTCAAATCGTTTGAAAATAATAGCCTATGAATAACATTTGTTTAAGCTTCGTATTACAATATGTATTACACGTACATACAGCTGCTGCTGCTGCTGCGCAGCACTCGTGCGGTAGACAATTTTCAGGGTATTTTATACACGAATCGATTTTCACCAGGCTCGCCTCCTTTCTCTCTCTCTCTCTCTTATCTATATATACGTGCATTAACGTGAAAGTAAATTTATCACGGCATTGTTCTCGTCCGTCCAGACGGGTAATAAAAAGTAAACGAAATTAAAAAACAAAAAATAAAAAAGAGGGAGAGAGAGATAGAGGGAGAAGATGAAAAAAGAGGCGTACAGACTCGAGACTCGTTCGGCAAGGTAAAATTATTGATAAAGTATTGACGAATGAATGATGTTTCACATTCGTTGCAATAAAATAATAATATCTTTCATCATCCACCACCGCAGCTATTCGCAAACAAGATACGCTAATCCCGATAACGCCAACGAATAATTAATTGAATACGAATAAAGTATTTCATAAATAAAATACTTGTTCATGCGGTAAATAAAAATTAATAAGCTTTGAGAAATCGAGTCGAGGCGACCGTTTCAGAGAAAGTACGATCGGACGAATGAAAGGGTTAATAGCTACGCTTCGTCGAGTTTATAATCATCAAGTACCTATTATCAAAATAATTAACCGTTTCGTAAGATCGAAGCGAAGAGGTTGTGGCCGTCGGTATTTTTTAAACTATACGTACGCTGCGTACTGACAAAAAGCTTGCGTTGCGATACATTGCAAAAAAAAATAAAAAAAAAGAAAGAAAAAAAAAAACAAGTCTCGTGACTGCTGCACTGCTGCGCTTGCAGCAGTTGTTATTTGTACGACATATTATATATATACATATACATACATATAATAAACGGTATTTTATTTCGCAACATTGGCAAGGCAAAAGCTAGCCGCCGCTATAAGCCCCACGTGTATAAAAGCTGTCATAAAAATAACCGGAGCGCGTGAATTACTGACCCTGCAGCAAGCAGAAGCAGCAGAAGCGGCAACAACGGCAAGAAGAAGCTCTGAAAGTCGTTCGTTCGTTCGGCGTGCCAGACTTTAAACTGTCATGTTTGTGACTCTCGGAATCCGCAAACCACCTACTTAAACAACAGCGATCCTTCTACCGCAATATTGAAGATAAAGATATTTGTGGTTTTTTAATATAATCGGGTTGACGATATTATCAATAATTATTGAAAACGATCTTTCGTGTGTAACGTCTCAAGCGTTAATTAATTATTTAACTTGACGATGTTACAACGGTTTGTTATTAATGTAAAACATTGAGACGCAGTGAGGGGGGAGGGGCGTGAAAATGTAATTAAATATAACTATAGGCAACAGTTTCAGGAGTGTGAAAGAGAATTAATACGATGATAAGCATTCAAACGCATTCTGGTAATCGAAAGACATTGAAATTAGTCATAGATTTATTTTTAAACAACGGGTGTTGAATCATGCGTGCGTAAAAATTCCGTGGTAGAAAAAGAAAAAAAAAAAAAAAAAATTGGAGAACAAAACCGCTAGGTAATGTAATAACCTACATTACGACCAAATGAATAACGAAATTATTCGAGGAGCGTTAAAACCTACGAGTCATAATAAAACGTAAACACAAACAAGAGAAAAAAAGAAAAATGTTTCGAAAGTATAAATTGCTGTGTTGTCGTCCTAAAAGAAACGAGAAGGGTTTGGCAAAATTTATCAACCGTACTTCACACCGATGAGTCACGCAAAATTCTAAGACGTCCCGTCGTTCGCATTCGAGCCATTCATGATACAATGACGAGCATACACGCTGCTCGTTGCTTTTAAAAATGTGCTGCACAGTGGCAGCAAAAGCTTTGTTTTGTCATTTTCGCGTAAAATAAAAGGCAAAAAGATAAAAAGTGGCGACGAGGATGATGCCAAAAAGTCGAGTCAAGAAACGTCGTAACCGATTATATGTATTATGGGAACGCGACAGGAAATGAAATGGATGCGTACAGGTGCTCGTTAATTAAGACAGTCTGCTGTTCATTCGGCGAATACATTCACGATAAGTTGAAACAAGCAATGACAAGCAAGTCGCTCATCGACAACGGATTCAAGTGCTTCGGCAAAACGGCGACACGGGGAAGAAGAAGAAGAAGAAGAAGCACAAGTGTAACACGAACGAGGATACAAGTAGTGAAGTAAAGTAAACTGGGTTACTGGAACAGCCGGAGATTAATTACCGTAAAGATAGGTGTAATACATGTAATAGACGGTGGCATAAATTACTATTGCCGTTACTGTTGTCGTTTTTTAGCAGAGCAAGTAACGTTGACGAAGGAAGGAAAAACGATCGCGGGAGTGAAAGAGGGAGAAAATCATCGTCTCGTCAATTTCACCGCAGGCATATACGTACATATAATATAATAACGATCTTTAATTTAAACAGCAATTATATATATATATATATATGATTATACAATCGTTACGTTACAGACGATAATGGGAGGTACACGCGGAAAACGGAAGTGTGTAATAAACCAGGATAAAAACGGTAAGAGGAGAAAAGGCATGTGTATATATTTGAGGAGCAAGTGTAAAAAATGCGACCAAAATTATTACAGCTCGCATGCATCAAGAATGAACGATCAAGAGGGGAAATTCACGAGTTGCGCATGTTTGGCGGTACTGCACGATGAATAAAAAATTGAACGACTAATGAATGAGAAAAATAAAAACGTTGGCTCACTCTTCGAAACCGCACGTTTTGTTGGAAGAGAAGAAAAAAAAACAGAACGAATTTTAAAAAAACCGCGAACTAACAAAAAGTCGTAATATTCGCGACCGTTCTCGACGACAGTAAAAATAGTACGTTGGGTAAATGAAAAAATGGTATGATAAATTTCGGGGGATTTTATTGAAAGCTGCACGTGGAATACGAACGCGGAATAAGTGAGTAAGTAAGTAAGTAAGTCATTCAATGGTTGCGGAAGTTGGTAGGTTGGTTGAGTTAGATTAGGTTAGATTGAATTTATCAGAGAGCTGGCTAGTGCGAAATGGGTGTGTGGTGAATGATGTGAAGGAGGAGGAGGAAAGCGTACGTGAAACATACAAAAGAGAAGGCGAGAGAGAGAGAGAATGATGTAGTACATATACGACGACGACGACAGCTTCAAAAAAATACCAAAGAATCAGAATCAGAGGAAGACGAAGGAGAAGAAATATGTATGAAGATAAAATGAGCGCAAAGTTGAATTTATATACATATATATGTGCGCGTGTGTGTACTTACATAAAAAACATCCAGTGTTAGCAATCGGCGATGCGTGTGTAACGGGGGTAATATATCCAATATAATCCAAAGCAGTAAACTTTTTCTCGTCACTTATCTCACACAACACTGAATACAATATTTTCCTTCAATTAATTTAAGTGTAGTATTTATTTAATTACTTATATATTTATCACACATGAGTAAACCACTAATTAAACGATCCAACAACAGCAACGACGATAATTTCCTGAATTTAACGACGGTGAGATCAAAAAAAAAAAAAATACACGACAACACTTTTCAGCAAATTAACCAGATTTATTACTATTATTATTATCATATATTCTTTAGGTAGTCGTATTTCGCACAGCCGTAGCACACAAGCATCATCTCATCATCATCATCATCATCATCAGCAGGAGGAGGAAGAAGAGAAAAACCCCGCTGATTGTGAATTTAAAAGAGGCGATACCGATAAAATAAAAACGAAATACAGAGAAGACGAACAAACAACTATCAGCGATTATCACAAGCTGATTTATTAAACACGGTTGGCGTTGTTCGGAACGCGGCTGATGTTTTTAATTTTCACTTTCGAATTCAACAGATTAATTGTTTGGTATATCAAACGATATACGCGTATGCGTATTTATATATTTACACACACGTATACGTTCTCCTAATTACGTATACTATTCACAAGGGCGTTGTTTTCATTCATAATTACACGTTACAGGCATTATTTTTAAGCAATGATTGCTGCCCGATGACTTGGCCACAGCGATTTTGTTACAATAATAAATATTATCTCAACAACGAATAACACAAGTTCACTTTATTCTTCCGCCATTTCATTTCATTCTTATTCTTCTTGTGCACAACGAGATCAGAAAGGATTTCGTCAAAACAATTCACTTGGCAGACGTATCGCGTTTATCACGTGATATAGTTGTTGTTATTGTTGTTACTATTATTCACCAACCAACCACCACATCACGTTTTGGATTCACATAATTTCTTTCTATCCTCCTCTTCGCCTATCTTTGCTTCTGAAACTTTTTAAACATCTACTCTTCCATCATCATCGCAATCGCAATCACTGAATCGATTTCACTTTTAACGCCGATTAACTCTGGTATTATTGTTATACGTCGACACTTTCGATACACGGGTACGCGGATGAAAACCAGATTGTAGGAGGTAGATATCCAGATAGATAGATAGAGAGAGACAGAGAGAGAGAGAGAGAGAGAGAGAGAGAGAGAGAGAGAGAAAGGGAGAGAGGGACGTACAGTCAAGTCGTAAAAGAAATCGGACCGATCAAAGCCGCGTTACGTAAAACTTGCGACGGCTCTCAAACTGGGCCGAGTGCAGCAGCAGCAGTTATACACACGAGTTTAAACTTCGCGTCAAGGACACAGCAGCAAAGCATATCGGTACAGCTAACCCAAATAGAGATAGGAAGAGGGTGGGATGAATTTTTCAAATTCTCTCGTTATATTTTCTTCTTCTTTTCTTTTCGTTCCCTCGAAAAATTCACCGCAGTAAAGTTTGCTTGTTGCGGAATGACGAGTGGGATAATAAAACTTTCGTCGAAGTATCGTAACGGGTACACCGAGCTTCCGATCGAGAAATCACCGCGCACAAAAATTGATCGGTAATAACTTTTTCGCACGGTAGAAACGACAGAACAGCCTCGCGTGAGTTGTTGGAACCGGTGTCGAGGAGCGAGGGGAGAGAAAAAAAATTAAAAATAAAAAAAAAAATGACGCAAGAGTTAAAGAATAAGAACAAAGAAGACTACGAGGGACGACTCGTATCACAAAAGTGCGCAAAACGCCACATTACACACACACACGCACGTAGTTGTTTCGTTCCTCTTCGTTGATATAATCCAACACCGAATAACGGAAGATTATCGTGTGTACGATGAAAAGTGTCGTCGAAGAACGCACCTCGGTACGAGAACGTCGTTACGCGGCAGCGGCAGGTAACAACGGTCTGTTTTTATCGTGACAATAATCCAATACACAGGAGAGATTATTACGTAAACAGTGGCACAAAAACGACTCGGGAAAATATGTATACACGTACTACTTTGACACACGAGGATCGTGCGGATTTCCGGTGATCGCGTATCGCCGCGGCTGAGAAACACAACAAACTTAACTTTTCCTCGCGCTCCGACACAACCGCGCCTCGATGTATCTTCTTACTCCGACGGAGGTCCGACGCGAACTGAGTCGAATTGGAAGTTGGCAGTCGAGGCAGAGCCGAGCCGACGGCGCGCGGCGCGACGCGAGCGGCTGATCGGTGTGACGACGGAACGCGGCGCACTCGGAAACGAGGGAAGGGCCGCACCTGATTTGCTGCCACCTCACGCACACCGACGGACGCACGCACTGTTGCCAAGTCGACGCCGACGCGAGTCTACCTCCCTCCCTCCCGCCTTCCACCTTCCATGCCGAGCTCAATCTCGCTCCCTCTCTCTCTCTCTCTCCCAGTCGGTGTCGTGCGCTACTTCCACACACACCCGTTCAAGCCCCACGCGGAAGACAGAGACGGACCCGACGACCGACGTACGGTTCTTTCGGACTCGACCTCTTCGAACGACTCTGACTCTGAATCCGAATCTGCCTGCGTCAAGGATACGACTTGGCGGCCTTTTTTCTCTAATTAGAATACTCGGATGAGAGGAGAAGACGAGAAAAAGATACAATAAATAAATAAATAAAGGTGGATTTTTATGGATATAAAAATTTGTCGTGTGAATTTATTTACTTTTTGCTGGTCTCGGTGAACGTACGGAATCCTCCCCCGCGGCGAAAATTCCCTCGGACAAAATCCCCGCTGGACGTAATCGACCTTGAAAAAATTCACCCTTGACAAAAATCCCTCGGATAAAATTTCCCCGAATAAATAAATAAATAAATTATTGAACGAACGTTGATGTACGTGTAATAATATTGGGGAAGGGAAGTTTTGTGGACGAAGAATCTTGGCCGCGGGGGAATCTCGGAAAGGGAGATTATGTATGGGAACTCGCGTACCGTCGTATACCCGTACCTACTACTGTTATAAAAAGGTAAAATTTGTTTGTTTCTACGTAGAGGGTATAATCTTTGGAACAACCGAACCGATGTAAAAAAAAAAACTTCTCACTAGTAAAAAGGTAAACTATTCCTGAGTAATATAGGCTGTAATTCATATCGTTAAAAGTAAGTTTTCAGTTTGAATTCTCAATGTTTGTAAATTAAGTTGTAAGAAAAAAGCACTGTTTGACTGCTTTATCGGCGTGCGTTAACCAAATGGTTGGATATGCGTGAAATATAACACTGGTGCGACGTGATAGATAATTTTACGTTTCCGGGTTAAAAAGCCATTTTTTTGTGCAAGCTTCGAGCGGAGAGACACTTACGCGATTAACTGTACGTTTAACCTAGATTTGTCTATCCGTCCGAATCTGGGACGGGTAAAGCAAAACTCTGTTCAGTCTTACAGCTAATTATTTTTGCTTATGGGATGAGCGGTATATTTCACAAGTCGAGTGAGCTTTTTTCAAATCTGCGAATAGAGATGGAATTATTTCGTTGAATCGTAATATTTTCTTGCAATCACTACGCGTGTATGAATATGAATATGAGTTTCGATCACTAGGACCGCCTCTTCGTTTACCGTTCCGAATCCATAATTTTTTCCTCCTCTTACCGTGTAACGTTAAATCGTCCGACGCGAATCTTTTCCGCGATATCGGCTCGTTGGCTTTATTACCGCGAAAACACGTTACGCACGCAAACCCGTCGGAGGTGATACATATACCTTATTACTTAACGTGATTGAAAAATTGTTCAACAGACGATTGGTCGAAGACAAAAAATCCACAAGCAACAGACGAAAACCGCAGTTCTATAAAGGGATAAAAGTTTACGAGATGAAGTTCGTTGTAACGACGCGTGTTTATAAAAATCGTCATTTTTCCGCTTAAAAATTATCCGTGACGGTTGAGCAAACCGCGTAATGAATCAAAACATTACCTTTATATATCCGATGTAATTTAACTCCGCCAAAGTTACCCTAACATCGTTGTCACAAGTTAACGCTATCGAATTCCCAACTTGCCACGATGACAAGTTGATCAAACCTGCCATGATTTTTGTATTAATTAACATTTTCGCAGGTCGCCGAAAAGGATGACGAAAACTGTCTACGCGACACTGTGGCAGCTTTGAATCTTCGTTCGATTTGCCTGATTAATTTTTTACACCTGCACGGCAACAGACGCGAGATTTTGCAAAGGACGAGGAGAAGCGACTCGAATTCCGGAACGGAAACGTCGTCCCGCGGGTTGTCGGGTAACAGAGGACGCGTGATCTCGAAATCCTGTCATCCGGTGACAAGTGTCTCGGGCAACGTTACAACCCTGGAGGTCCGTCAACGCGCAGGATGCAGGACGGCGAGGAATCTCGAAGGACGAAGGATAACGGATGACGTGCCGAAAGCCTCGACATTTTGCAACGACGCAAGATAATATACGCGTATATACATACCTATGCATAGGCGAAACGAATGCATTATTCTCGCATCATATATTATACGCTTATCCCTCTCTTTCTACGCGATGCAGCGATGAATAAATGGCGTCAGACTTGTTCAACGAAATATCATTACAGCGAAACGTGCGAATCATCGCGCAATACGCGCATGTATGCGTATAATTATCTTCATGCTAATTCATCATATTGGGAAGCAGCGCTATATGTTCTGGTCGTTTAGTGGTTAACCTTACAGTTTGCAGAGTGCGCCGGCATGGCAGGTTGGAACGCCAAGTTGCAGACTGTACACGGGTCTTAATTATCAAAACGGGTTACTCGGCTCCACATATACTTACGCTAGTAATATAAACCTGTATAATGAGACGAGAAATATTGTATTATGGATGATATGTGCGAAAACGCGTTTATAGCTATGTAAACGTGCCGATTATAACATTACGCGATGACAAAACAAGCCTCGGACTACGGGAATCAAGGTTCTTACGTTGCGATTGTTAAATCGGACAACGATGCTACAGGGTGGAAAAAGCCGATCTATCAAAGTGAAATAAATACGCTTGCGGATTATTTCCGTTATACACGTAAAATATTCTGATTCAGACCGGAGATTTCTGAGAGAGGGTGAGCGGCATTTCAATTCGGGAACGTGCAGACGCGGGCCGTTTATTGGAAAAAAACAACCAAGGCGAATGAAAAAAAAAAAAAAAAAAAATCCATCCATTGAATCTGCATGATAATTATTACACAGGTGAACGTGAAACACGCGGCAGGTTATGAATATTTCAATGAAACTAAATCGAACCGTGAACGCGAGTGGTTTTGCCTCATTCAGAAAAATATTTACGGCACGTAATGTACGTGAAATGTTTTTCGAACTGTACACTAGATGAAAAATTTGCGTGTTGAAAAATGATGTAGGCAAATAATTTTAAAGAAATAATATGCTAGATATAATATAATTTAAAGCGAGTGCAGTAGGGTGGTTTATTTTTTAACGTCTATTTTTTCAGATGTTATACTCGAAAAACTTGTGATAGATACTGAAAAAAAATTGCGGTAAAACCTGGAGGAGGTAGGAAAATATTTAGAGGTCGCTGTACCGATTATGGTAAAATTTTTTATTTTTTTCGTATTACGGTCCAATCGATCATTGTTTGTAAAAATCAGTACCGTAAACGAAATAGTGATACTCCTCTTTCGGTGACAAAAACTGTTACCCAAATTTCTCCGAGACGATTAATCTTTCGGATAAAAGACGAGAACAGCCAACTGCGGAATCGTTAGGCGCAGTTTGCTGTTGATTGGTGAACGATTAATTAGACCACGATACGAAAAAATAAACTAATATACGTACAAGTACGTAAGGTGTGCAAATAAAAATAAATAAAAAATGGCACAATAGTCGGTAGCGACCTCTAAATATTTTCCCATCTCCTCCAGGTTTTGCGACCCTTTTTTCTTCAACATTTGTGACAAATTTTGCTGCTGGCAATTTTCTAAACCGTCGTAAATTCACGATTCCTGCATCTCCCCTTGATTACACGTATGTATATCCGTGCAGAATGCGGATCTTTCGATTGAATCGCGTTCGCGAAAATCTAGCCAAGCTAGAAACTCCTCGAAACGTTCGAGAACCTAGGTCAAGTTTTCAACTCGTACGGTTAGGATAGGTACACACACTCGGGCATCTCGCCGCTCGATTGAGCCCGGCCGTCTCCGTGCAGCGAACCTGATCGCATCTTACATACAAATGCACAGGCAACTCGACATCTACGTCTACGAACAGATGTGACCCATATGTATAATCCGAATTTTTCACAAGCCGTTCCGAACATAGAACGGTGACGCGAAACGGCGCTGATTTTTAAATATAGCCGTCAAAGTTTGCCAACCTTTCAGCTAACACTCGACATAACGCTGAGCAAAGTGACGCATCGAAATTATAATACATATTTGCCAAAGCGCTTCTACGTACGTATCATCCACGTAACGCGTTGAATGCCGAGACTTGTAATTCGGCGTTCCAACTCTCTATCCCTGATTGTTTGGATAATCTGACTAATCGCTCGTACGCAACAACTAGTCGCATAAATTTCTCTTACTCGCGACACACGCGGTATAACCTAAAACAATAAATCAGCCGAAACTCGGACCGCGAATCGATCGGCTCTGAGCGGTATCGATTTCAACCGTGAAAAGACTCCTTCGTCGGCGTTTATACGCAAACTTAATTTTCAGCAAGCAGGTGCGGTTGTTACAGACCGAATGCGGTGATTACAGGATACGTGACGTGGGTGAATACTGGGGCAAATGTATACCGATGCAGGAATCTAGGAATCTAGGAAACGTGACAATCAATTCAGACGTAACTAATTGGCAGCTATGACGCGGACCCTTAACAAATTGCGCAACATGCATGTAACAGACATCGACGCGAAGTGCCGCGTTTGTGTAAAATATGTGCGTCTCTGCGCGAAGCATCGACCGGCGGCGGGTTTTAGACCATTGTAAAACAAGCCTCGGCATCATCGCGATGATCGTTTCGAGTCTCGTTCCGTCTTTTGTGATTACGTCGCAACCGTGCCACGTTGCAATGCTTCGCCGCCTACGCATGCAGGTTACACGCTCATTCCCGCGTCCATGTTACGTTCCTGTTTACCTGCGATCTGCCATTTACTATTGCAGCGAGTAGTTGTACACGCCTCGAGTGCGGGAAGTCAAAGTCGGGAACTTGGTGCACAACAGCGACGGAAATCTGATCGAAAATCGATTATTTTTAGTCATTCTTAGCTAGAAACAATTTCCTCCTGGTACGGAAGAACGGATAGAATATTGTGTGAAAAATTAACGGATCGGCGTGGAATGAGCTCAGACATCGACGTTTCGAAACATCGTAATATTCTGCTTTTTCTTGTTGTTGGTAAAAGAAAAAAGACACTCTTACATATAATACGTCGATACAATATTATTTGCAGTTTGGCTGGACTTGAATTTTTCTCTTAAATTCATCGATCTGACTTTGAGAAAAGAGCACGGTAATTGAATAGAAACAAACAGATTTCTCCCGCATCTAAATACACAGCTGATAGTACAGGTTATCGAACGATTATAATGCACGTACGTATAGCGCTTGATGCAGAGTCGCGAATCGCGAGATTAACGCACGTTGTCGAGGTCAATAAAATTTCGAAGCACTTACGTCACGCGGCGTACACCGCTGAACCGGTAAGAAAACTTTTCAAGGATAGGTCAGTATCCTTGTTTCAGGCCAAGTTGTACGTAACCGCAATCTGGACAATAAAAATCCTACGTTCTCAAGCCTGCAGCAGCAGTCTATCGTCTTGTTATTGCGCATATGTCTGCAATGAATATATATATATATATTTCTTAATCGCTCGATGACTTTGGAGAATTGATATTGTACCGAATCGTATATGTATAGAGATAGGTGGGTATATTCGTAAGAGAGTCGAAATACGATAGCGAGCTGCCGAAATCTTTGCTCTCGTCTCTCTTTGTCGGGAGGGCGAAAACCGTAATTCGATTTCGTTGCGTACCTACATTGATTTATCGCCGTATAATACATAAATCTCTGGTAGGGTGGTTCACTTTTTAACTTATTTTTTCAACGTGCCACTCGAAAAATTTCTGACAAGTACTGAAGAAAAAATTGTCGTTAAACCTGGAGGAGGTAGGAAAATATTTGGAGTTCGCTACCGATTATTGTAATATTGTTTATTTATTTTTATTTGTACACCTTACGGACTTGTACGTGTATGTTAGTTTATTTTTTTCGTATCCGATAAAAAAAATATTTCGTGGTCCAATTAGTCGTTCACCAATCGGCAGCAAACTGCGTCTGACAATTCCGCAGTTGGCTGTTCTCGTCTTTTATTCGAAAGATTAATCGTCTCGGAGAAATTTGGATAACAGTTTTTGCTATCGAAAGATGAATATCGCATCACCTTGATGTCCCTGTTTCGTTTTCAGTGCTGATTTTTATGAACAATGATTAATTAGACCGCGATACGAAAAAAATAAACCAATATACATGCAAGTCCGTAAGGTGTAGACATAATAATAAATAAATATATTACAACGGTTGGTAACGACCTCTAAATATTTTCCTGCCTCCTCCAAGTTTCGCGACAATTTTTCCTTCAGTATTTGTCACAAATTTTTCCAGTGGCAAATTAAGAGAAAGAGTAGATTAAAAATGAACCCACCCTAATCTGTATGTACGCGTACGGCGTGAATACGTCTGCGTTCCCGGTCGGACACCGCAAACGTGTCACTCGATAAGCAATCTACATCAGCCGGGCAGCGCGCAGTGAATCGTCCGTTTCTCCTTATCGCGCGTTTATACAGTCTATAGGCGAGTATTTCACCTTGGTAATTAATCGAGCCAAGTTGATGGTCTCCAAGGTCTGACTACCTCAGTATTTTTAATCAAGGACTCTCGATAGTGATTTCTATAACAGCTGTACCTGGCACACAAAGTCGCGGAAAAACTCGCGGATTTATTCGTTTCTGAAATTTATTGCAAATCACTGGCGAGGAAGGTATCCCAGGTCGATATCTCCGATTTCATTTCTTTTGTAACATGTTATGGTATAGTAAAAACTAAGCAACGTGTATTTTTTTTTTATATCTGCGATTAAACACTTTTAAGGGGTCGAAACCGTTCTCCAAATTAAGGCACGTCGAGGGGCGATTTGGCAGTTTTACCCGCAAGAACATAATATTTTTTAACCCATCCAGCTGGAAAAGTTTTTTGGTAACGAAAAACGAAAAATGAAACTATCTCAATTGAAAAAAAGAAAAAAAACTGCCAAATCACCCCTTGACGTGCCTTACCTTAGAGGGTGGTTTCACCCCTTTAAACTTTTTAATGGCGGATAACAAAAAATACGTGTCGCTTAGTTTTTATTGAACTATAACTTATAACAAAAGAAGTCAAATCGGAGAGATCGACCTGGGATACCTTCCTTGTAAGTTGCGTGAAGCGATTCTTAAAAAATGGTTCGATGTCGCTTGAAATCGTTCGGAATCCAAGTCCAAACCACTTTTGTTCGAAATCGTCCGTAATGGCCTGAAATCATTGAGTATCTTCGAAATTAAAACTCATCTAAAATCTGTTCAAATCTATCGAAATTACCGACAATCGCGTGAAATCACTGAAATTTCGCCATCGCTTTTCACCCAATCTCCGATCAAACAGCCACTGTGAATTCGGTTACAGGTATAATACTGAGCACTGTTGCGCAGTCGGCAGGTTATACTAACCATTCCTGAAGGAATCGAGCATCCTGTACATCGATTTTCGGAGTTACGAGAATCGAGGCACTCCTGGAGTCCGTCGTGCAGGATTCTTCGCAAGTAACAGGGTATAAAAACGAGAAGAGTTCTGGTTTCGCATTCGGGGATCGATAACAACCTTGTGCAATTTCCCCACGTTGCACGGATTCCGAAAATCGCGAAACAGGTGCCTGCCAGCTCTCAGATATCCTTGTTATCCCGCACGTCATTAGATAGCAATAACAATAAAAATAACAACAATAATATTACTAATAGCAACGGTCTTCGGTCAGACGCGAATAAATTGAATCGCGTTAGCCGTAATTCCGATATCGTCGGACGACACGCGCAGTTGTATTTAAAAATGCGTCAAATTTCATTCGGTATTTCTCCACCTTTCCGACCTTGCACATCGCATATTATTACCAACGTATCTGCAGCGCGCGAGAAAAAGCTCTGCTAATTGTCCCCGGAGGAACGCGTATCAAGTTCGCCGGTGTATATGGTAAAATTGATGAGAAACTCGGGGCGGGTGCGCCGCCGGCGTCAACGAGGAGGATAATTAGCAGACGACTACCGTCGTTATAACCCGATTGTTTGTACACCAGCCTGCAGAGCAGACTACTCGGCGACGAGTACGGCTACCTGTGATAATACACCGAAACGCGGACAAGAAACAACCGCGAAGTCTCTTACGTTAAATTACCTATTCTCGAGTCGAAAATTCAAACTCATTCCTACCGGGTTTGCAGAAAAATATTTCACTGCAGCTGCGTGAAATGTTTATGGTAAATATTGTGTTCTCGAGTGTGCTGAATACAAAAATCACTCTCATTTCTCTCCATGGCGTGCGGTTGTTTTTCCAAAATACAAGGTGTTTGCATAAAATAAAGCACAACAATACCGAAAGAACCACCATTTCGTTACATTCAACTAAACAATATTTCTTGTAACATTAAACAAACAATTTCTTTACAAAGTTTATTTAACATTCCGTGTTCATTGTTTTTATCTGTGAAACCTTTTCATCTTCTCTTTTGTACCTCTCCGAACACGCTTTCGATTTCCATTTATCGTTTCTCTGTTTCTATTTATTCTCGAGTCTCACTCCGATACGTATTAAATGAAAGTGAAATTCCACTTTTACACAGGATTCTTGGAATCAAGAGTAGGATACCAGATTTCGAATCAATCGGGATTTTCACTCTAAATGAAAGTACAACCAAGAGTTCAAAAAAAAAAAAATCTAGACCGTTGGAATTTTTTGAGCATTTCTCCAGGTTTCAGTGAGTAAAGATATGTAAAAAAAAAAGGTATAAAAAAAACCTGAATTGTCAGCTCGAACGAAACGTTCTAATTTAGAATTGCTGTTGACCAAGGCGCTGCCAATTGCACGGCTAGGCTTTTCTTCCCTCTTTCGACTTTGAATCGTTCATTGATCGGTTTGCTGCGGCGTTTGTCCGCACCCTCTGCGAATACGACCATCAACCTGAACCTGAAGAGAATTTGTCGTCCGGCTGTCTGCGTTCGACACTCTGATCGAATATGTACAGTATAAAGGGAGTGATCGGCTAGCATCTGCAGCGTATGAGAATTCGAACAACCGGAACACCACTCGAAGGCTTGCGATGCACTTGATCGAGAATCCAAAGAGCGAAGTTTCACCGACGAAGCGTAAAGCGTAACATGCAGATACAGGTGTAGGTCTAGGTCTAGGTGTAGGTGTAGGTGTATTACGCCGCGGAGATAAAAGAAGCGCTCCATTTTCCTCGCCCTTTGTACTTGCGGAGGAAGAAATATCGGGAAAAGCGTCGATGCATCGTTTTCGCACAATGCGATACTCCCCCTCCCCGCATTCGTTCCCCTTTCGCAATAAGCTCCAGATATCTACAAATATTCGAGAATAGACGCCGCCGCTGCTGCTGCTGCATAACCCCGTGCGGTGCACCTCGAGGAAAAGGATTTATCCGAATACAGAGGTTATAAGTTGCATCGAATTTTCCCGGGTTTCATGATTTTTCGCCCATGACTCGCCTACGACTCTTACACTAATGGCGAAGAACCTTGCAACCACGATAATTCACCGGCCCCAACTGCTTGGCGTAGCTGATTTTTCTCTCTTCTCTCTCTCTCTCTCTCTCTTTCTAGGCACCGCCTGCAGGCGTTTCTCAGCTTGGCTTGTAGCCTTTGCACGTGTCGAAAGAGGCTGGAGGGCCGCAGCGGGTCGCACAAGCCGAGGAATCAATGAATCATCCGCGGCCAGGTTCGATCTTCTTTTCACTTTGTAGGTAGAGGCGGAGACTGCCGCCCCTTGGCTAAAGATCTTCCCCGTTCCTTCGATCCCGGGTCACCGGGTCGGGTGAAAACGAAGGACGCGAACTTGGGCCGCGCGCCAATTCAACACGCAATCCGGCCAATTTTCGCGTCAACCTTATAATCGGCCGAATGACCCGACTAGTTCGCCGCCTCGCCGCCAGGCGGCGCGATTCTCTCGCAGTAGCGGGAGAGACGCGATTAATCCGCGCTTCGACGCGGGCAGGCGCGAGTTTCGACTTCGTGACGCGCTTTTCTTTGATGATCCAAGATTAATCCAACGGTTTTTACAAAATTATGTACATCAATGTTCAACGTTACTGTCGAGTAACCGAAGTTAGCCTGTCGACATACGCGTGAAATTTTTTTACTACCCAGTATATACGAATAGTGAGTATTTATTACCTACTCGGCGATAAATTTGTTTCTTCGTTGCTTTCGTCTCTCTCTCTCTCCCTGTCTTTCTCTTTGGTCTTATTCGGTCGTTTTTTTCTCTCTCTTTCTCTCTCTCGTTCCTCCTCGCGGTGTGGATTTATGGACACGTCGCAGCGGGGTGAACCTGCTCCGTTACGAATCTAATTTAGACTTTCAAGTTATACCACGAATAAATTTCCTTCTCATTCCCACAATTAATTTCAGTTTCAATTGACCCTCAGACCAGCGGGAATCTTCGAACTCGATGTTCATCAGTTTTAACCGGTTTACCTGTCACGTTATAAACGTGAATCTACCATAATTTTATGCAGTAATTGAATCTGCAATCTGAATTACAGGTAGTACAGGTATCACATTTTTTCATTTCTTATTATCAATCGCCAAGAAAGAGGATGAAAAGCAAATCATTGACTCGTCGGCGAGTTCGAACAAGGTTTAAGGATATGCAAGGCGAGTTCTGCCGTCAGCTGTGCGAAAATTAAAGGCGAAACAAAGCGGAAAAAGAAGAACTGTATATCAGGTACGGACGTCCTTGAACCTGACCTCGATTTCGTCATTCATTTCCGGCCTGCGGCGAGCATTCGAGCGAGTTTGCGTTGAGAAGCTGACGAGTTGAAAAAGATCTGATCATGGCGTGACGCGGATCCAAATGAGGAATAGATGGATACTTTATATTTAATATACAACCGCGTGGGTGGGATCTAACGGATTCGTCCAACCGAGTAACTTACGTGTGAGAAACGTTGTATTGTATTGTTGCCGCTACAACATGCAGTGGAAGATTGAATTAGGGCATTGTACGTAGTCGAGATTTTTCAAAAGCGATTTTTTTTATTTCATTTTCGTAATGTGGATACACTCAAGTCGATCCGACAAATATTCTCGAAGTTTCGCGCACATTTGCAAGGACGCCTTGAGGCGTTTGAAAGCGCTTGTGAAACTTTGAATGCGTTTTTCTCAAAACTATGTTTTCAAAGTCGGTAGGCAAGATTTCTCGGAAACGGCTGAACCGATCATTCTGGAATTTTGACACAAGCTTTATGAATATATTTCTCAGTTCTTGATCGAAGATTTTTTCTTGCCGATAAATATTTACCATTTTATAAACAAATTAAGGCAAAGATTTTTATGGAACACCGATTTTTTTTTTCTTTTCTTTTCTTGTTGAGAATCTGTCGTTTTGTTACAAATTAATATTTTGCTTTTTCCTTCGATCAAAGATCAGATAATACCTTAAATTAACTAAATCGTTTATTCATTTCCGATGATCCAGTCCAGAGATATCTTGCTCGCCGTAGGACGCCTTTTTTTTAGAGGTGCTTTAAAAATCATCATTTTAAAAAATAAAAAATAACAAAATGAAGTTCAACGTTACCCCAATACGTATGCATGTTTTTATATAAATAAATTGAAATGTCTCTTCGTGAAAAATCCGCGAAAAATCGATTTCTCTCGACCTGTGTCTGCGTACAACCCCTCAATGGATGATAGCGAAGGGGGGAGGAATTATCGCTGCAGCGACCATTTCCGACAGCCTCACGTACCGATCACCAACTCGCCTCGCAGGCTTGACAAGCAAACCTGTACCACTGCACTTGCGATCTTTCGCTGTACGAGCAAGAAGGTCAAGCCTCGCCGCGTGCTCAAGAAGGTCACGATCAGCCCGAGTGACCCAATTGTTGCAGGCTGCGATCAGCTGGGCATCCGGATCGCGGTGCAGCCGCGTGAATAATCGCGGGCAAGATTGTATCATCGAGGCGGGGAGAAAACAAGAAAAAGCCAGGGTTCAACAGGTCGTCGAAGAGTCGTCGCCGAGCGGCTTATATACGTGTACAAATGCCGGAATTTGAATTGGAAAACACGCTGCGCAAAGCTGAATCAGGAATTGAGGTATGACGACGTGCGGAAACTTGGCAATTAGCGAATCGATTCGAGGAGAAAACGAGCCGATTCTGGAGCAGCCCTTCCTCCTTTGTCCGTCCGGTTAGGCAAGGGGTTAAGGATGTACGACACGTACAGTCGGAATGAAAATTTGGCGAACAGCAGGCATTCCAAGACAAACATTGAAAAGCGTACCGAGGCTGATCAAGGTTTATCTAATCGAGGAGTAAAAGAAGTCCCCGTGGTATCGAGACTAATGTAAAATTACAAAATCCAAACAATTTCCCTAGCGTTGGACATGAAATTTATCTTCAAAGATTCAGTCCCGTACGAGGGGTTAAGCGACGCAACTCGTAGATTAGCTCGATGGAGACATTTGCAATCTTTCTTTTATATCTCGTCCGGATTTCGTGTAAAAAATATAATTGACGCTCATTTGTACATCCCGAGGTGGAATACTCGAGTGTTTATTGAGCCGGGTTGCACGGGAATTGCCACGGTTACAACCTTACTCTTCGATCGTCAATATAAAACGACGCAAGCATAGGGAGAGAAAAAGATATATAAGGCCAGTTCTGCGTACAGATTCCGATACCGACATTATACCGACATTTTAAGCCGCTTCACAGCTCGGACACAAACCCTTTTTTTCGCCTGGGGATAACCTTGACCCGAAAAAAAGGGTTTGTGTCCGAGTTTCGAACCGGCTCAAAATGTCGGTACAATATCGGTATCGGGATCTGTATGCAGAACCGGCCTTATATATCTACCGAGAGAGAGAGAGAGAGAATGAGATGCACGGCATTGCGCGGAATGACGTTCAAGCAAGGAAAGAGTCTCGTTGCGTCATCTCCGTCGAGTGAGGTAATTTCCGAAGGACGAAGAAGGCCAGCAACGCGTGAGCTGAGCTTACGTCACGTAATAATCACACGAAACCACGCCGCATCGTAATGTCCCGTGGACTGGCAAGTCGTAGGAAATGGGTGCGTGGTATTATCGTGAAAGGTGTTAGACACCCGCGTCCCGCATTCGAGCCATTCTGACGAACGTAGTCGAACGAGTCGAGGCGCGCGACGTCGAATCAGGTACCCAAGAGCCGTCCTCAAACTTGGCGATCCTCGCTCACCTGAATTACAATCCATAGATACCTACATCCGGAGTCGAAGAGCCGCGCTCTGCTTGCGCGACTGACTGTACGTAAAACGGTGTCAAGGCTGAAAATTCATCCGTCGAATTGCCCGGGGACAAACTCTGCCGCGGCAAACTCGGAGAAGCTGATTCTCCCGCCTACTCTGATACCTGACTTGACTTACGTGCGAAAGTGGACTCCGACCATCTCGCAGAGTGTTTTCAGACATCAATTTTGGGTATAATTCCTGAAACGAGGGGCTGTTTCTAACTGTTTTCTTCTTCTTCTCTCTTTGTTTTTCTTTTCTTTTTTTTTTTTTGTCACAATTTCGCAAAAAATCCCCGTCTTCGAATAGAATGGATGAGGATCTGGCGTGGCTGCTGCACGGCTGAGGAATAAATTCAGCGAGAAAGGGCAGCGCGGAATATCCGCACGGTTGTCTCTCGGACGGGGCCGGCAGCTTCTTGAAACTTTAAAATTGGATTACCGTGGCTCTCGACGGTTCTCCTGCAGCGAACAACCGCCGCTCCAGAGGGCTGTGAGAGTTTGTCTTTTTCGCTTCGTGCGATAAAAAATATAAAAAAAAAAGAGAAAGGAAAAGAAAAGTGTAAGCTGCTCCGAAAATAACGAGACGGTAGTGAAAGGGGCGCGCTGATGGTTAGTCACTGATACACCGTACCTAAATCGTTTCGCCTCCGTGATCTCAATCGATGGACGTGTGATATTTCCTTTCGCCCGATCATGCGGCGATCGATGTACGACGAGCCTGCGAATAACGATTTAATACGCCGGCTCGCGGTCGTTTATTACACCCACATAGCTGCGGCTGCGAACTCACACATCGCGCGAATAATAATCATTCATTCCGTGCTTGTACATCGTGATTAATTATTACAAAACATACCGGGACACCATAAATCCTTCAATCAACCCCTGCACACAATCGCACGCGCATAGGTACGCGGAGGTGTGTATATTGTAACGGGTAACCGACTCCATGCATCAATGTCAGGACAATCACCAGACACGCGCATGAGCTTTATTGCCGATAGGTAGACAGAGAACTGCACCGAACTTCCCTTTTGTGATTTGATTTGCTTTCGCTGATCTGGCCGCGCAGCTGCGCCTTTTTAACTTTCCGTTTCTCTGGTTTCGGAGAAAAAAGGAAGTCATCGTAATCATCCCGGAAATTAAAAGTTGAGCCTTCGCTAGGTCTCCAAGTTTTTAAGGTTATAGAATCACCTCCAATCGTTTTCAGGCGGACGTCTGTATGCGTGTGTAATTTTTTGTCCGACGATATCTCGAGAAAACGAGTTACCGGATTTCAATAATTCTCGTCACAATCGACGCGGCATTTCCAAACGTAGAACTGTGATTAGATTTTGGCTTTGATTGGTTCAGTTTTTCTCCAATTATTTAAATAACAAAATTCCAATAAATTAAATAAAAATGATATCATGAGAATGGATGAGTAGATTTAAACGAAAATTGGTACCGTGAGGTTTTTTGGGCCATTAATCGCGAATCTGTGGTCAGTTTTGCAAAATTTAAATTTGGCATATTCGCTAAGCTAGGAAAAAAAAACGACAAAGATTTGGACTTTCGTGAAAATTGGTGTACTCTTTGGTTTGTTGGGTGGCTGGTCAAGAATCTGAAGTTAGATTGCAAAATTTGTTGGTGAAAGTTTTTTTGGGTCACCGATAACGGATCCAAAGTCAGGCTTCCAAAATTTATAATGGCGGATCTGTTATAGTGGTTCAAAATACAAAAGAATCGTCATATTTTCATGCAATATGGTATCCGGGAGCTTTAAAGTCTCGTACACTTACGATCACTTTCCCGATTTCTTATTCCCGTGCAATGTATATTCAGCATCGAGTAGCCGCGTGCACGGCAGCCTGTAATTTTCGGCTCAAAGACGCGGCGTCAGACGTGATTTCAAGGCGAGTCGAGGTTACGGTCTAGCGTTTCATTCTGGCCAACTTGAATCGAGACGAGGACACGGAACAATTCGGACAATTCCGTGGCTCAAATTTTAATACCGATATACAAGGTGAGAGTTTCACCGTGCGAGACGTAAGAAATGATCGATCGATCCTGCAAAGCTGTCTTGAACGAACCAGCTTGAATAAGCGAGACGAAATTTTCCGTTTTGCTTATCGTTGGAGAGACGCGACGCTCGGGCACATATATGTATATATAATATATATATATGTATATATGTATATATGTATATATATTCACTTTCATAAGCATCGAGTACATGTCCGAGTTTGTTTTCCTTCACCTGCCGGTTAATGGCGTACCAGGCCCGAGGCGCGTTCGGATTCAGGTCAACCGTCGGCCAAGGTAAACCGAGTCTAGTCGGAATTGTGGGGCAAAGAATTTTCACGACCCTCTTTGGCTTTACCACCGTTCCCCGCTTCACCCTCCGCGCACTTGTCGCAATCGTTTAACCCCTTTGGCCGATAATATTTACGAGTCAATTACGGGCTTGCGCCACTGGCGACGACATTATATATTCTCACTGCACTGGTAGAAATTTGCAATTAAGCGTTATACATATTCTGTGATATTGTCCGTGTACATACTTTAAAGTTGATTTCGCCCCGATATTGAGGATGTTCGTTTCTGCGACATGTAACGTGCTATTTGAGCGAAAGACAAATAATAGCGATGGCCACTGGGATAAAAAAAATAATCGAACCGAATAATTTACACCAAAGTCGTACAAAACGAAATCACTGGTTATAAAAACTATGTGTATTTCACGTACATAACTCTCGGAGCTTAGAAGCGCGTGTTCCGGTTGACGCAGAGTCTTGGAATTTAACACAGATTTTTTTTCTAATCGTTTGTAACAGATCTCGGGATTGTCCCAGTGAAAATTTTTCCGATCCCCAAATAAGGACCGCCCTGGTATATATATATATGTGTATATACACGTGTATCCCATTAGTAGGATACAATTGAAGCGAGTAACGTGTAATAATTGAATTCATCGCGGACCTCTTATTCGCAATAATTAGCCCCGTGTCGATTATGAATCTAAAATTAGTACCGATTGACGACAATAATATGCGTGGCAATTAGTACCGCCACGTGATTAATCGGCACATCACACGGGGCCAAAAATACCGGCTGCGGCATAACCATGGGTATTTACTCGACTGTTTTCACGATGTTAAATATACCTCTCACAATCACGTATATAATTTAAATACATTCACGAGATGTAATTCGCTTCTTGTACTTATCATTTATTGCTGGATAAAGTAGGCAGTACCGGCAGGTTTATAAGGTATAATAAAAAAGAAGAAGCAACTTCGGTCGCGACGTTCGTCGGAGTTGACTTGAAAAGAGTTTTCATCGAGTCAAGAAGCTGTTCGTAAATTAATTCATCAAACGAAGACTCTCCACCGCAGGCAAAATCCCCCGAACGGTACGACATAAATAGTTTTCTACTCCGCAGCGAGTTTTATGGTATACATGCGTAGGTGTATATATATATACGTACATACGTGGGTGTGTGCGCCTATACGTAAAGGATCAGCGATTGTAAGCCACTTTGAAAGGTCCTTTGAACGAGTCGAGCATCCCTTTTGCCGCCGGCTTCTTTTACACTATACCCTTCCGCATTATGAAAAAGCGGGGCATGATTTTCCCCGCAGGGGGACGCGAGGATAAACTCAGCGTACGTGTGACCTTAATTCGATAATTCGAACGAGAAGGGAATCTCCGAAGCTGATCTTCGGGATAGCTCTGCCAATTTCCCAGCTCCCGGTTATCGCGTTTTACAACCTTCCGAACTATACGGTCATGGGATGTCTTCCTCCCGGCGAGGTGGCGGTTCGTTGGTAGTTAAGCGGAAGCGGAGGGAAATTTTTGACGTCGATGCACTAAGTGTTTCGCCAATACCCCTTATCGCGATCCTTCTCGTCTCACCGGCACGCAGACGATCGACGGTAAAAACATCTCAAACTCAAATAACTTCGGCAAGGGTGAAACCTGATCCATCGATCCACCCTCCGAAGTACGCGCCAACTTTTATACCAACTCCAATCACTCTCTAACCAGTCCGACAATCGAATCGCCGTTTCTCTACGACTATAACGAATCGATTTCCACGGTGTACATAACTTGTTCGGATCAAGGTAGAACGATAAATCGCAATTTGTTCGTACACGTATTCGTTATGCGCGAAGGTGTTGCACAAGTATACGCATTATACGCATATCATTATCGTAGACCACGCGCAGTTTGAGCGGCATGTAAACGAGGCGGCGTTACTAGTAAGCGACAATTAATTAGGCAACTATGCCCATTTGTGCGTTAGGCATTGACTAACCTCGTTTGCTGGCCAGGCGAGAGAAATCCATTTCAAGCCCTCGGAACATTACCCAAACCATTCGAAACTGCGGGACCCAGCCATGGCTGCCATGGCAACGGCGTCCCTCCACCTCCGCCCCCTTTCCACTCTCACTCTCTCTCTCTCTCTCTCTACGTCAGCGACTGCGGGGCTGCTCGGCCTATCTCAACCCTCTTCTCTTCTCTTCTGCCGACGTCACTCGGCATCAACCTGCGATATCAATTACTTCGATACAACCAGTGTCTTCCCCGACTCCAAATTTTTTCCACCGCCAACACAGACGCCCGTCTCATCGAGACTCGACGATTCTAAATCCCGCGTCGCTTTCACCGGCGCGACTAGGAGCTCTTAAATCTGAAAACTAAACGGCGAAGCGGTTTCACTCTATACGTATAATAACTGTACCCGACAGACTCGTGCTTCGGTGGGTAAGCCTTCGGACATCATCGTATCTCTTTACTCTCAATTTCTTACACCGAAAAGAACGAACTGATGTTTCAATTAGTCAAGTAAGTAAAATTAGTCAAACTCACTTTAATTCGGTGAAATTATTATCCAGATACCGATAATTCTAACGTGGTAATTCATTCGGTATTGGTTCGGTATTTCCAGCAGTATTACTCTACGGTATGGTATACCTATGTGTGAGCTGGAATTATCTCTTCTATAGTGGAATAATTGAAAACGGGCGTGAAAAAAAGAGGCGCACGAAAAGAGTGAGAATTTGAAACCGTTATACCCGCGGTAATTTTATAGGTGGTGTAAAAAACCGATCCCGCATGGATATACGATCGCGTATTTGCTGCATCGACCAGGTGAATTCGGGGATCGATAGGATCGGGGCATGCTGCCCGAGGTGTGAATAATACAAGCCTGCTCCCCTTTTTCGAAAAATCCAACGAAACGAAGCCGGACTCCGGGGTGCGCGGCTCGCCCTGTCAACCGGTGTTATTTACCGCCCTCGAGCTCCTCCAGGGCGACGGTCATTCGGCACTCCTGCAGCAGCCCGGAGGCTGGGTCGAGTGTAGCCGACGGACACTTGAGCCGTCGGAAAGCGTCTCCGAGGCTATTGTCTGGTCGAAAGAAGCGCCCGCTTTCGTGAAAACGGCGGGAGAACGAGAGAGAGAGAGAGAGAGAGACGTGGGGAGGAAAATAAGAAAATAAATCTCGATCGCGATTGAATTTTTTCGTATTATTCAAATTCGACGCAATTATGTAATTTTCGGGAGGTAACGAGGCGACAGATTCCTCCCCAAATGGCGGTGAGAACATCCTACGAAACTGAAAAAAAATTTTAAGAATTGGGAGAAGAAATTTTTGCCGAAAGTTAGAGAAAATTCTTTACCGAAGATATAAGCGCAGGTAATTTGGAATCGCATAACGGTTTCAATGAAATGTTTGTAACTGTTCCGACGACAGCGTGACTCGATTTATCGGAAAACTGAGGTGAATATACCTACGCTCCGTGTTGTATACGATATAGAGAAGAGAGAGGGAAAGAGGGATGTAGAGAGGTGGAGACTGGGAATCAGAGAACACGCTCTCAAACGAGCTTTAACGCAAGTTGATACTTTCGAATTAGCGGAAGCGAAAGGTAAAGGGAGGTTGGTGTGGAAAAAAAGAGACAACACCGCGTGCCGGCATTGTTCATTTACGAAGTTTGTAATTAAAGAGTGTCGAGGTGGGAATTGCCTAAAGCGTGCAGGATTGTGTGTCGCCGGTGTAGGAGCAGTTCGTACATTTTCATGCCTGTCCGAAACGAATTGAAATCACACGGTGTACCAATTACAGTTGAACGAGTCGAGGTGATACGTTCAGAATCGCGTCGCGTCGCGTTGTTGTCTCGTCACGAGTCGATGCTTTTATTTTACCCGGTGTGGCTTGGAGGCCATCCGGGAAATTTGAACGACCTCAGTTGCGTGCCCGTGGTGTCGCCAACGTGCTTCTCATATTTCACGTAATTTCTGGACACATTGCGTTAGCCGAATGGCGCCGAGCTTCGCCGAGCTTCGCGACGAGGGGTGCAGCCCTTTGATATTTCCAGAGAAATAAGGACCCGAGCCGAAATTTATAAGCGCCTACTCGAAACCCTACGTACGAGTTTCTGCCTAGAGTTTAACGATAGCGAAGCAGGTTCCTACTTTGACGTTTAAAGATATCCGAAATTTACCGTTTTATCAAGAATAGTCTTGAATCAGGGTATGTTTGGAATCTCCTTTAACCCTCCGGAGGTTGAGTTAAACCTGCTTGTTCGAAACCCTCCGTTAACGCTCAAAATCCGAACCCGCCGATAAAGATTCATCGATTGTGATTGATTGTTATTGAAATACAAAAAATACGATTAAATCGTATGAAATCAAATTAAAATCCCAATGAATGGGAATTGGTTTACACATACGTTTAATCGTATCTTCTGTATATTGGATCAGTTAAAAGGGTTTTTGTATTCGAAAGAACGTTGATTAAATACAGTTGAAATGCGATACTTAATTTTCAAATGATATTGAAACCTGTCAAAAACATATCGAAATATCCCTTGGATCGTTCATTGTGATTAATTGAATGTCGCTGTGATAATATATCGGCAAAGGAGGAGTTACAGGTCCAATGGAGGAGCTGTAGATCGAATAGCGTCAAAATAGTTTCGGATTAGTTTCATTTTTAGCAGTCGGAGGATCAATGCAGGATTTCCAGGTTCAGATTCCTTCAAAGTAACTTTAGATAAAATTTGGACTCGGGGATGCCTCTAGAGTAACTGTAAGATTGAGTAAAATTTGACCCAAGTTAATGGATATATAAAAATTTGTCGACAACTGAACGTTTTTTCCGTGCAAACATTGGGAGGCAGTGTTTAAACAAAATTCGACTCGATTAACTTGAACTGCAAATTTTCAGCTGAAACAACGAGGATTTTGATAGGATACAAAAAGACCGCATAAATGCTGCGGAGAAATGATTCGTTATTTCAGATAAATATTGTCATTAGTACTCCGAGAAAGTTGAAGTATCAGGGAGGAAAAAGATCGTCGCAACGACTTACGCCCAAAGAACATCGCGGAGTGTTTTACCTTCTCGAAACTTTTTTCTCGGGCAACGGTGAGCGCCTCCAATTGACGGATGACAGCTCGGCGCCGAGTAGTTAAGAGATTTTCACTCTCGAGGCTAAGAGGGAAGAAGCCCCTCGGGCCTCAGCCAATCGGAAAACGATCGCCTAGATCCTAAGTAAGTCCCATAACCCCGGCGATAGGCGTATAATACGCTGCACGAACGAGGGAATGCATTATACGCTTCGAGAAAACGTCTAGTAAAATGCCCCGTTATCTTCGGAGACTTTGCTTGTTGGGAGCGTGAATCTGGAACGAGAACTTTTTTCACTCGTTTGCAAAATATTTTCAAGGAGTTGCCGCACGGCTGTGAATTTGACGCGTGGGACGAGCGGCGAGTGATGTTGAAATTTAAAATTTGCAAAACGGGACGCTCCGTTTGTCAAAGTCTGATTTAAACTAATTTAAACTAGCAGATTGGCAGCACGCGTACCCTTCATCCCCTTCGAATCTGATCATATTTTGGTATTACGTTCTTACCGAACCAAAAGAGTCTCGGACATTTGTTCAGATTTTCTTCAGCCACTGGTGAAATTTGTACACAATCGCGAAAACCAATTGCGAAAACGCCGTTTTTAATAATCTCAACAAATTCAGACTAAATCGTTCGGAATGCCCCAGGTTTATTCGAACGGTAGATGATCGGACGAAATGTCCCAAAATCCAGGCTCAACGTCTCGACTCGTTTAATTGCTCCGTGAAATGACCCCTCATCGACTCTGCGTTCAAATTGTGAGCATAAATTCGCCGAGTGTAAGTGTCGAGAAACGAATCGTCGGACAAGTACTGCTCAATCGTAATTCAAAATTTTTACACACCAACTTACACGACCCGACAAAACTGGCGTGAGGTCCACGGTTTCGCGCCTCTGGTAATTCCTCCGAATCTCTCTCCGATCCCACGTCTATAACTAAAACACCATAACCGAGTATTTTTCCGGCCACAGCGGACACTTGGAAAGATGGTCGATTCCGGCACGTCGCGTAGGCGCGACGGGTACTCCGAAGAGATTGGTAGCGGTACGCCGGGGGTCCGGAGGATGATGTCAAGGTTCACTGACCGCGAGCTCTCCGAGTCCTGGTGGTGGACCGATCGCGTGTAAATTTAGGTAAATGTATGAGTAGACGGTTGATTGAATTTGTGACCCGGTGGAAAGATGCGAAGAAAAGAGTGCCGCTCGCGATAATTATTCGAGACATGGCAAGCGTTGTTGATTCAACTTGACCACACAGAAGAATTTGTTCGTTTCTTTCGCAGCCCGAAGACGTCGTGTACGTTGTAAAATACATTATCTGGCAGCGAATTTTTCAGAGAAACTTTTCTTCGTTTACAGGTAGCCTACCTACCTACGCTAAGGTGAATTGTACAAGTGGCCGCGGAGACATCGAGACACTTTTTTATCACACCTGCCGATACGAAGAAGGTAATTTTCGGGATTTACCGAAGCGTAAATCTCCCCGCCTCGGTTGGATATGGAGCAATTGAGAGGGAGGCGTGTTAGTGCGTGTCTGTAAAAAAGCAGACGCGTGACCACGGGGATACACAACGAATAGGGTCAGTGCCGGAAACTCGCGGGATAGAAAAAGGGCCGAGAGTGGATTCGAACTTTTACGACACCAAGGACGGAAGGAGCTGACGTTTCTCATACTCTAGATTTCACTTTCCTATCTATGTGTGACAAGATTCGGGATGTTCTGATAAACCATGACGTGAGAAAACAAGGCGACGTCGTACAGCCTTGATATTTTATCCTACGGTGTTTATATTGTCATTTTTTCAACTTTCGACCGCGTAAACTGGGATTTTCAGCAAACAGAATGTACGGAAATTAATAAGTAATTTCAAGTAATCTATTTACGTGATTTCTGTGACGTCATCTTGGATATGCACAGACACCGACGCACCTTGTCTTCTTACATCGCGTGATAAACGGTAAATTTTATGTCAGCGACCATGGAGGATATATGAGGGAAAAATTCATCGATTTTGGTTATTTTAGGCCAACTGTTCACTGGCAAATCAAGCCTTGCGACGATCATCCGGGTGATTTTTCCGGACGATCGGCTGAGCCGGGTCGAAACGTCGTAATACGTGATCCACTAACAAAACAGTCTACAACGACCAAAATCGCCAAATTCTTCCATCGTGATAAACGATACTCGGGAGATAACCGTGTAGGCATATTCAAGGAACGATTTCCAAACCATCAAGCCTCCAAGGCAGTCGATTATAATTAATCGATTTACTAAATCGAGTTGACATTTTCACCTTTTCCAGTGTCGCGGTTTAATTGTCTGCACTCGGAGGATTTGCAGAGTGGGTTTCGAGTCTTCCCGCCTTGAGCCCTTCAGAATTCGGAGCCTGACCTTAACCCGGGGTGCAAACTTTCGAACCCGCGGAAGCAATTTCGGCTTCTGTACGCGCCAGTCGGACCGACGTCCCCCCCTCGTCCCGACTCAGTCTTTACAGCTTCCGCGTATCTCCGAGGCGACGAGACCCGGCAGCCATCGGGGACGGGACAGAGCGGATTTCCATGACATACCGGGGGATTTGCGTTATAGATGCCCTCGTTCGCGTCTCGGGCGAAATCGGCCTCCCCTTCCGTCCAGCTTCCTGATCCCTGTCAAGGATCGGTTGTCGGACCGAAAGATCAGAGACCGAAACCGAGATTTTCTCGGATAATTGATCGATCGGAAATCGAGGGCAAATTTATGCGAATCGTTCACAAATATATCACGCTAGGATCAGGTTGTTGTGCGGAAGATGAGTGCACCAGTTTTATTATAGACCTTTTTATTTTGCAAAATTATAAATTAACGCATAAATTGTGAATTTTTCGACGACTAAAACTAATTGCTAGAGAGTTAAACGCGAAAAATTTATTCTTTGATAATTTTAGAACTAAGGATTAAACAGATACGATTGAAATAGTTCGATAACTGGTACACTTGTCTTGTGTATTTCTGCTGGATTTCCGTTAGCTGAAAATCGATGCTTTTTTGTTCATCGTAGGAGTATTCGTCGAATTGATTGTTAAGTATACATTTGTAAGGTATAACTGTGTTTTCTCCAAAAGTAGAGGAGAGAACGACGTGATAACACTACGACTAAGAGCTGAGGATTCATTTACAAATCGCTGTCACAGGGTAGAAAATTTGATAAACTTTCAAAATAATTGAAATGAAAAACAGATACCGATAAAGTCTCACGTTCGTAATACGAGTTTGCTTTGATTTTCTCACATTTTTAGGAAAATCATGATACGTTACATATTTGCCAAGTGCTCGAACATGCGCGACTAGGTATCTCGCAATAAGATCAATCAAAGGTAGGTGTTGCATCTTGGCTTGTTTAAGGTTGCCCTTGAGCGATTGCGTACAGGTCTAACAGTGCCTAACGTGGTACTCGAAGGGCGTTTTCAGGTGTTCGCCAGCAAACATCTCACCCGTTGGATATTCCCGGAGGCCCGATGGGTGCGACAGAATCCAGAAACGGAGACAAAAGACGATCCGGGGAGTCACGTGGATGCCGAAGCTCCGGGAATGCCACTTTCTCCTAAATTCGTACGAAAAAAAGAAAAGAAGAAGAAAACCTCCGACCCCTTTTCCCTCCGCAGAGGTATGCGTCTGTAATACATGCGAGGCTGTGTCACGTGGGGCTGGAAACCGGCGTTTCGCAGACGTATATTGAATAAAGCAATCTCGAGATACGGTTTTCACAACTGTATTTTCCCGCGACGAAATTAATTCCTACATATAGACACGCATTTATACAGGAATACAGGTATATAAAGAAGCCGATTCGCGTATGTGTAACAGACAAAGTGGATTTTTATTTTTTCCCCATAGAAAAACAACGCGTCCCACGTATGCAGTCTTTTTTCGTACGAGAGCAATTTCATTTTAACCGCAAAATGCGTCCAAGATCGTGCAGGGATAGGACCCGGTCATAATCGTTTCCGGTGAAAAGAAAACTGAATCCTAATAAAGTCGCGGGGTGTGCGAGGTCTGGGAAGAAAAAAAATAAATAAATAAATAAATATGGATTGCAGGAGAGGCGAAAGCGAGAGACGAAGTGAAAGGAAAAGCTAATTACAACGCCCTTGTTTTACCACGTACAGTACGTACGATGTTTCTATGTATATAACATGTATACGTTACGCGACAAGGATCGATTCGAATCATTATTCGCTCTCGCTTGAATTATCGCGATAATTTCTTACCGAAAAGAAAAATACGGATCGAAAGAAAGAAAGAGACGAAGAAAAAAAAGAAAAGAAAATTTCCCAAATATTATTCTTATTTGTTTCAATTAACGCAATTTTACTATCACAACCTTCTATTCCCTTCGTTTTGCTGTTGTTTTTTTATTTTTACCTTCACTATACGCCATCACGAAAATAACCGAGATCTTTTACTTCCGGAATGAAATCCTTTCGTATTACGTGATACGTACGTATCTCGTACTTGCGTACAGCTCCGACATGTTGTACGGCTCTGTAGCTAAATTTTGCCGGGATATCTTCTCCTACCCTTCGCCCCGCTCGTTCCGACCCTCAGAGAGAGAGAGAGAGAGAGAGAGAGGAATAAAGTGGGATGGAAAGAAAAGGGAGGCCTCTCCCTGGATGAATAAATTACGCAGCCCTCCCTCCCTCCCTCCCTCCCTCCCTCCCTCCATCCCTCCTTCCCTCACGCACACCGTCGACTGCCACGCATCGCAGCTCGGATCCCGAGGGAGCCTAGAAAGGGAGTTGAACTACCGCCAACGCCAGCTTCGCCGACTATAACGTTCATTTATTTGACAGTTTTGCCGCTGAGCTCTTTCTAAATCCCCCTCTGATGCAGCGACAAGCTTACGGCTTTTCTCGTTACACATAACGCACACTTATACTATTGTTAGACACTAATCGTTGCTTCAAAAGTTCTCTTATATCGCGAGGTTTCTTACACGTCGTTGTTTTTCCTTCTTCCGAGATCGCTCGTTTCAAATTATTTTTATTCTTTTCCATACAATTTTCAGCTGCAGCCGACAGCTTTCCCGTGATATCCAAATAATTTTAAAAATCTGTGTTGAAATCCGTAGGGATGAATTTTTGTAACTCCCAAATATTTGTAAGTTAAAAAAGTTAAAGCCGTGGATTTTTCGGTGTTAGAAAAAATCACACGTACCTCAAAATATTTTTCACCCCAGCCCTTTCGCGTCAACTATTTTTTATTGTTAATAAAAAAGTACAAGAATCTCGGAGAAGAGCGAATTCCGAAAAAAATATACTTCTCTGAACCGGCCTAATATATGCGTATTGTAATACACTAATAAATCGCATTTTGCGTCCGCGAAATAAAACGGAAAATATTTATATATCTGGACGGGTGTGTGTAATAACGCGGATATTAATCGCGAACGACTGTCTACACCGTTCGATACGTTTGCATGTTTCGAATCGGCGGCTCCCCTCTCGGAGTGGCCAAATCTGCGGCTCGATTAATCAATCGCCGATTGTATTAACCCTTGAATTGTGTTTGTTTCGCTTTAAACATTTCAACGAATATACCTATATTTGGGATTTGCCGTTCGCGGGCGCAAAAGAGCCTTTATTATGTACGTATCCAGCGAACAATGGTATCGATAGTAAATCTGTCATACGCAGCACGCACTGCTTATTGTTGGCAAAATTTGTTCAAGTCTAATGACAATAATTATGTAATAAAGTTATTTCGGAAAGCAGTCGTTCTCCTCTTGAAATTGTTGAATTTATGCACCACCTTACGGATTTCCGACATTTCGCCGTAAACATTCTTTCATCATCATGTAGGAATCTATTTTACCTCTGTATTCGTTTGTTTATATTTTAATTTCGTACTTTTTCTTCCTTTTATTTATTTTAGCCTGGATGAAAAGGAGAAACGCCGTTCGCATCGCGTTCAACTGTTATCCCATAATGAAGCTGTTAATAAATTTCACTGCAAGCCGTCGTCAGGAAGGAGGAGATATTACGTCGCGACTGATAAAACGGTATTTACGTTCAGCGTGCGTCTCGAGTTGCTAAAAGAGCTTTACTTATACCGAGCTAGCGGGCTGCTTCTGCTTCTGCCTCTGTCTCTGCGCTCTGTGCCAAGAATTTTTGATTAAACTTTGATTAATCTTTGTTGCTTTGGGCCCCTCCAGCGCAGCAGCACGAAAACGCGGGGGACGCGACACGAATGAGTCGGACACTCAAGTAAGTATATTCAGGAGCGTAACTCTTATCGTCCGGCATGATACAATATTCACCCCGAAACTCGCGCGGGTTCCGGAATTAAGCTCGGTTTGTGACCTCTTTGAAAAATTTCACGCGTTTTCACGTTCGGAGTAATTAGTTGGCACGTTATACAATCCCATCGCAGCAAAGGCTATCCGAGCCGTTACGTACATCCGGTAAATGAAAAGGAGTTGACAACGAAGGTATTCGCGACGCTTAAACTGTCGTGTATAAAATTGATGCGTATTGCTGTAATTCTCACTTACTCGCGAGGTGAATTTTGGCAAGAAACTGCGGAACGAAGGAAGGAAGGAAGGAGGGTTGATAAGCTATAGAGAACGGCAAACGTTATGCCAAGCGACGAAAGTTTGCCTTGACGAAAGTTCCTGCACCAGCGCTGGAATAGAGTTTGAAAGATAATTTTCTACCCCTCGGCGATAATAATTCCGCACGGTCGAACGTCTTGGCGCGAAAGTAAGTCCAGGTATACGTTATACACGTAGGTATAACACGCGTAAAGATAGGGCAGAATTTCTTTTCGGAGGAACGTTACGATAGATCCTCATTGTGCCGTCAGAGGCACGAATAAAGCATCCATCGCTTGATTATAACTTGAGGAACAAGTGTATTAGGCACGTTTGTTCTCAGATTGTTCGAAGGAACAAAAACGGTGAAAAAATACAGACACTCACCGAAATCGGTGAAATCCAACGTCGAGAGCCGAACGCGCGGTTCCCTGAAAAGTTGGATTTCACAGGGAGAAATCACCTCGCGACGCGGCGACGCACAGCGTTTAGGTGTAACGGTGTAACCGTGTGCTTCAAGTTGTCTCGGCATCGCTCGCAGTACATTTCGTCGTTCAACTTTCACACCGGTCACCTACGGAGTTTAAAATAAGAGCCGATTAGTGAATACTGGAAATTCAAAGCTTGACAATCAAATAAACGTATTTTCCATTACAATCAAGTTATAATAAGCATTGTTGTCAAAGCCGTCGAATCGTTCGTGACGAGGATAATCCAGAGGCGATTAACTCACACTGCAGAAGCATCTGCCCGTTAGAGGCTGGTCGGAACGTACATTTCAAATTGAAATTTTTCGACAATAGATTAATTTTTTTTGTAATATTTTGGGCAGAGGGGGGGTGGATCATCGATATTCCGAATCCGGAATTCCGATTAGATTCCGAAGTAGCTTCCTCGGCCGCCATCTTGAATTTCATAAGGGACTTTATTTTCGTCATAACAAACTAAAGTAGAAAATTCAATTCCCTAACTTAATACGGGTGGCCGGGAGTCCCCTATGATTGGGGGAGGGGGAGGAACGGATTAGCCTACCTGTCGAATTGTCTGCGGCCGAATTCCGCCGGCGCTAAACGGCAAATTCGATTCGGCTGAAAGGGCTGTTGATAACTGGGTCAGTGGGTCGATCAGGCGGCAGCCGCGGCCGCTTGACCTCGAGATCCCCGAGTTAAGGCGCAGTTGCGACTCTGATTCACGGACGAAGTATACGGAATCGTTTATCGCCGGTATTTTGGCAATTGTCACGCGTACCGCTCGTCTTTGAGGCGCCGACTTCGATTTTGGCTCCTTGTTGCGAATGCTGCGAATCCCTTTTACCGTTTGTTTGCCGCCGATCGTGTCTTGTTTTCTCAATGACGCGCGACCCGCCGCTGTGCCGCCATCTTGCGGAGGCTCCGAGAAGCGCGGACGACCGAGCTGCTAGCCGGATACGAGACTTCTTACTGACAATATCGACGTTTCGTGCCGCTTCTAGATGGCAGCACTTTATGCTGTTGAAAATTTAAAACTGCTTTGAGAATGGACATGGGGTATCAGGAGGGTTTCTGGTCGAGACATCTTGAAGTGAGAATTCTCGGGAAATTTGACCTTACTCAAGACGAGAAAAAAGTGTCGAGCAATCGAGAAATCGCACCTTGATTGTATGTGATCGTAAATACTGTATGTAACTCTAATTTGAAGATTACTTTTGTAAAGATATTTCAGGTGCCTACCATTTGTTTTATTAAAAGACTGTGTGATTAATATTTTTACTCACCTCAGGAAGGAAGCTAAGATACATATTCAAAGTACCTACTTTTTAATAAATAGACAAATTAAAAGTTTTATAGAAAGATAATCAAAGTTTAATTTAGTTAATTTTGTTAAAAAAATGCGTATGTAACTGAAATATTATTTCAAACAAGGCTGAATAAATAATAAATGTTGATCATTATTAATAAGCTTAATTTCATTTTGTATTTAATCAACCATTTTTTGATTTTTTTTCAAGTATTAGAAATTTCTCCAGAATTAGAAAATTCCTGGGAATCTCTGGTGGAGAATTCTCTGGTCCCGAGAAAAAAAATAGGTAGATTAATTGATCGGTAAAATCAGCGAATTACATCTGTTTATAAATAATCTTCCTGTCGCAAAAAATAGTTTAATGATATTTCCACAAAAGATTCCAACACAGTTTATATCCTTACAGATGATTCTAAAATAACGGAAAACAACCACTCTTTAGTTGGATTCTCTGCATGGAGCGATAACTTGTACAATATGTCTTATAAAATACCTGATTAATCTTCCATTATTACGGCCGAATCTTTGGCCCATATTATCAACACAAACAAAGACAACAGTTTTCGAATCTCAACTGATTCGGCAAATGCTTTAAGATCCTCGAGTAATAATATTAATTTATCTAGCGCGTCTGCATTAATTATATCATTACGTAATCAATTATCTATAAGTAAAAATTGACATAAAAATGAACGGCTAATTACAATACCATCACATAAAGGGATTACTGGTAACGAGATGGCTCATGGTTATGCAGTAAAGTCTGATACCTTATTAAGTACCAAAATAACTTACACAGACTTATTCAACAAGTACAAAAAAAAAAAAAAAAAAAACTGTGACGAAGAGAATAATACTAAAATTATTAGTCTGGAAGAAAAAAATCGTGCTTTTTACTTTAACGATTATTATAAAAAAAACATAAAAAACCATGGTTCAATATAATTTAAATAGATTTAATATTATGGATGATGAAATTTGTAAATGCTGAAAATGGCCAGATATTATTTACCATATTTTTTGCCAATGTGAATCATGTGAAAGTTATAGAAATAATACGTCGATAGAATTACGTAAAATTGGACTTCACTTCCATCTAATTGTAAATAAAATGTCATAAAAATAATTGCAAAATTCATTACAAGTACAGACCTCAAAATTTTCATTCTACCCGATCTTCTTTCGTTTCGATAATACGACCGTTGGAATACCGTAGGTTCGAAAAGAATTGTTGAAAACAGTACAAACACGGTTAATTAAGATAATCGTGAAACAAGATTCGAGCGGTCAATACATTCAAGATATCCCCGTATCATCATTGTATTTTTCCTTTCGTTTTACTCAAGGTGGCGGGGAAGAGATTGTGCAAGTATGATATTTTCCCTCCACACCCGATTTCCTTATCATCCGTTTTTATGCGTCTGATGTCTCTAAGTAGCTTCAGTTATACTTCTTGGGCCGATCGCTTCGGTAGCTCCTTTGTGCGTTAAATACCTGAGGATACCTAATCATTGTGCACAGGACCTCAATCACACGCCGAGAACAGAATCGATTTACTCTTAACATGCAAACGTTTACTTGGATATATCGAAATAAATGCTTTGTTATCACTATCAGATTTTAATTAAACTAAATCCGATTTTTTAACTAATTAAAAAATATCTGTCAGTCATAATTTCGGGAAATAAAAATTTAATAATATCAACGAAGCATTTATTTCGCCGTATACAAATATGCGTTTGGTAACAGTAAATAAACCCCTGTCTCACTGTCAGTGTAAATATATTCGACAAATAAACCTCGGCTCACGATAGTTACTTTCAAGTCGAAAGGTCACCGTATCTGTTAATTGGCGAGTCGGCATTAAGATTAAATATTTTCAATTGGTCAAGCTACATCGTCGAGAGAAGTTGCAGAGCACAGAGCCAGTGTAAAATAATAATCGTCGTATCCAGGGCTCTGAGTCATAGATTCAAAAAATGTTGTTTAGTATCGGACTATTTTTTACCCTGATCGCGGGACTTCTTTACGGATTGCACTACTCGGTTCGCGGAGGCAGAAAAGGCGAACTCATCGACAAAATTCCCGGGCCATACGCTTGGCCGTTCGTTGGCAATGTTTTCAAGTTTTTGGTACCCCTAGGTAAGTTTTGCACAACAGTGTCTCGAGTCTAATCGAGCTCCTTACCCCGAAATGGAAATGAAATCCAACCGATTATTGCCCCGTTATTACAGAGGAATTTTGGAACATAGGTCACAGGATGAACTGGGAATTCTACCCCATTAATCGGATTTGGAGCATCGATATTCCACACGTGAACCTTTATCATCCCGACGACGTCGAGGTATTCAGAATTATGAAGTCTCTGTTTATCGGTATCCGAGAATATACAATCACGGAATACGTCAATTACCTACACGATATGCTTCGCGTAAACTCACCGAGAGTGATCTTATTAAATTCCCCCGTTTATTGAAGCGTGAAAGATCAATCGTCACGTGAAAAAATCATCCTCGACGAGTCCGATGTTAGTGATCGCATTCGTTTGAATAATTGAGATCGTTGTATCGGGCGAGATTCCGGTCAATCGGAATCTTACGGAATATGCGCCATTTAATTTCGTGGTTATTTTCCAGGCCATACTTACAAGCATGAAGCACATAAAAAAAAGCGTTTTCTACAGTTTTATTCATCCGTGGCTCGGTACCGGTCTTCTGACCAGCGAAGGTGAGACGTGGAAGGTTTAATTTTTTTTCTCACCTTTCTGGTTTGCAGAATGGAGCTGCATTGATAATACCGATGCACGCTGCAACTGGTGGCGGTGAATATTTCAGCTCAGAACACTATTCGTTGTTCTGTTCGAATGCATGAAATTTTTCAAAACTTTGGGTCAGCGGATTAATTCCCTTTTTCTGTTATTTAGGGTCGAAGTGGCACACGCGAAGAAGAATCCTCACGCCGGCTTTTCACTTCAACGTACTGCAACAATTCGTGGCGATTTTCAACGAGCAGAGCGAGAAGCTCGTGAAATCGCTTTGCCTCGAGGGAGACGAAGTCGTCGACGATCTCGTCCACCTTCTCCACAAATTCACGCTCAACTCGATTTGCGGTGAGTTACATGAGAACGAGTCTTACAAAACGTGAGAAAACCTTTCGGCATCTTTTAACTTTGCAGAAACCGCGATGGGCGCGACATCGGACTTGAATGGGCAAGTTCAGAACGAATACAGATCTTGCGTTTCGGAAATGGGAGACATAACGCTTTACCGGTGAGTAAATTTCATTTATCACAAGCGAAATAAAAACGAGATTGATCCAACGATTTCTCGGTTTTGAATCGCAGAATGCTAAGGCCTTGGTGGCACTCAAACTGGATGTTCAAGTTTTCCCAAAAGTTCAAATGTCAAGTTCGTGCGCTCAAAGTTCTTCACGGTTTTTCAACAAATGTGAGTACGCAGTTATACGCGCAGTGGGAATTTTTTCCTAACGATCACACTTTTTCTCTACTTCTCCGAAGATCATCAACGAGCGTAAACGATATCACGACGAGACCGGAGGTCAATTTTTACAAGGACTCGGCGGTGATGGAGATCCGGGTGTCTACAGTTTCGAAGATGAAAGTTTCAAGAGTACGTTCACATGTCGTACCGATATCCATTCCTCATTGTACGACGATAACGTTTCTATCAACCACACCATCGCAAAATGGCATAAAAGTTGTAATTTTTCCCTTACAGGCAGACGGCGCTTGACTATGCTGGATCTTCTGATCTCATCTTCCAAGCGTGAGGGCAGCATAGACGACGAAGGAATCAGGGAAGAAGTTGACACTTTTATATTCGAGGTGAATTTTCTGACTGAGATTCTAGAAAAACTCGTTCGCGATCAACCAATTTGAACGGCGGTTTGATCCGCGTATACGACGGCTCAGAAAAGTTTCGCTTAATCGCTTGTTGATTTTTTATACGAGTGATAACACCAGCTTCTCACATTATGCGAACGATTTGTTTCTTCTCAGTTGTCATTGTTTACCGAAAGATTGCCCTCGTTGGCTGTAACCCCCCCCTTTACTCAGATAGTGGACTTGTCGAGGGGTCGACTATCGCTTGATTATTCTTAAAAGTTAATATACACAAGAAGAATAAAGAGGAATCGTGACTATTTGCTTAAGCCTAAAGTTGAAGCGTGATGTTGACCGTTGAAAATGTCCGAATCGATACCAATGTTAAGAGAAATGTATTATAGACGCCGTATAGTACAAGCCAAAGAGCGTGACGTAGAATCGAAAGAAAACAGAAATTGTAATCAACAAATTCGATTGTCATAAACAATTTTTGGCATACCTTGCGCATATTCCTATAAATAATTCATGTATTTTTCTTTTTGCCGAAAGGGTCACGACACGACCGCTATGGCGATATGTTTCACGTTAATGCTGCTAGCGGAAAACAAACAGATTCAGGTATGTCGTTGAAATTTTAGCTCGATTTCTTTTTTACAATATTTTCACTTAACTTTTAAGCACAGCTATCAATTCAGTGGGAGTATTTTCTTGCTCAGAATAAATCTGCCCCACCTTTGCACGGCTCTATTATCCTGAATCGTATGTAGTAAACTGTTGACCGACTTTGAACGTTCCTGCTGTGATCGACTGTCGTACAGCAGGCCACAAGTGAACCGTGCGAGATAAGAAATTTAATTCGCTTCTACTGTTTCGTAATCTCTCGTCAACAAACGAAGCGTAGTGGATGACAGGTACAACGAATGATTTTTTCATTTTGCTTATGGTAGGACGAAGCGAGAGCTGAAGTCGACGAGGTATTCGAAGGAAAGAAAGACGAGAAATTGTCAATGCGCGAAGTCCAGGGCTTGGCCTATCTGGAAAGATGCATCAAAGAATCTCTGCGATTGTTTCCAAGTGTGCCGTTCGTATCTCGTCAAATATCCGAAGACCTGCAACTCAGTGAGCATTCGCCCCAACAATCGCATGGATATTGCGCTCGTTCATCGCGGCACGTTTTCATATTTTATTTCAGAGAACTATTTGGTGCCCGGAGGGACGGTCGTTAACGTTCACATTTACGACCTACACAGAGATCCCAACTTTTGGCCAGACCCTTTAGTCTTTGATCCGGACAGATTTTTACCCGAACAATCGCAAGGACGTCATCCGTTCGCCTTCGTGCCTTTCAGCGCGGGACCGCGAAACTGCATCGGTGAGGATACGACGCGTTCAACTAGGATAATAATTCTGCACCGAGCATCGTGCTATTGCGTAAATTCCGTTCTGTAGAGTCCGCGACTGTCGTTACGCGTATATTTGCGAATTCCAGTCAAGCGTGAGGCAATTTTTTTATTCAAATTTATCCGCAATCGTCTCACGAGCTGCGACGACGCTCCGGAATTTAAGCTCCGCACATTTTCTTTCAACCGGACGATAATTGACGTCTGCCCGAATTGTTCGCGAATATTTGATCCGTGCGGGCGGAGAGAAACAATCGTCGCCGAAATTGTATTCGACAATTGACGCTGAACGAATGTACACGTGTGTATACTCACATTATTCTTCTTCTTTTTTTCTGCAGGTCAGAAATTTGCGATGCTGGAGTTGAAGGTGCTGGTGGCGCATTTCTTGCACAATTTCTACTTCGACCCAATGGACTTTTCGAGCGATGTACAAATTCTTCCCGACTTGGTTCTACGACCATCAAAGCCTATCCGTATGAAATTTGTCCCGAGATCGCGCAGTAATCAAGTTGACTGTGGAAAACACTCGCTTGGATTTTAGTCAGTGAGGTTTGCTGCGCGACGACGCCGCTGGAAGTTGTCAATCATTTTGTTTCACACTCTTTCTGACAGCGCCGATCGAGAACTGACCTAAACGTAACATAAATTGTCCTAAGCACGTCACGTGAAATATTTCCAATATTTGTATTCATCGTCAGTAAGTCTCTATAATAAATGTGTTTACACCCGTCAATAACAGCATTCTCATCTCTCTGACATTTACTATTCTGTCTCCCTGTTGTACTTTTGTAACAAAATTAAACATCGACTAAAATCATGAGCATTATTAATTACAATAAATTTATTCACAGGGGATAATTATCGTTGAATACCGAAAAGTACTCTATTCTCCACGTACTATGTCAGTGCGTCGAATTTAGTACAAAAAATTTGGAATAACATACGAATCGATAAGGTACTCGAATTGGAAACGAATTTACAAGGAAGCAAAATTACAGTACAGTTTCAATTCCTGATGGTTTTCCGTCCAACCCGTTGTCTCTAAGTCCGGACGTCAGAATCATTGAAATGCAATGCGTTCAGCAAATACTTGCAAAACATCACGCAGACAGTTGGAAATGATGAAAAACAAGATTCGAGCGGCTGCTTTTCGCGTCATAAAAAATGAGTGACCGATATTTGCGTACATACTGCGTAAATGTAGATCGCTTACGTGGCTTAAGATGCATGTCACGACCCGACACGTGTTAAAAATCACTGTTGTACAGCATGGGATGAAAGAGAAAATAATAAAATTTTTATCAGCATCGGTAGTCAGCTTAAAACGATGGGACGAATACCGCCTGCTCTGCGAAAGTTTGTTTATTGAATTCCGTCGTCGATAGCATCGTAGATGAATGATAGTCCAAAATCCAACGTCTCCTTGGGTATTTTTGTGACATCAGGGAGAGGGTAGCGTTGGAGAGAAAAGTTAGCAAATCGCTTCATTCCTGCAATGGATCGTCGATAAATAGAGGGGCCAGTAAATTCTGCGGTCATTGCAACGCGTTCAAGTGGTGAGAAAAGTTCGTCAATTTGATTGAATTCATCTCTCAACACCCGATCTGATGGTCGGTGAAACAATGTTCTTGAGCATCGCGCTATTTTTTACCCTGGTCGCGGGACTTCTTTACGGATTGCACTACTCGATTCATGGAAGCAGGAAAGGTGAACTCGTCGATAAAATTCCTGGACCATACGCTTGGCCGATCATTGGCAACATTCTCACCTTCCAGGTACCCCTGGGTGTGTAAACTTGTTCCATTTGTGAAACTGCATTCGAGTTCGGTATGGAAAAGAAATCAAACACAATCTAACCGTTTAACTTTGTGGTTTCGCAGATGAATTATGGAACGTGATTCGTAGGTTGAACAGGGATTATTACCCCATTCATCGACTTTGGAGCATCAGCGTTCCAGTCGTGACTGCTTATCATCCGGATGACGTAGAGGTGAACAAAAATACACGTCGGCCGTTCTCGTTTATACGAATGAAGTTATTATATCACACAAATTACTACACTGTAACCAGCTGCTCGTAGAATACGAACACTTCGTTTGGAATTTATTTTCCAGGTTTTATTTTCAAACGTACGGCACATCGAAAAAAGTTTCTTATACAAATTTCTTCATCCATGGCTAGGAGCCGGTCTTTTAACCAACACAGGTAAGACTTGGAGATTGTGATTTTTCTTTTTCGTTTGATTTGCGAAATTAGCTGATACTCGAATTGCGCTGGTATACACCGTGGTTTGGAATGCGAAAATTTGTGCGGAGAAATATATCCTTCGTTCGACTGCAGCTGAAGCGGATGAGAATTTTGAAAGATGTAAGTCCACATGACACTTTTTTCTCTTGTTCAGGGAAAAAATGGCACGAACGAAGGAAAATCCTCACGCCAGCTTTTCACTTCAACGTACTGCAACAATTCGTGGCGATTTTCAACGAGCAGAGCGAGAAGCTCGTGAAATCGCTTTGCCTCGAGGGAGACGAAGTCGTCGACGATCTCGTCCACCTTCTCCACAAATTCACGCTCAACTCGATTTGCGGTGAGTTACATGAGAACGAGTCTTACAAAACGTGAGATAACCTTTCGGCATCTTTTAACTTTGCAGAAACCGCGATGGGCGCGACGTCGGACTTGAATGGGCAAGTTCAGAACGAATACAGATCTTGCGTTTCAGAAATGGGAGACATAATGTTTTACCGGTGAGTAAATTTCATTTATCACAAGCGAAATAAAAACGAGATTGATACAACGATTTCTTGGGCTTGAATCCCAGAATAGTCCGACCTTGGTGGCACTTGGACTGGATGTTCAAGTTTTCGCGAAAATTCAAAGAACAAGTTCGAGCGCTCAAAGTTCTTCACGGTTTCTCGACAAATGTGAGTGTCCAATTATACGCGCAGCGAGTATCGTTCCGCTCACAATCACATTTTATTCACTACTTTTCCAAAGATCATCAACGAGCGTAAACGATATCACGACGAGACCGGAGGTCGATTTCTAAAAGGACTTGGCCGTGATAGCGAGTCGAGTATCTACGGCTTCGACGACGAAAGTGTCAAGGGTACGATTATATTTTGCATTAAATACTCTTCCTCGCTGCTCAGAATAAACTTTTCAATAACAATGTCAGACAAGATGCTTTCAAGACAGAGGTAAAAAATGTTTCGTTATTATCACGTGATGTCATAAAAATTGCAATTTCGATCCTCAAGGCAAACGACGTTTGGCTATGCTGGATCTACTTATCTCAGCTTCCAGGCGTGAAGGCAGCATAGACGACGAAGGAATCAGAGAAGAAGTCGATACTTTCGTATTCGAGGTGAATATTTTCTCCGGATTCCACTAAATCATTCAATGCCCCAATTTAATCCAACTTAAACTTGGCAAGTAAAAATCAGTAAAATTCTGGCTGCTGACCCGAGCCTTGTCACGACGGCGAATAAATCGGACAAAAGTTACAGCGATACGTTGACCATTGAAAACGTCGAAATTGCAAAAATTTAAGAGCGAAAAATAGACACGAACTTGGCACTCGCCATATTTTAACTCTTTGGGGGATCAACAAAATATTGTGGTACTACAAATTTTCAAGTTCCTCTCGATTCGTTTTTTGGTGATGAGAATTCCATTCACAGTGAACTTGCCCGTTACAATTGAGTATACATTAACAGTTCAGAGGAGATTCGTGAAAGTACGTTAGCATTCATATTTCTTGGTCAGTTTAATTTGCAAATATCACCCGGTTTAATAATACGTATCCAATGCACAAGTACCTAATCTATACAGAAAAAAATTGGTACGCGGCGAGATCATTGAAACCGAAATAGGATTTATTTTCTTTTCGTCTCCGCATGACTGATTAAACGAGTGATAGATAGTCGTCGATACTTTTCAGCGTGCCTCAAGCATATTTTTATCAAAGATTCAAGTATTTTTTCTTGCCTGCAGGGACACGACACGACCGCTATGGCGCTATGTTTCGCGCTATTGCTGCTAGCCGAAAACAAACACATTCAGGTAGATGATCGATATTGTTTGACTTCTTGTTTATTGCTTAGATTGACAACATTTTTTGCATTTTCTCTCGCCGGTGAATAATGCAGATTACGTGTGACAGTGAATTAGTTTTAGCCTCACGTTTTCGCTTGAAAAAATCAAACTTTAGGACTTGCGATTCATATCTGTCGTAGGACAAAGCGAGAGCTGAAGTCGACGAGGTATTCGAAGGAAAGGAAGACGAGAAATTGTCAATGCGCGAAGTCCAGGGCCTGGCCTACCTGGAAAGGTGCATCAAAGAATCTCTGCGATTGTTTCCAAGTGTGCCGCTCGTATCTCGTCAAATATCCGAAGACCTGCAACTCAGTGAGTATTCGCCCCAACAATCGCATGGATATTGCGCTCGCTCATCGTAGCACGATTTCATATTTTATTTCAGAGAACTATTTGGTGCCCGGAGGGACGGTCGTTAACGTTCACATTTACGACCTACACAGAGATCCCAACTTTTGGCCAGACCCTTTAGTCTTTGATCCGGACAGATTTTTACCCGAACAATCGCAAGGACGTCATCCGTTCGCCTTCGTGCCTTTCAGCGCGGGACCGCGAAACTGCATCGGTGAGGATACGACGCGTTCAACTAGGATAATAATTCTGCACCGAGCATCGTGCTATTGCGTAAATTCCGTTCTGTAGAGTCCGCGACTGTCGTTACGCGTATATTTGCGAATTCCAGTCAAGCGTGAGGCAATTTTTGTATTCAAATTTATCCGCAATCGTCTCACGAGCTGCGACGACGCTCCGGAATTTAAGCTCCGCACATTTTCTTTCAACCGGACGATAATTGACGTCTGCCCGAATTGTTCGCGAATATTTGATCCGTGCGGGCGGAGAGAAACAATCGTCGCCGAAATTGTATTCGACAATTGACGCTGAACGAGTGTACACGTGTGTATACTCACATTATTCTTCTTCTTTTTTCCTGCAGGTCAGAAATTTGCGATGCTGGAGTTGAAGGTGCTGGTGGCGCATTTCTTGCACAATTTCTATTTGGAGCCGCTCGATTTTTCATGTGATGTAAAAATCGTTTCCGACTTGGTCATCCGGCTAACAAAACCTGTTCGCATGAAATTTGTCTCAAGATCAGAGAAGAATCATGATTAACTATTCGTTGGCTAACTTCAATATTCATCAATATCCCTTAACGACTCTTGTTTTGCACTTTCGTCTCATTGAGTCCCAATATGAAATTTCTTGATACGCCTCTACGGCAGCATCCTGATTATTTGTCTGGCGATTGCTATTATCTACCTGATTCCGAGAACAGCATCGAGTGATTTTGATACGCTAAACGGAGATGAGCCGATGAAAGAAGACGCTTGACTTCGATGCCGAAAATTCTTTTATATTTAAGATACGTTTTTGATTTGAAATTAAGCCAAACATTCGACGAATGGCCAGTTATAAGATTTTAACATTCTGCGGCAACACAGAATAATCTGAAAGCCATATAGCTTGAGTTCAACGCGAAGCCTTGGATATTACGAATTTATCAATAAAGAGCACAAATTTAAAAACCGAAAAGAGAGCATATGAGCGGGTCCACGTCACTTCACTATAAAAAAAAACCGTCAAGTCACGGATCTTTGCGCCGTTAAAAATATCCGTAGTCCTATGTAAAAAAAAATACCATTTCAAGGATTTTGAAATTTTTTTTCAAAAATGGCGGAGTTAGCTATGTGAATTTTTGTAAACCACTGTTGCACCGCTATGTTTGAAAATTCATATCTCCGAAAGTATTCATCGGAGCGGACCGAACCTGCAATCATTCTGTTCGTAAAAGAATGCGTTTCGATGCAACCGATGTTATTTTGACAAAAATGAAATTTCATTTAATTTTTTTTCCAACGTTTTTTTTTTTTTTTTGATTTCGTTGCCATTTCCGCGCGACGCGCAACAATTCACGGTGATAATTTTTTTCAGATACCTGTATCCTTCCCCTTCAATCCTAAAAAAAAAATCTATGGAGAGAATATCCGGGCCGAAGGAAAAAAAAGAAACGTCTCGTCGCACGTCGCCGCTATTCCGGCGAGCTCGCTGTGTTGCGTATAGAGTTGACAACTTTCATTTGATGCTTTTCTACTTGCCCGGGTCCGATCTCAGTTCTACGAAAATAGTTATTCAACCATCTTAACCCTTCCGTGTCCGTCTACCGGTCATCCTTTCTCCGAGTTATACATACCTGTGCTGGAATTTGGTTTCATTCTACTTCAGTCGGTTTGTGCAATGCCACTAATTGATCCTTTGCAATATTTTGGTGGTTCTGAAAACGGCCGATATTTTTAGCGATGATTCGCAGGATGACGCTTAGTAGGACACCTCTGTTTGAAAATAAACTAATTCATAATTTTCGGAGATCTGAATTTTCAAACACAGCGGTGCAAAAGTGGTTTACAAAAATTCACACAACTCCGACTCTCTCATTTTTGAAAAAATTTCAAAATCTTTGAATTGGTATTTTTTTTTACATAGTACTACGGATATTTTGAATGGCGGCAAGATCCGTGACTTGACGGTTTTTTTTTTTTTTTTTTTTTTTGAGCGAACTGACGTGGACCCGATCTATATTTATTGTAAAATTTTGGATATTCCCGGTTTTCCATTCAGTACCTCGTTTTTCGATTTCCATATTTATACGTAACTATATTCGTTGGCATGCAACCGGTTCAGGAATAATTTTCGAACGCAGTATAAAATGCAGGCAATTAAAAATGTTCATAAGAATAATACTCGCATGGCCGGAACGTTAACGTTCCGTCAGATTCATTCCTTTATTTCGTTTCCTCGCTCATTATCTTACGGAAAACAAGAATTATCCGTCAATCACAAGAATAGCTTCAGAACGATCTTGGAATAAAAAGAAAAACCGTTTACTGTGGAAATTCTTTTTCTTTTCAATCCTGTAGCGCCATTTTTCCTTCTTGTATCTCTCTCCACAGTGTAATTTACATAAACAATTTTTATCATCCGTCAAGAGCGGGATTCATTCTACAGTAAACGACTATTCCTATTCCCCGCAGTGTATATCAACAAGTTTAACTTGATATATCGAGTGTTCGGTGACTAGATTAAAAAATATTTTTTACTCGGATATTTTTCTCCCCGCCAACGTCGGGTCTGCAGTCATTCGTGTTCGTACGTCCAAATGCGTTATCTCACCATCGCGGACGCGTGTTCGTGTGCGTTCACAGCATCCGCGAGGTGGAGTTCGACGAGCGAGGGGTATAGGTATGTATACAAGACGCCGAAGACGGTAGGATCAGTGTGCTTTTAACAGCCGATGGCACCGGTTGCTCTGCCAGCGCGTTAAATATCGCACGGCCCGTAGATAATATAAGGTAAGCGTAGCAGTTATTGACAAGTTTAGACCCAATTATTGACCCATTTATTTGCTAAAGTTATAAATTGACGGCACAAACTGTGAATTTTTCGATGTCTAGAATCAATTGCCAGAGAGTTAAACGATGCAAATTTATTTTTTTGGTAATTTTAAAACTTAGGATTAAACATCTACGATCAACAAAGGTCAATAATCGGGACAGGGTCGATAAGTGGCACGCTTATCTCGCCTCAGCATTTCTTCACGGCGTCGATAAATGGACCATGAGGCTTGTGCGTACACCGGCTGTTGATCGCTGATAAAAAATTCAAGCTTATCTATCCATGTGTGATAATACAACGGGGTACGTGCAGGCTGCGCAGGCTTGGTTATTGCGATAGCAGAGCTTATCAATTGAACCGCATGGTTAATGGCAAAGATTTGTGGAGCGTCGAGCTAGAGAGTGCCGGTAAATTCTGTGGTCGTTAAAACGCGTTTAAACTGTGGAAAAATAGTTCGTTAATTGGATTTAGACACGTTTCTCCGGCTCCCGAGTTGACAGATCCGAAAAAATGTTGGAAATTATGCTGTTTCTCAGCTCGATCGCGGGAGTTCTTTACGGATTACACTACTTGGTTCGCGGTGGCAGGAGAGGTGAACTTATAGATAAAATTCCCGGACCACACGCCTGGCCTTTTATCGGTAATATCTTAACATTCCTAGTGTCTCACGGTGAGTATACTTGTCGTTTTTGAAAGTGTTGTTAAGCTCATTAGCCAAATATCGAATCAAATTTTACCGGCTGTTTTCCCGATTTCCGCAGCCGAATTGTGGAACTTGAGTCGCAGACTGAACAAAGAGTATTACCCCATTAATCGGGTCTGGAGTGTCAAAGCTCCAGTAGTCAACGTTTTTCATCCGGACGACGTCGAGGTAAAAGAAAACACTGTCCAAAATTTCTGTACGGAACTTCCGACACCGTATCGAAGGTCGGAACAGCGAATTCATCACGCATTTACCGTGTGCTACGCAATTTAGAAAATTCGTATTACTTTCTTGTGTTCTTTTCCTATAAATTTTAGTGAAATGAAAAATTTTCATCGTCAATTCGAGACAAGGAGATATTGATTTAGGTCGCTGTACGGAATTTGTAAATTTGAAACCTGATTTCGTAAATTCACAATCATTTTTAACACTATAATTATTCGGACACTTACTAATACAGCAATTATACAATCGCAGAGGATGATTCGTAGAACGACGATTTAAATTCCATACTTTGATACACGGTGACGGAATCAATCTCGATGAGTATACTCGTCACGATCTGTAGTAATTACACTTGAGTTACGGTAAAAAATAGAATTATCATATCACGCGAGATGTAATGTTGTTGTCGGGAAAAACACAGCAATTTAAGTATCTAGCTTATTACTGAACATTGTATATAAGAAGCATTTAATTTCGCGGTTATTTTCCAGGCCTTGATTTCAAGCACGAAGCACATCGAAAAAAGCACTTTGTACGATTTCCTCCATCCGTGGCTCGGCACCGGACTTTTGACTAGCAAAGGTGATACTTGGAAAATCTTTTTACTTTTCATCACCTTCGGTGATGCAAGAAAGCTGTTGGTTCCGGTCGAAAATCACTCCTAATTTCAATAAACTTTTACGTTTTTGAGCCTCTGGAATTCGAAAAAAGGTTTTCAAAGAAAGGTCCGTCTCTCGGTCTGTCCGACAAACTCCCGCGATGATCTCCGAAACGATTTGATGAAAAAATTCTTACACTTACAAGATTTTACAACCAAATAATGCGCATGACAAATTTTCGTGTCCGCTTTAATTTGAACTTCTGGTTCTACCGGAAATGTATCGATTCTCAATGTTTCACCGACAAACATATACTTTTTCATCTTCATTACTTTTTACAAATGAACGGTCATGTTTTTCCGACTTCATTTATAAATTTTTTTAGTTTTTATCAATTTTTTTTTTTTACCCATACTTTTGCACGTTGTTGCCAAATCCTGTCAGTTTCCCGCTTGTTTTGCATATTTTTGACACGCACAATGAGACATATTAAGCAGAACAATTCTCGCTGCGTTTTAATGGTGCCAAAACTTTGACTGTAGGAAATTATGCTTCGTTCTGCAGTCGGAGTGGGTGAGAATTTTGAAAGATGTAAGGCGACATGACTCTTTTTTCTCTTGTTCAGGGAAAAAATGGCACGAACGAAGGAAAATCCTCACGCCAGCTTTTCACTTCAACGTACTGCAACAATTCGTGGCGATTTTCAACGAGCAGAGCGAGAAGCTCGTGAAATCGCTTTGCCTCGAGGGAGACGAAGTCGTCGACGATCTCGTCCACCTTCTCCACAAATTCACGCTCAACTCGATTTGCGGTGAGTTACATGAGAAGGAGTCTTACAAAACGTGAGAAAACCTTTCGGCATCTTTTAACTCTGCAGAAACCGCGATGGGCGCGACGTCGGACTTGAATGGGCAAGTTCAGAACGAATACAGATCTTGCGTTTCGAAAATGGGAGACATAACGCTTTACCGGTGAGTAAATTTCATTTATCACAAGCGAAATAAAAACGAGATTGATCCAACGATTTCTCGGTTTTGAATCGCAGAATGCTAAGGCCTTGGTGGCACTCAAACTGGATGTTCAAGTTTTCCCAAAAGTTCAAATGTCAAGTTCGTGCGCTCAAAGTTCTTCACGGTTTTTCAACAAATGTGAGTACGCAGTTATGCGCGCAGTGGGAATTTTTTCCTAACGATCACACTTTTTCCCTACTTTTCCGAAGATCATCAACGAGCGTAAACGATATCACGACGAGACCGGAGGTCGATTTTTGCAAGGACTCGGCGGTGATGGAGATCCGGGCATTTACAGTTTCGACGACGAAAATGTCAAGGGTGCGTCTGGCAGAGCTTATATCTTTACACGATACACGACGAGAAGCAGTATCTAAATATTTCCATTGCTCAAAATCGGTATCGAAAAAGAACTATTTTTATCCTCAAGGTAAAGGACGCCCGGCTATGCTGGATCTCCTCATCTCAGCTTCCAGGCGTGAAGGCAGCATAGACGACGAAGGAATCAGAGAAGAAGTCGATACTTTTATATTCGAGGTCAGTTTAAAAATTATTTCTTTGAAACTGACCAGTTTTTACGACGGTTTAATCTGTGCACACCTCGTGCAGCTTAAACTTTTTAGGGGAATTCGTTTATTCCCTCATTACTCATTTTCAATCGAGTTATGAAACGAGCTAATCGGATTCCGATAAGTTTTGACTTTGTCGCAGTTTACATTGTTTATGGAAATTTTATTGTTTTACAAAGCGGCAACTCGGTGTTTTCGTAAAACGTGTTATAGAGATGAATTCCAATGATTGTTCTTCTTCTTGCTTTGAAAAATGCATACCGGAATCATTAGTGATCCGTGGCACGCGTTTACACGTGATAAAATGGTTAAAATTATAACAGAATTTTTTGCTCTTCTTCTTTCGCATTGCCAATAAATGCAGCGAATGTATTCCTATATTAATTACAGAGATATTTTATGTTTACTGCAGGGTCACGACACTACCGCTATGGCGTTATGTTTCACGTTGATGCTGCTGGCCGAAAACGAAGACATTCAAGTAGGTAGATAATTGATATTTTATTCGATATTTGTTGCGTATCATATGATTTTTTCATCTTTTAATTTTCTTTCTTTCGTGATATAAATAAAGAGTTAGCTCATGCATCTGCGTCATCAATGTACGACCGATACACCGTTTAATGTTTATTTAACTTCTATTTCTTTTTTCTCTATTTTTATCTTCTTCTCTCGCTTACGAATGTAAGAGCTGGTTGTGTACGACGATTGCATTGAACGGATGCTTGCTGCACATTTTACCTTGAAAAAATCAAACTTTAGGACTTGCGATTCGTGTCTGTCGTAGGAAAAAGCGAGAATTGAGGTCGACGAGGTATTCGAAGGAAAGAAAGACGAGAAATTGTCAATGCGCGAAGTCCAGGGCTTGGCCTACCTGGAAAGATGCATCAGAGAATCTCTGCGATTGTTTCCAAGTGTGCCGTTCGTATCTCGTCACATATCCGAAGACCTGCAACTCAGTGAGCATTCGCCCCAACAATCGCATGGATATTGCGCTCGTTCATCGCGGCACGTTTTCATATTTTATTTCAGAGAAGTACGTGGTCCCCGGGGGAACAATTGTTCACGTTCACATTTTCGACGTCCACAGGGATCCCAATTTCTGGCCAGACCCTTTAGTCTTTGATCCGGACAGATTTTTACCCGAACAATCGCAAGGACGTCATCCGTTCGCCTTCGTGCCTTTCAGCGCGGGACCGCGAAACTGCATCGGTGAGGATACGACGCGTTCAACTAGGATAATAATTCTGCACCGAGCATCGTGCCATTGCGTAAATTCCGTTCTGTAGAGTCCGCGACTGTCGTTACGCGTATATTTGCGAATTCCAGTCAAGCGTGAGGCAATTTTTGTATTCAAATTTATCCGCAATCGTCTCACGAGCTGCGACGACGCTCCGGAATTTAAGCTCCGCACATTTTCTTTCAACCGGACGATAATTGACGTCTGCCCGAATTGTTCGCGAATATTTGATCCGTGCGGGCGGAGAGAAACAATCGTCGCCGAAATTGTATTCGACAATTGACGCTGAACGAATGTACACGTGTGTATACTCACATTATTCTTCTTCTTTTTTCCTGCAGGTCAGAAATTTGCGATGCTGGAGTTGAAGGTGCTGGTGGCGCATTTCTTGCACAATTTCTATTTGGAGCCGCTCGATTTTTCACGCGATGTACGAATCCTTCCCGACTTGGTTCTACGACCATCAAAGCCTATCCGCCTGAAATTTGTCCCGAGATTACAAAGTGATTAGCTATAACTATAGTTTTCACCACGTACTTTCCAACTGACACAATTATGCAACGCATGTAACTTGGTACATTAAATTTTGTTCACTTGTAGACATAAGCTTGAAACGCAAGCACTCTGTAAAAGTGTACAACAAGAATGGCAGAAGATGAGTTTCGTTTTGTTTCTTCTTGTACTGCTCAGCTGTGAAATAAGAAGGACAAATGTTATATGAATACATCTGTAATAAGTGACAAATAGAAGATGAGATAAACAATTTTCTTACAACAGAGCTTGTATTTTTGTATGATTTCTTTACATCAGCCAACTACCATTATTTTTGTGTTTATTTTTTAGTGGTTTTTTTTTGTTTTTTTTTTTAAATTTTATTTATTTTTTTTTTTCTTTTGCATAGAAAGCTTCCATCCGTAAAACAATACATTGGTTGGTGGTTTCTGGTTAGTAAAGCTAGCATACATACCAGTGCGACTGGGCACTGTTTCACACATCACCCTTGTAACAAAACGCTTACTGTCTATTTTCCAGTCCGTAGCTGCGAAATTCAATATAGGTATTCTCTACTCGCGGTTTTCATATTTCCGTTGTTTTATTTGCAACTTTGAACATCTATTCTCAATGACGAATAGGTAAGGGCAAATAAAAAGAAGAGAAAAAAAAATGGCAGTAAAAATGTATACTCAATAAATACGTATAAGGCTTACTTAGAACGGCTGTATCAAAAATAGAGAGCAAACGACAAACAGTTGTGTTTCCTTAATAGTTACATTTGTTTTTCTTCTTTTTTCGTGCGCTATACGTGTAGTACGCAAAAATATTGAAGCAACAATATTTGGTTACAGCGTATAGTCACGGACGCAATATTACATGACCGTTACATTTCTTTGGTGATACTGTAATTTGGTATTCTTGCATATATATGTAAAGGTACGTCAGATTTTAATAAGAATCTTAAATATTATATATGAAATATTTTGTATTGTAGATAGTGATATATAAATAAACTTTTTTTTTTTTTTTTCTTTTGTATTTTACACATCACATTGAAAATTATTTGGAAATTGTTCATGCTATACAAAGAAAAAGTTTTTTTTTTTCTTTTTTCTTTTGTTTTTTGTTTCACCGTTACCGCTTTTACAATAACTGTGAAATAACAGCCTCGTTAAATACATTCATACTTCCTTCAATAGCCAAATTGATTCGGCTCAAACTCATAACTTGATTAAAATTTGCTAATCGAAATTTTTCTTTATTATGTCTAGGTAAAAAATGTTCTCGGTATATATATATATTATATATACATATATACATATATATATATATCATGTGTTTAGTGATGGCTGTTACGGCACAACCATTATAAAGCGTAGCTGCAAAATGTAGAAACTGTAGTCAGAAGGAGGAAAGATATGTAAAAAAAAAACACAGAAAATATCTGAAATTCAATGCAAGACTATCAACATGTTCACCTTGGTCTTGTCGGTACAATTATCACATTCACACAATCATTAGTCGCGAATGATACCATTCGCGCACACTGGTAAGAGGTAAAAACCTCAAAATCAAATACCACTAGTCCATTACTCTATGCTACATCACAATCAAAATATTATGTTACAACTTAGGATAGGTACATCCTGCATGTACGCCCTTCTTATATCTCCTGCTTTGTTATATAATTGAATCGGAAATGACGATTCGCTTTCGCATTATATGTAGGTATAATAATTATAAAACAAGCACGAATAAATAGTTTAATTATATTAAAAGAAATTCTTTATCTTTCTTTCTTTCTTCACTAATTTCATATTTCATTACTATTTAGTTATAAAAGAGAATTCTACACTTTGGTGTTCCAGCAAATGTAGAGCGTTGACTTTCTCCTGTTGCACTCGTCTAATTCTCGACGACAATGAATCCTATGTATTACATACGACAGAGGTCCCGATTGACCGCGATGCAATTATGTTTCACATATTATGCATTCAAGTATTGTAATTTAAATTATATATGTGAACGTGTTTCAAAGGGCGGAGTGAAAGTAAGATCTAAGAGGGGGGGGACAAACAAATTCAGTAAAATTGAGTGAGTTTTGTTTCTTCAGTATCCATTTGATCAGTCTTATGGGATCCTAAGCTACTTTTTTTTTTCTCAACGTTTCCTAAATTCAATCGGTATACGAAATTACGCGACAATGTTAAAAAGACAGATAACTTGTTAAAAAAATTTGCGGAAAGAGAAGAAGGTAGAACGTAAATGGTTCGTAAATTTCTTTCAAAGTCTGTGGGAATTTTAAAAGCAAGGTATATCCGTTACACCATCTATTACTCGGTATATCCTGCGGCACAAAATTTTCTTCTCGATATTACAATTTCTTGTACCCTCTGAGCTGTGAGGCGATTCTTCCAAGGCCCATTGTACGAGGTTGCTCACGGTTATATGCGAAAGAGAAGAAATTGTTTGTCATATCGTCCGTTCGTATCGGATTTCACAGGCAGAAAAAAACAGAGGAAGGGAAAAACTCTAAGATAAACGACTATATATGCGCATGTGACGGGAGAAAATTATTTCTCCGTACAGAAGTTACTTTGGTAATGACTAGGTCTTACAATCACTATTTTATGTGTCGTTATCTGTACAATGTATGTCTATTATGGCGTAATGATTGGCTTGCGGACTTACCTATAAATATTACTACACGTTACTCGTCCATGCGTATGCACGCATGCTCGCTGCGCGCACTCCGCAAACGCGTATGCGTGCATATTCATGCGTAACGAGGAGAATGAATTTCAAAGAAAAAAAAAAAGAAATCAACAATATCTTCTTATGGCTGCGTACGAACAACAGTCGTGGTAAATCGTATTTACGTATTCTAAAATTGAATCCTGTAATTGCTAGGCCGAGGTATTGACCTGGCCCTGGTAGGCGGTAACGAAGAGGTCGAAGCTTCGCTGCTAGCAGTGCCTCCGGAGTCGCGTCCTCCGCTTTTACTGCTGACCGTACTTCCGGTGCTCTGTCCTCTGGAGCCAATTTGTTTTCTCAGGGTGCCTCGCCCTTCGCTGTCGCTGAGACGACCGTATTCTCCGATACGTCGCGACGGCGGCGGGATCATGGAACGGCCCTGATTTTCCCTGTGTTTCACCTCGGCGATTGCCTGTTTCTTTCGCTGGACATCTCCCAGCCTTTCGTACTCCCCGCTGGGTCCGATCATCAGCGACGGAGATTTCCTCGCCGCGGAACTCTGGACGGAGACCTCGGAGCTTGAAGATTTTTTCCGCCTCTGACCTTTCGAGTCAAGTCTGCCGTATTCGAGGGTGCAATTACCGGAGTCTCGTCCCTTCATAGCAGATTCGATTATCGGTCCTGGGTCCGACTTCTTGCGGGTTTCCGTGTCGCTGAGACGACAGTAGCGTGGGTTGTTCGTGGCTTTTAAGGAACGTGGAGGACGAGGCAACGAGCTCGGAGGGAGACTGCCGGCCCTGCGCGGTTCCCCCTCTTGCATTCTCTGTCGTTGCGAACTCCTGCCTTGCTTTTCCAGCAACATCATCTCCTCCGGCCTACTGTCCGACAACCTGGACGCCGTACCTTTGAACCTTGTTGCGGCGGCAAACTCCAGCAAACCCCCGGAAGCTTCACCTCCCGAGTCGTCGAGGAGACGACTTTTACTGGATGCGGTACTCGAACTACCTGTGCTATCTACACCCGCCAATAATGGCTTGGGTATTTTTCCTTTTCGCGACGCAGTGCCTGGATTAGAGAATCCTGGAAAACAGCAAAGTGCCCGCTGAAAAGAGAGAAAAATACCTCCGTTGGAAGGGGTCCGGGACCTGGAAAGAGTGTTAGCGCACGCCACGACAGTGCATGCTCACTCAAGGACGGTGGGAGCGGGTTAGGCAGGATTAGTCGGTTCTCACTCGCAACGAAATGAAAAAAAATTCCATCAATGACGCCAAATCAACTCTGTTAACTACATACTCTGATTAATGTGTATTTCAATTATATCTCAATGAAAATCAACATAACATGACAGCACATGCGCAGAAGTTAATTATCTTACAGGTATAAGTAGTAATTTTTAGGCGAATTGATTTGAAAACGGAAACACTTCTGTCCGATTCAAACTTCCGAACAATGTTTGTACATAATTATTTATTATATTACGCGTGACGGATGATAAATTAATTAAACGAGAAGGGAGAAATGAACACAAGTCAAGATTCACTTGTATACGACCAATGAATGAAAAATAGTTAACAGATATGATATTTATATACTTGAATCAACATTTGACTAAAAATAGATTCCGTCATACGTTCAAGTTGGGATTTCACGTTTTAAGAAATCTTCAGGGATCGTAAAACCCTTACTTTTCCAAGTTTCTGGCTTAGACATTGCATTTTTGATATAAATCGTAACGTCAAATAATAGATTTAACAGCTTTAAAGAATGAAAAATAAATAAGAACTCTCAAGCACACATCAAACATCAAGTCGGTTAATTTGAGTTTGGGAATCATTAACGTGAACCTCAAGTACAGATACTGTAAATAATTGTCCGCACATACTGTGTATTGTTCAATGAAATAGTGTTGCGTTACTTAATAACACATTAATGACTCTCGTAGGGGTTCGAGTTAAATTCAGTTACAAACACGAACACAAAAATACCTTGTAGCGTGTGATCTGTAATACTTTTTATGACCTGTGACACTTATTTCAGCTAATCTAATTAATATAGAAGAATGAGAAATGAATAAATTAGATCGTCGTCAACATATAGATCCTTCACAACAATGAATTGGTATTCATTGTACAGTCTAATCGTTACCTAAATTACGGAATTGTATAAGGTCCTTTGTTTATAATTTATGAGCAATTTTTTTGATAAAAAACAAAACGCTACACAGTTGAGATTCTGCCTACCTTGCTGAGAAGCTGAGAGTCTAGTTCTTTCAATTGGTCGTCTAGGCTTTTGTTGGTTTGCTCAAAGCTGCCCTGCTTTCTATATTTATTATAGCTGTCGGAAACGGCAAAAGAACCACCGCTACCGTATCCACTTCCGCCGCTTAGAACACTGCTCACTGTTAAAACAAATGTTCAACGTTAATTTTCCTGAAGTAAACAAACAAATATCCATCGATTGCATTCTCAAATTGCTTCTCTAATCTCAATTAATCTTTTAATAGTCATTACCGAGTTCCGGTGTCGACGTAAGGACCGTATGATGATCTGCGGATGTACTTGAATGAGACGAGTGAGCTGCGGGATAGCTACCAACTCCGCTACTGCTACTACTGTCCTTGTCGTACGTATGTTTTTGCAAGACCCGTATCATTGCGTCTCGTTCAGCCAGTTTGGATTCCAAGTCTTTCATTCTGTAGCACGAAAAAAAGGTCGTCGACCCCTTGTGATAGCGAATTTTATCAACTATAAGTGTGGACGTAATATTCAGAATGAAAGGCAAACCTTGATTCAAGATCAGCAAGCTTCTTTTGCGCGGCATGCACCTCGTCCATGTGACGCATTTTCTCCGAACGAGCCTCAGCTATCATTTTTTCGGCATCTTGGCTCGTCTTCTCCAGTGCCGCGATTTTAGCATCCCTGATAAGAAGAACAAGTGATAGTTCATCAGCATAAATCGGAACCCGAAAGAATTGTGCTCTGACATCTACATCCGTAAGCATTAGTTGTTGACGATAAGTGAAAATCACGGTCTTACTTAGGTAAACTGGCAGCGTCTATAGCAGCTTGACGAAGGGCACTTTCTTCCAGGTATCGTTGTTCCCATTTAGTCACATCTCCTTCTAGGGACATGATTTTTTCATCTCGTTCACGTAACCTTCGTTTTAATTCAGCGATTGTCTCGCCGTTCGATGCGTGTTCGCCACTATTCGTGCCTCCACATCCACCCTCTCTTAATTCTCTCTCCAACTGGCCTCTAAGTTGTCGTTCCGTTTCTTCTCGTCTATCACTTGACGCTTGAAGCGAGGATAAGGCGCGTTGAAGCTGACCGACTCTTTCAACGTAAACCTGCTTCTTTCGAGACTGAAAAATTAGCATTTATACGAGCAGTGATTAAACAATCGTCAAGGACAAATAAAACACAATGTACGAGGGCATTGGCAATATTTACACACCTCTTCTTCCAGGCGGACAACATTTCCCTGTGCATTTGTAAGAGCTGTATCTAAAATGTCAATGTGTGTTCTCTGTTCTTGCAAAGTAGCTCGCTGTGCTGCCAACTCAATTTCCTGTCTCTCTTTAGCAGCTGCCAGTTCTTTGTCTAAAAATGATGAATCGAAGAATAGCTTCAGCACGATTAAACATTTTACCATATGCATTGTTTGATACTGAGCCGAAATGTTTGAGCTTACTTTGGGTGATGAGTTGACCGATTAATAATTCTCGTTGTGTTAGTTCTTTCCTTAGGGATTCAACAATCGGAGGAGTATCCGTTCGTGAAGCCAGCAAATCAATTTGCTCCCTCAACGCACGATTCAAATCAGTCAAGCGACGGCAGTCACCTTGGAGCCTCGCTCGAGCAGCCCGTTCCAGTTTCTCTCTGCGCTCACAGGATGCTGCCAATTCCTCGTGGGCACGATGGACTTTGGCTATTTCATGCTCGAGTTTTTGGGACTTTGACACTTTGCCATAACATCGTTCAAGCTCCAATTTCAACGCACTGTTTTCCTGGATCAAAATCTGCACCATTTCGGCCGAAGGCCAGATCTCGCCTGCCGCCGTTTCCCTTTCCTCCCTACCTTTTGTTTGAGGCCTGTGCAGTAAATTGAATATTCAGATGCAGTTTCAATGGTAAAATGAAAAAATGCAAGAACCCAACAGCTACAAGTTTGTCGACGCATCACCTTGGAGACGTTGTGCGTGGATCGTAACTATCCGTATCAGTTTTCCCAATCCTCGATAGATCAGGTTGAGATCTTGAGAGTGTCAATTTTTCGGTCGGACCAAGAAGTCTATGTTTACTTTTGAGCGGCAGCATAGTAGAAGTGTACGACGGAGGTGGCCTGTCCTCGAATTCGGTTTCGCTTTGTTTACCACGCTCTCCATCTCTCTCTCGCATCCTCATTTCTATACTACCGCCGTTATTGGTCAATTTTCCATACGAAGGTATTTTCACTTCTTTAGCGAGGTGTTTCAGCACCTGGAAGGAATGTTTACCAAATCATTTTCAAGAATTGTTCACAAGAATTGAATTCCTTGGGGTAGGTTGTACCTGTGATTGATTAAGGTAATCATCTGGAATATCAGTTATTTCTTGGCACCCACCGCCTCCTCCGGGCTGTTCATAATGGTGATCGTCGTGAGGAAGACTCGTCAAAGATTGCATAGTTGGGCTATTAGAGTGGCCCTTACCTCCACCCTCGCAGTACAGATAGCCCATTTCTCCATGTTCTCTTACCATTCCAGATAATCTGAGGAGAATAGAAACGTGAAAACTGTGACGAATATTGTTCCAGTAAATTTGCACGAGTAGGATCACGTAAAGAAATGCTCATGCCAGCATTAATAAAAGAAAGGTATCGTTACTCGAGTGTCTCGGCATGAAATGCTCTATTATCTAACTATAAGCTTCTGCATTGGTCAACCTATTTACACATATTTAAATCAATAATTGTAGCATATGATTGTAAACGTAATATTGTTAGATGAGCTAACAATGTGATGTTTAAAAAACTTGAATAGATATATGCGTATACTATGCAGTGAATGAAATTGTAGTAGTGTGCAGAAGCCTAGAGTAAAGTATCCTGCTAATAAATTTATATGCTTTGAGAAATGTTAAAAAAAAATATTTAACCTGCTAGATGGTGTCCAGGAATTTTCGTCGTTGGCATTGTGTATGATGAGGGTGTTATAAGAGCTGGTCGAAACATCCAGGCTACTTCTGTTAGATCCAACGCTGGTTCGATTAGAACTCAGGTTATCCTTAAGGCTATTTCTATTGGAACCGTTGATGCTGTCTTTGAGGCTATTGCGATTGGACCCAGTCAGGCTCTCCTTTAAACTATTTCTATTCGAGCCATTCAGGCTATCCTTCAGACTGTTTCTATTCAACAGATTGCCCTGGAAAATAGAGTCGTTTACAATTTTACGTAACAGCATTAGGCATGCGGCCATGTACAATGCTAATCACACAATGGCACTGGCATCATGTACTCGTGCCCCACCCTGAATGCTCTGCCGCGTCTATTCATGAGATGCAAAGAGATGATTTAATCTGTAGGGAAAGAGCACAGTAGGAGAAACTGCATAACCACTTACTTGAATATTGGGAATATTCTCTTTGTGGCTGGACGATCTAGATGGTGTTTGCTGCTGGTTTTCTTGGCCTTGAGGTTCCTGACGTGCCGTATGCCTTATAACATATCTCTCTTCGTTACTCAAATTTTCGTTTGATGTTGATACATCTGTATCGCTACCACTTAAACTCTGCGGCAACCCACCTGTTATGAATTGTCATAGGAATTACATAGTACATTGATTTTGTTAACGTTCACGTTACTTTTGACGTTGTATTTTTTTTATTCCGGAGACAGATTTGGGCATTTTTTTAATAACCTTCACTGTCATTGCTTGTTTTCATACTAAAATGTTTATCGACGTCAACTTCCTGGTTTGCTAAATACTTGAGAAATAATAAATACAGCGTACCTTGTGTAGGAAGTTGCTTGCGTTGTATATTATTGTTAGCAAATGGTAGGAATCGACCAGTTTGCTGAAGTGAACTCATTTCTTTAGGAGATCATTTATTTACAAAAGTTTAATATCTGAAAATTGAAAAATTTCACCACCATGAGTTATGCTTGAAATAATTAATATATGTAATTCATGTGTCCGAAATAATCGGTTACCAATTGTAGAAGGTAAATAGACGTATTTGCAAACCGCATAAAATGAAATGATCTAATACTTGTTATTGACGAACCTGGCCAAACCGAAACGAGTAATCTCATCACAGTGTTACCAAGCAAGATTGAATTACAATATTTAAGTAACCAAATAAAATAAAAGAAGAAAAACTAATTACAGTGCTTTGAATATTGCTCGGCAGGAAGAGGAGTAAGAAAAAGAGGAATGAACAATTGACTTCAAGGATATAACGCATCGATTATAAAAATTCTAAGGCTGGCGAGTGGTTGTGTATAATGTGGAATGAAGCCTGAGCAATTTTCAATGTTGAGCTTGACGTAGAATGATGAAAAGTAAAACACAGAGATCAAAAATGACGTGCATGTATAGAATCGAGAGAGAGATAGCGAGGTGTATAAAGTGTGACAGAGGCCTGGAGAGGTGTCAACATTCTGGAATGTTGATTATTTGAAAATGAGGTGGTCTCGACATTCCGACGTATCGATAAATGTATTTAAACTGGCGATAATGCCAGTATACATTATTACCTTAAATGAAATAATCTTTATTTGGAGCACATAAAAGACTGTATTTTTTTTTTCACAGCTACAACGCACAGAGCTGTATAAATAAACAAAAGGAGATTAACACCATTTGGGGGGGAGGGGGACCTGCCGCGCAGATCAACCATGGGGCGAATATCGTTTGAATATTGTTTAACAATTACTCACACGATCGGGGATACGGAAGAGAGCGGAAAAGCGATAATATTCTAATAAATTAATACACTTCTCTCCTCACACACGAGAAATAAAAATTGTTAGTACTCGCATTCCTCGTCAGAGGGCGACATCGGTCTCGCCCCCCCCCCCGCCGCTGCTCTTTCGCAACTACTTCACGCTTTACTTTTTCTTTTTTTTTAATTATCATCAGCGGCGGGGTCAATTTGACATTTGTTTGTAAAATTGAAAAAATCCTGTGGTTAAAAATAGAATGGATGTACAGGAAATTTCGCAAGTATTACTATTACTGCGTATGATTAGGTATTTCAGGTTCGTCAAATGTACAATTTGCGGTTAAAGCGTGACCTTATATATGTTTAGCGTGATAATCATGAACGCAGCCAACGATACGTGAAATAGGGATAAAAGTCGAGGTGCCGATTGAACGTGAATGAGAACACGAAGATGTCCAGCAAAAGAATTACCGGATATTACCATCAAATTGTATTATCGCGATTCAGAAGCGTGAATCAACGACGGTACTCACTGATGAGCAATAACCTCGTAAAAAACATTTGCGGAGCGAAAAATCTCACCCAAACTTACCGGTCAACGTCGATCGGTAATATCACTCCCGCTGAAGCCGTACGATTCTCACTTTTTTTCATCATCGCAATGAAATTTTATTCACCTTTCAGCGGAAAGAGACATTCGAAATATTTCAATAGCTACTCGGCTTCTCGCGCAAACTAAAGTCATGAAAGGTGAAGGAGATCATGGTCTAAACTTGAACTACGAGGATATTTTGAAAGCACAAAAAGATGACAAGATTCTCATCGTTGATGTTAGAGAAGATGAAGAAATCAAAGCGACTGGAAAACTACCTGGCAGCATTCACATACCGAGTAATTAATTAACGATTCTCTTTTGTTTTTCAAACTTAGGTTATAACTACCAATGGTTGAGTTTTCGAGTAAAACTCGCATCGTGATATGTGTTTCGTTTTATCGTTTAGTGGGGGAGGCCGTAAACGCAATAACAAATTTGCCAGAAAAGGAGTTTTTCGACAGATACCAAAAACCAAAACCCACCAAAGATACCAAACTTATATTTAGCTGTCGCTCAGGGAAACGAAGCGCCACCGTTCAGGAAGAGATGCTCAAACAGGGATATGAAAAGTAAGAATCACTACCATGCAATGAAAAACTGGTCTTTGGACATCTAATTACAATCAAAACCAAACCCAATGAAGCATTTGCATGGGAAATTTGGCAGGTAATAAAACAAAAATGATTTTTAACGTAGGTCCTACAATTACACTGGCGGGTGGCTTGACTGGGAAAGTAAACAAGCACCAACGGCCTAAGATCGTCAGTGATAATGTGGAGCGATGAGACTCTAAGCAGAATTCATGGATCTTTAGCGAAGTATATTGTACGTTAATTGGGAATTATAAGTAGAAATAAATTTTTGATCCATTGGGTATTATACATATTTCCAGAATGCTTTGAATTACTTTATTAAACACAGAGTGTCTACTGCAATTGAGAATTGGGATTCCAGGAGTTTTCGGGACTATTAATTGGAAAACTCCAGAACCAAACTTTAAATTCAAAAATAATTATACAGTTTATGTACAGAGTGAACTGCTAACGATTGGATAGTCCGCTGTCTGCTAAAATTGAACGCATTCAAGGCCACGTATAACAAATCAAATGTCGCAGTTTTTATTCAAAAATGTATTATGACAACTTTTCTAGGATAGATCAAAACATTCCGGGGACGATTCCAGCACTTGAGGAGCAATTTTTGTTTTCCAGGATATTTCCAGAATTTAAACATATTTAAGGAGCAGTAGACACGCTGTAATTACAGGCCACCTCAAACACATAGGGAGAAATGTTTAACTCGCCAATAAAATTACAGCACTTTGTTTATATCAATGTAAATTTACATTCTCCGTAATATAGGAAATTAATATCAATCATTTGATCAGACTGAACAGTTTGGTTCAATCCTTGTTTTGTTCCTGAGCAAGCTTTTGATTAACCATCTCTCTGAATTGCCCCAGGATAAGATTTTCCCGCTTCTGCCTTTCCTCTTTGCTGAACATCGCCAACGCCCTCTTCTCATCCGCCGAATAAATTTGGTTCTCCTTACGAATACGCACAGCCTCCATACGCCGATGCCTGAAATTGACAAAACATTGATGGGAAACCCTTGAGTAAGTGAATTTTATAACAACGAAGCATAATATCTCTACATGTAATCGAAGATGAGGCACAGTTGCGTAATATTTTTGGAGTTTGCAAAAACTCCGTGTAGAACTGTGACAATATAATGACCACAAACAGGCGTGAGACACATTGCTTACCGACTTCCACTCATGACGTAACCGACGGACTCGTAAGACGCGATTTCGTCCGACGTCAGGCCAATTTCACCTCTTCTAGGTATACGTTTTCCCTCCGCAACATAGGCAGCCATAGCCGCTCCCTCGCCAGGAAGCAGGGCTTTTCCAAAGTCCTTTGCGGAGAGAGTGACGTGTTGTTTTTGTACAGGACCTACCAATTCGTCTTCGCTATCATCAGTGCTGGAGCCACGATGTCTCTTTCGACTTTTTTCTACTGTCTTTTTCTCAACCCATTGAAGCTGCTCAGAATCGCTTTCGTCGTTGTCTGAGCTGCTGGACGAGTTCCGTCTCTTTTTTCTTTTCTTTTTACTTTTCTTTGCCTTCTTCTCTTTCTTCAATTTTTTACTTTTCTGAAAATTTGATAAATCATGTGCCACTGAACAATTTGATATTTTGGGAGCCGCACAGGATAACGACAAAAATCTCGTGAATCGCATGCAACTCACCTTTTTCTTCTCCTTCTTCCTCTTCTTTTTCTCTTTTGAGGTTAAGTCGTCTCTGTGTTTGTTCGACGATTCCTCCTCATCGTCCGAACTGTAAGAATAAAAATGTTATCGCCACATGTCAGAGAATCAGGATACGAAATGTGGCAAAATAAGTCACCGAACCTTGTCTGCGGTAACTAAAACTTTAAACTCACTCGTCAATCCGCGTCGGAGATTTTCCCCAAACTCTTTCTACGCCGGTAAGACCGATCTGTTCCCTGTCCCTTCTTCGTGTATCCATAAACTCATCTTCTTGGGAAGTGTAGTTGTTCCTGATCAGGTGCGTAAGTAGAAAACAAGAAGTATGTACTAAATTATCATCGATCTTTAAGAAAAATGTAAAACGAAACGAGTAACAATATACGTGGTGTATTTTATTACCTGTGATGCAAATGCGTGCTGCTCGAACTTCTCTCGCTTCTCTGATACTTGGACCGTTTAGAATCATGGTGCATTTTACCGACTATTCTACCACTCCGTTAAATATATTTATAACTGCTTATTTCAATTCAGCACAACACGTCAAATCACCACTCAAACGTCGGTTTGACTGATATAGCAGAAGCGCTTGGCTGTCACCCACTGCGGCAGCCATGTTGTTATTTTCTCATTTTACATTCGAGATCGTTCGGTACTCTCGAGGTTTGATCATCGCGTCCGAAACATGCGAGAGCGCCCCTAGCGGCAAACGGCGGAACTAGCTCCAAGCAGATGGTGTGCTGTCGCATCATTGAAATAATATATCTCTATTACAGTGCGTCGTCGCATAGGCGTGCATAGGCGCTGGGCGGTTTTTGCGCCTTTTTTCAGTGTTTATAACGTGTTTTACAGTATGAATACTACTCTTGTGGTGCACAGCCGGCCGCGTCTGCCTGAAGTTAGTTCTTCACGCTGCTGCTAGGGGCGCTCGCGCATTCGTTTCGGACGCGAGTAGCAGATTCGATCGATCTATTCTACTCTCTAACTTCGATAGGCGGAAGTCAATTGTTATTCGAAATTTCATTGCGAAGATTTGTCGGGTAAATAAGGTAATAACGAAGGTCGCCACACGTCTGGAAAATCTGGAAAACCTGGAATTGTCAGGGGATTTTCAATTTGCTCATGGAAAAAACGGAAAATTTCAGTCATGCTATCACAGGAATTGGAAATGATTTTTCGAGGTAACAAGTTTACTTTTTTGCATCGAGAAAACAAATGGCTTAAACTGACTTTTTTGTACGCTATATGTTTCTTCAATTTGAATTGAATTTCAACCGAATATAGAGTTAATAAGCCGAACGATTTAGGTTTTAGTAACTTACTAGAACGGGAAAAATGTCAGGGAAAACTAAACATGGAATTTTTTCCCCAAAAATTTGGGGCTACCCTAAACAACAAATAAATTCTTACACTCGCTGGTGCATGATTGAAAATATTGAAACTCGAGGATTTTGGGATAAGGATTTATTCTGAGTTCAAATCGTTTCTTTCGTTGTAATCCTTTTCCTCTTTCTTTCATTCCTCTTTTTTTTTTTTTTTTTTTATACAAAAATCAAGTTTATTCGTCAATTATATAGACATATACCTGTTACGTAGAAAGTTTCATCATTGTTTAAGTATGTTATTATCATATTGTTGTTTTTATTATTGTTGTTATTATTATTATTATTATTCGTCAAAGCATCTGGTCAAATGCGTGCAATTATCATACAACCTATAGGCATAATTTTCTTGAAAAGACCTATTCTGACTGACCATATGCTTCGGTAATGTTGCTCGTGACAACCAGGAGTAGGTGCACATTTCGATTTTAATTCATAGACGTCGAATTATTTTTATTTTTATTTTTTTTTTATTACGTTGGTAAGCAGATTCAAGCACTGCAGGCTGAATCTTTATAATCGATGTAATAATCGACTGGGCCGAAAAACTTGCCGTCACCGAATTAATGTCGATACGTGTACATTATTTCATTGAAGTAGGTATTTAGAAAAACTATCATTTATTACTTTATTTCTTTCTTTCTCGTTGTTAATAATTAGTTGTTAATTCAACTTTTCATAGTTAATATCATTTATCGATGCGGTAGTGTCATATATGAATGATAATCATGACGATGATACTAATAGTAACAATGTTAACAATAATAATAATAATAATATGAAGAAGAAGAAGAAAAAAAATAAGTAGGAAAAGAAGGTTAAGAACAATAATTATTTATGATACAAAATCTACTAGAGTCCTTTCGCCTGTGTATAAGCAACTAAAGTTACTCTTCGAAAAGCATTTTCATTTCGATTCTTATCGAATAACTTGTGATATTATTGAAATTTGAATGAGTTTGAGAAACGACAAAGATCTTACAAATACCTGACAGAAAAAGTAACACAGTACATTGGTACTCTTTGTATTTCATGGAATATTATAAAAAATTGCTCGTGTGTAATCGAGGGGTTCGAGTTCAAACCAGCGGGGAACGATTTTCAGAAAATAAATACGAGACTGAAGTTAATAACGTTAATATATCGAAACGTAGATACTAAAATTACTATTTTGCACCGTTAGAATACCTGAAAAAAAAAATGAATTTAAAATATCTGAATTTGTCGATGCTGTATTAACAGTTTACTAAATTTCAAGTAATCATGAAGCTGCAAAATAACTTACTTTCTCAACAGATGCATCGTTACGTTAACGTCACAAACTTCAGTCTGATAAATAAATAGGAATGGGAACCGAGAGTTAAAGTTGAAAATAGAGAAAGAGAGGGAGAGAGAGAGAGAGAGAGAGAGAGAGAAAGAGAGATAGCCATAATGTAAATAGAAGTTGGCGCGATCCTGACGTCGTATGACTTACGTATTTGAATCTAATTTCTAGCTGATATCGTGATTGAGAATAATGCATGGTACTTATATAAAACAGCAGCTATAATAAACGGCGGACGCCACCTTAGATATATACATATATATGTATGGATACACGCACACAGCAGTAACATACTACATAATTATATCTAAACTAACCTACTTTGCAAATTTCCTCGTTTCCGTTATTGTTGTTGTTGTTGTTGTTGCGATTATTATTACTATTATTATTATTATTATTATTAAAATCGTTATTTAGTATTCACCATTATCATCATTACTCATTAATGATCGTATAACAGTAAGGTCATTATTATTATTATTCTTATTATTATTGTTATTATTATTATTACTATTAATATGATTATTATTATTTCATAACGTACTTGTCGCTTATAATTCAAACGCTCGATGAGATCCTTTCGAGTAGAGATCAGTTCAATCAATACCGCGTAGAAAATGATTTCCATAAAGGTGGAAGAGATGATTTTAGCGTGAGTAGGTATAACATGTTCTGTTGTACAAGGGCTGTGGATTACGTAACTAATAGACTTATTCCGATATTCTTTGTTTCTTCGTTCGTAACAATTAACAACAATTTTTAGCTATTAAACAATGGAAAAAATGACTAGACAAAATAAGTATACATACGTATATTGTGTATGCATCGTATACACGCGCATACGGTTACCCTATACATCATCACGAAGATTAAATGTCCTCGCGGAATTTGTTTAGAATAAAACGTGGCAGGGTACGGTATTTAACAATAAGCTCGTGCGTTTCTGCAGTGGTAAACTAATTAATCCGAGCAGTTTCCTCAAAACTTTAATATCGTATAGACGGTTGACATTACGCCAGTTGCGACGCCATGATTTAATACAGTATGTATTCGAATGTGAAACATGCGTTTTTCAGCTTTATCAAATGCCTTTCGCTCTCTCTCTCTCTCTCTCTCGCTCTTTCTCTATCCCTTTTTTCTCTGTTTTATTTTTATTTTACTTATTTTTTTGCTTCGTTATACGTTGAAGTTTTGTTTTTATATATAGAAATAAACGAGACCTGCGTTTTATCATTATTACATATATTATATAGTTTTAATTGATCATTCACACCCTCACAAAATATTCTGCCACGTGTCTTAAATTTATATTCGGATAATTCATATTTGTTACGTATAATATATAATATATATATATGTATATGTATAATGTATATATAATATAGTATATATTTATATATTGTTTGTTTTTTCCCTCATAGTTTAATTTATAATAGGTAACTATCACTGTGCTTACTTCCACAACAACATTTAATTATTAGTTTTTTTCATCTTTTTTTTTTTTGTTTTTTTCTTTGTCAAAGTTATTCTCTGCATACTTCGAATTCACTCTTTTATACCTATGATAAATAACTATTCTTATTTTATTTTATCTTATTTTTCTTATCTCTTATGTTTTCATTTATCGTACTATAAAAGTCTCAACCAATCAACGAGTGAAATAATTATCGGGTATGGGACCCATTTTTTAACATGTCGAGGTGATGAGAAGCTAAATTATGAATCGAATTTGTATCGGTATTCAAATAATCTACTACCGTGTATCACGCTATTATATTTCATTTCGGTATGTGTAATAGCTACTACGATACAAATATTTAATATATTCATTCGATATCGAACAGAAATTTAGATTAGACGAAAGAAAAATAAATAAATAAATAAAGACATAAACAAGGGTAACGGACAATTCTCTCTTTTCATTCAATTATTATATCACTATATTCAAGGTTCGTTTGAAAACATATCAAATAATTATGCCCACATGTAATTGATATACGTATAAATAACGGAACAATCAATATGATTACGATAATTGTTTATATACTGTTACAAACACTTATGAGCAATAAAATGCGGACTGGCCGTTTAAGTTTAATCGATGCCGAATCCCGTTCGGCGCCAATTTCCCGTGCCGCAGATATTTAGAATTTGACAATGAGAAACGCAGTGTAGGTTTATTATTTTTCAATTGAAAATGTGGCCCCCTCTGTCGCAGGCTCAACGCAGTGAAATCCCGGAGAAAATCATTTACCAGATCGTTTCCCGTGAGTCTGCAACCAGCATCGATCATCCCGTGTACCAAATAGAATTTGCGTAAAACAAAGCGATCCCTGGTCCTCGCTCGATCGAACGTCTGAAATTTGTCTTTATACGAACAGAACACCGAGCTCTTTTGTCGAAAAACGTGATAGACGCAGCGTTGACGACGTCCGTTCAATTTTATCTCGATCAAGTCGACGATGAGAAGCGTAGAATTTACCCTGATCCCGGGATACGCTCTGTTTGCGCAATTTCGGGTACGGCAACAAAAAATTGATGTACGTAACTTCTTACGGTTGTTCAGCAAATCCCTTGAAATCCGATCTCCTCTGCCGCAAACATATAACAGGCCCGATTATTTATACTGCACGTCGTTTAGGCCCGTGGATATTGCGATGTGTAAACACTGCATTTAGGTATAATTCGTCCATGATCCTCCGATTGATCTTGATCAGTCTATTTTTCCATTCGTTTTTCTAGGCATACAGCGAAGCGTCTGCTGGTTGAACGGTAGTCAAAAACGAGGGTGAAAACGGGGCAGTGATCGTCCCTCAAAGAATGGGGGCGATGTGTGGTTTGGCAGTGGTGGAGGCGATCTCGGATAGTTTAATGTCGATGGGCATGCGGTCGTCGTAGAGCGTCGGTGCCTGGAGAATTATACCAGCCGTCCCGACGACGACGGCCAGCGTGAATATCCACAGGAAGAGCCTGTCGAGCACCATCGCTACGTACTTCCAGTCCTCCTTCACCTGCAGCGTCGATATAACGAGGAAGATGACGAGTGATTTCAAAGATTAAAAGAAATTCAAAAATTTCAAGAGATTTTACAAGATTTCCGCAAAAGTGTACACCAGATTTCACGAGTGATCCCATCGTAACCCTTCGTACTCGACGTCCCGAGGCCGTCGCCGGTACCCTCGACTTACCCGGGTCGAATCCTCCTCCCTCTTTGTGTGATCGGCAATGAACCTGATGCCCTCGATGGCCTTGTAGAGCTCGGGGCAGTGGTGCCAGTGATGAAGAGAGTGGCAGAGGGCGTCGACGCTCTCCTGCGTCGGAAGCTGAGGCGGAGGAACGACGGGAGCCGAAGCCGGAGAACCGTGGATCCGACACGTGCTCCCGAGATTCACGGCCTCCAATTCCCTGGGGATCGGGGAAAAGAACAAGGTCACAGATCTGTCTCGCTCCCTTTCGTCCCGCAGACGACGGCGAGGAAGATATCGGGGAATTAATTAAGGGGTTACGTATACCTGGGCAGGTGAGAAAAAAAAAATCGATTTCTTAGAAAAGGTGCTCATTCGAAAGTACTGTCCTTTGAGTGTCTACCCTGAAAATTTCATAAAGATATTCGAAGTAACGACGAAGTTGTAGCGTTTTGTAAACGAACGGACGAGCAGCGACAGGGGCATTAAAATAAAGAAGAATCGGGTTGACACGGTGAAAAAAAAAAAAAAACGATTTCACGTAAATTTGAAATGAACCAGTTATTTCATTGTCAGTTTAAACTGTACTCAAAACTTTAAACGCGTTTTTTTCGAAACAGTGTTTGCAAATTCGATACCAGAAATATCTCTGCGACTGACGAACCGATCGGAATCTAGCTTTGCACAGTTATGTCTCACTCAACGATCTAATACTCGTTTGTTTTTTTTAATCCTCGCAATTACCGAACAAATTTGTTTTTTGTATTCAGATAAAAAATGGCAGAAACACGTCTGGCACCGCAAACGCTAGCAACAAAAACACGTCTCAGGAAAACTAAACGTAAGTTTTTTATCGTTTGAAATTTTTCCACCAAATTTTCACACAATATGGATAAAATGTCATGCTTGGAAAGATACAACGTGATCGTGGAATGAGATTCAGTTTTATACAGGAAAGAAATTCTTGAACATGAGCCTAGTCTTAGCTGTCCGAGGTGTATGCAACCCTTAAGTACCGTGGGTGCAACTCGTCCCGGGAATCGAGACTCGGGAAGAGAACCGAGGATTCGACCATCGCGGACGCCGTGGCTTCGACGAAGAGCGAAGGGTCCCTCAACTCCAGCCCGTTGCAGGTTCGCACCATTACTCGATGATTGTGATGACCGCCTATACTCCGTTTGTCGATTTGGTACTGCGGCCTGCGAAAGAGAGGCCGGTAAATCGTGATTCTCTTTATCTTCGTTCCAGGTCAATGCGAAGTTGACGTAAGCCGAGTGTCCTTCCGTGGAAAGTCGCTTGCCAAATTACCTGCGCATTACGAGCAGCCTGGGAAGAACGTGAATGAAAACTCTGCGGACCCATGGCGCCATGGTGTGGGTCTGAGGTGAGCGGAAGTGTACGTTCAACACAACGACCGTCACGCATATGCTGAAATTTGGAAAGTCAAGTTTAGTCGTAGGTAAGCTCGACGAGGTTCAGTTCCGACAAGCGCTTCCACGCGTGTTTAACGACGGTAGAATCGAGCTAAAGACGAATCGTACCTAAAGGTGTCTAGGATCATGGTGAAGAGGACAAATTTGCCGAGGAGAGGAACCACCAGGGAAGTCGGTGGAATGATCTCTGCCAGCAGCAAGAAGAACACAGTCAGTGACAGTAGAATCGAGATGGACAAACTCACCTGGAATCAGCCAAGGTTGAAGGTAAGCCGAGGCTTAACGTTATAGGTTGTTTCGTTTTTGCGACAAAGGCCGCGTCGTCTAGACGAAACGGCAGAATAAGGTCAAATTACTCGAATCGCTCGTCGATTATACTCCATAATGAAACGACGACATAGTAATTCGATTTTGGGAATCAATTAAACGCCCGATTTAAGGTCGTGGAACGTGACCCGGGCAGATGCAGGGTACAGCTGTACACGGGGCATTCCACCACTAGCTCGGTAAACGGTTTACCATGACATTTTTTTATTTTCACCAAGGATTTTTTCTACGTCATTACGAACCCCGAAAAGCTGCCAAAACAATTTACAAAAAATGAATTTGGCTGTTTTTGAGATGGATTTAAAAAATCATAGGGTAAGCGCAATTGATTAAAAAAATTTGAAAGTTTTTCGGAAGCTTTTCAGGGTTCGGTATTAACGTAGGAAAAATCCTTGGTGAAATAAAATAATGTGAAGGTCGACCGTTTACCGAGTTGGCGTGGAATGCCCCATACATATAATTGTCCAGCGTGCGGCATTGATCTCGTTTCTCGAGGGTGTCGAGGTGTGAGAATGCGACTCGTGACATTCTCCGATCTCTGAATTCTATAGTCCCAGGTACTCGGGGGTATTGTTTTTGGGTCAAGATGGCCAATATAGGACAAAGGACGAAAGTGTGACTCGAGAATCCGAGAGGTGCCTCCTCGAACCGCGTACATATACAATCAACTGCACACAAGGATCGAGGCTAGGAATAGAATTTGCCCCGGCGGGTTCGAGAAGCCCTTTTCACCCGATCATCCCCGGGGTTAACCAGGTCGTAAAATCGAAACTCAATGCTTGGGTGATAATCTTATCGTAAGACAGTCACGCGTCTTACGTTTGTCGAATTATTATTATTCGTAAACTACGGTGTTTCCCTGAATACCTATGTAATTTTTCGAAATTGCACTATTTCTTATTTTTATAAACAAATAGAAAACATCGACATCGAAGCTCACGTCTACGATTTTGGTCTCTTCTTTTTCACGCTTCTGGGACAAACACCGTAGCTCGAGAATGTGAAAATTTCTCAACATTCGACGTGAGAACATCTTGTAATAAATTATTTAAAAAAAAAAAATATCGTTTGCCAGCCGAGTACGATCTCGTCGAATGAGAAATCTAGGGTGAAAAGTCAGGCCCGACCGCTCTTCCGAGTGGCGTTTGGTTCCCTTACAGCTTAATTAATATAACCCACCTTTTCCCCACTGTCGCTCGGTAAATAGAAGACTAAAACTGTCAGGAAGGATATTCCCATGCAGGGTATTATCAGGTTGACCGTATAAAACAGGGTCTTTCGCCTCATCGTTATGTTGAACGTGATGTCGAGGTAGGGCTCGTCGCAGCACGTGTAGAACTTCTCGTTCCTGCGCAAAGGACAGGGTTATAAACAAGTAAGCATTATCTGGGATTATGGATATATGATCATATTATTCCGCTAGGGTGTGCCAAAACAAAAAAAAAAAAAAATTTTCTTTCTCTTCCACACATGCCTCAAAATTTCGGTAGAGCATCCCTATGATGAGATATTCTACTTGAGATGTTGTACCGAAATTTTGCCGCGCGTTTGAGAAAAAAAAAAAAAAAATCGATTTCGGCACACCCTAAATCACGTGCACTACATCTTTGATATTTACCTCACGGCCGGTACTTCCAGTATATCCCATTCAACCGACGTGTAGAAGGCGGACAAATCTACTCCGATTTCAACGACGTTGCTCCCGCGAACCTCGTCTATGTGCCTCAGGTCGACCTGCGAGCAAAACGGCCTTGCATTTAGGAGAAAGCTCGTTAGCTGAAAAGCTCGCGAGACGCTTTACCGCCGATATCAACAACCCTGTAGAAATTTCAATCCGTTTTACTTCTACGGCACATTCGCGTCCCTTCGACGTCGACTAAATTCGAGGGTTCGACGGGCCGAAGGCGACGTGCCCGAGGGCGAATGGGACGTGATTAAATCGAAGCACGTAATCATTTCTTGAGGAATTTTTCACGACCTTGGTCTACGAGGGATCATGTTCGACGGGGTGCGAGGAGGGCAGGATTCCCGGTCACGCGTTACAAGGACTCCCAGGGTGAAAAAGCGCAATTCCATGATCCTTGTCGGTACAATATCTCGCCGGTTGTATTATAAATACCGGGCTTTCAATGGCAGCTGAATTCGCGTTCCTTCCGTCCCAGATATCGACGCCTTTTCATCACCGTCGGTGGAAACGAATCGGCTAATCGATGCGTTTCAATTTTCAAAGCAGAAACCGAAACGACGAAGCGAGGCGTAACGCGACCTTCGAATCGGATGCCCGGACACGTTTTCAGTAGCGGAGGTCCGGCTTTGGTCGGACGTGGTGGTAATCGAACGCTCTCGTCCTGTTTGCCTGCCCGAGGCTTTTTCGCTTCCGGTAAAGCGAACGGTAAGAGAATTGAATAGGATTAAAAAAAAAGAGAGAAGATAACGGAAAACGGCAGCGTAATAGAACTACTGTTATCGTTTACCTCCCCTTTAAGGGGGGTACAGCTTTGATGGTTTGAAATTGTACCTGTTTTTAGAAGTTTATTTTTTTTTCAAGAAAAGGACCGACTGTCATATCCGTAGCTTAAAAAAATGAATATCTTGGATTTTTAAAAGTGACGTTTATTGACGGTGAGTTGGTAAAATCAAAAAAGGAATGTCAAGTTGCTTGATCGAAGAAATGCAGAATAATGCCGAAGAAACGAAAAGTCGTGGATTGTATCCCGTGCAAAAAACAAAAATCGTCTCAAAATCGATATTTGTATACATTCATCGCTACGCAGCTGTACAAATAGCTTCTGCCGCGCAGGTACATTAAACCGTCGCTAGACAAACGATGATTGATCGTCGCGAGGGTGTCAGAAGACAATTAAGCGGTGTGTTTAAAGGGATTTTTCAAGTCTGTCACGACTTTACAGATACAAGGCGCGAGTGTTCCGGTTGGTCTTATTCTGACGCATAAAGTCAGCTGTAGTATTACAAAATCATCGTAGAGTATAATTTCGCATTGAAATAATTAACTGCAGGGTCATGAATTATGCATCGTTTGTGTTATTCTGGGTATAAGTTGTTTGCATGCGGTACATACCGAAGCATTGCTATTACGAGTGATAATTACGCCCGGGAAAAAGCAAACAAGAGTTAGATTAGACTCGTACAATAAATGAAAAACCAAGTCAAACTCGAGCTGAAGCACGGACTGGAAATTACCAGTATGAATAAGCCGAAGGGTTGCGAGTTTTTTTTTTTTTTTCAATTCTTCAACTCAAACCGACTGACAATTAATTAAACCGACGAGCTGGACGAGGCTAAAAAATTTCCATCGTTTATTTCACGCGGCAAACTGTGTCGTCTGTATTTTTCAGCGGAAGAAAAATTGAACGAAACGCTAATCAGGATAGAAATATTCGTCATATTTATATATTATATATATAACGATAGATTATCGTGGGACGTCTCCGCGAAAATGAAGCTCGGAAAATACACGAGCCACTTAATTCCGGCCGATACTGCAACAGGGGTGGGGGGGGGGGGCTGGATAATAACAAGAGGGTAATTATATCGCAGACAATTAATCATTTTCGAGATGGCGTACGTGTCTGTAATATTCCTCATTATACAACGAGATTGAAAAATCCGTTTTCAACTTTTTTTTTAATAACCCGCCACCTTAATGAACCCTCGATGAAAAGGTCGGCTTTTACATCGTCCAAGCGAAGGTGATTTCGGCGTTAAAAAGATACGCGATTTAATCGTATACTCCTAACTATACCTAAACCGTGCATATTATGACTACGACTGAAGAAAAAAAAATAAATAAAAAATATGTACTTATGTTATACTTTTGTTTGTGATTGAAATCGAAGAGGGTGAGGTATACGGGCTGCTGATTTAACGTGGAATGCCGCATGCACATAATCTCTGCGAATTTAGTATGAACTGGCTGTGTGAGCGGAAGTCGCGCTAAATACGCGATTGTTAAGTATGAGGAGGTGATCCTTGAAAAAGTTGTATAATATAACTTTAGCCGTCGAGCTTTTTCCGCGAAACGTCGCTCTTTAGCCTTAAATATTAAACCCACGTCCCGGTGAAAATGGTGATGCGAAAAGTGTTTATAGTGCTCTGCGTGAAATTTTTATTATCATACTCGATATCTGCATTTCGAGCTTGCAAAGCGACCCTGGGCACCTGGGGAGCTTTATTTTTATTATTCTCTTTCTCCCTTTCGTTTTCCGTTTCCTCGGTTGTTGACTGTTTGAAATATATTTCTTTAAAAAATTGATAAGCCGCTTAATCTCCGTGTTGCTTTTTGTTCGTTTATTCGGCCGGTGAACAAGGGGCGGCATTTTATTAACGCGCAGATTCGATTACGCGATTCCGACTTCGGAATGCATGCATGCACGGATGGTCTTGTATTATTCCCCAGCGATCAATCTCGGCGATCAGCCTCCATGTATAGGTACGTACGTGTGTAATATAGAGCCAGAGGCTTTCTCGAGGAGATAATAGACGGATCCATAGATAGATAGATCGTATACGTCACGCCCTAGAACACTTTGGGGTAAAAAGGAAGACGTACACAAGTGTAACCCGCATTAAGAAATCAACCTATAAATGACAGTTGTGATCGATAAAATGTAAAAATAGACGCGTATTTAAGTAACGATAAAGTAAAGTGTAAACTACATAATAAAATAAATACAACAACACGTTGAACAAAATATGTATAACTAATAAAATAAGAAATTAAATGAAAATAAGAAACAAACTAATTGGACAAAATTAAGTAATTTCACAACAGGGAGAATAGGGTGATAGTGAGGGGGTGGGGGGGATGCTGATCTGTCCGATTACCTGAAAGCCATCGTAGGTCCATGAGCCAAACTTCATTACGCACGTCTGCTCGTCGAATGGGAAATACTCAACGTCAATTTCACAAGAGGACTTGTAGATCGCTGGTGGTTTCCACTCAACGCGACCCGTGTAATTCAGCGTTGCCTTGGTCGCTAATGTAACCTCGAAATTCCCGTCGGCGCTGGAATTGAAGAAATATCCATGCGTTAACTCAACTAACTTGTACGCATAACAAATATATGTATATACGTATACGTTAATTATGGTAAAGAAGAGTAATTCAACAAAATACTTGTGACAACTTGATACAGAATTTGATCAAGCCTTTGAACGATCGTGACGACTATCAATTTACCCATGATAACATGGCGCGAGTTCCTTGCAATAATGTGGATTTTGTTTAAAGAATATGTGTTATTGAAATGACTAAAAAATTGATTGAACGTACCTCGATCGTGTCTTTTTCAAAATGTGAAATTGTTGTATCAAAACAAATTGAGCCTGTTTTAATTCATGTTTTTGTTGAGTCGAGAGTTTAATGGTTGAAACAGGTAATCAAATTTGTTGTTACAAAAATAACTCCTCGGTCTTGATTCATTTTCGATAGTTATATTTATGTATACGTTAATTATGATAAACAAAAGTACTTATACACATGTATGAATGAAAAATTGCGACATGATTGAAAGAACGTGAATATAAAAAATTTTAGAAATCGTTAAACGCGATGAAAATATAATCTGCATTATTCCCCGTATACATGTATACGTATACATGTGCAGTACGTATCGCGTGGAAGTGAAAGTAATTCTCACGGTAAATAACATTTTACGAGAGTAATAAATGTATTTATTTGCCTCTTCTCGCATCCTCCGTGCATGTCGTTATATTTCATATTCGCTTCGTTTAGACCTGTACCAATATGTATAATCCACAAGCTGCAGGTAAAACAAAATTTTCATTTCCCGTTCAGCGATAAAAATTCTTCAAATTACAACGTGCGTCAGGAATACAATCGCGATTGTTTGCGGTTAAGGCTCGGGTCGAGCCATAAATTATAGGTCTTCAGTTAATAAACAAAATTAACCAGAGCTCAGTCAAATCGAATAAAACTCACAAGTAGAAAGTGTTTTAGAAAATCCTGGGTGACCTGGTGAGATGTTCTGCTGCTAGGAATTTTTACAGAATTTGGAACGTTTCGTATTATTTCGTACAAAGTTGTAAATATACATAGTTTTTCGTGAAGAATATTTAATTTTTGTTAAAAATTGTACTATCTTGTTGATTTTTCACTGACAAAAATACAAATTTTCCTAACAAACTATGCATATTTACATTTTTTTCGACAAAATTGTACGAAACCTACCAACCTCCCTAAAAATTCGTTGAAAATCATAGAAATCATTTTCACCAGGGTGGTTTGATATATTTCCGGAACTCCTTACACTCCAGTTATACAGCATGTATCTTATGTACGCTATTATTATATATATATACGTGGTGTGCGTATTATCGACAGCTGTCACTTCTACCTACTTCGCTTCTTTGCAAAGTATTAACAAGAAGGGTATATAAGAGTACGAATGTAAGGGAAGAAAAGCGAAGAGAAGATAAGAGGAGGAAAAAGTCAAAGAAAAAGCTCGCGTAGCGCCGGGGGAAAAAAGCTTCGACGATTAACTTTTCCCCTTGATTTTTACACAAGTTTTATATCCTCGGCAGGTATACTTATAGACGTATCGGTAGGCAGCATTTCACACATACTATCGTATACATATACTAGACGGTAAAAATAAATATCGACTGTTATTTCTTTCAAAATTTCATTAGAATAACAAGGTGGAAATTTTAAAAAAATTTTAAATTTTATAACTCGTCAACACGTTAGTGTGCTGATGAGACCAGAAAATATTTTTTCAGGGAACTGAACGCCCTGCAGAAAAGGTCAAGGGTCAACAAAGGAGCTCAAATAACTTTTGAAAGAGCAGACTTATGATAAAATGTCAAGAGATCTTTTTTGCAGACCCTTCAATTCCCTACAAAAATACGTTCTAAATATTAATATCGACAGCATACTTTTTTTAGTCACTTGGAAAAATATTTATCACTTGAATTTTACAAAAGAATGGTCGATTTTTTTGGTAACTTACTTGTTGTACAAGACGATGTCGGGCCGCCATATGTGATCCGATGGCACGTGCAGCATTTCGACGCCTCCGTACTCCTTCGGGTCCCATTTGAGCTTGTAATCGTACCACGACTAAAATGACGGAAAAATTTTATTCATCGGCTCAAAGCGAGATTTCGAGCCTATAAATTTCGCGTCGGTGTAAAACTTTTGCTCGATTATAAAAACCCGAAATTTTCGAGTTACTGAATCTCGTCCCGTCGATTTTCTGGTGTTTCCCATTTTTCTACACCACCCAACTTTTCCAAGTAATTCCAACAGTGATTCAAATACTTTTGCACTGCTTCACCGATCGAGACCGGAACCGGACGAGAAAGGAATAATAAAAATATAAACATCCGTTCTATCGCAGAATAATCTTATGTATAACATAATTCATAGAGAATAATGATATTTGAACCGCGAATCACTCGAGCTTACGAATATGCTCTCTCTATAACAACAACAACAACAACAATAATAATAATAATGATATACCGTCGTTCCGCTAAATAATGCAATCAAGTTTAACTTTTCCAACCGTACACAAGGAGCGAATCTGTGTTTGAGGATCGGACCAAGATCTCGAAGGGTCCACCAGGCACGCCTCGAGATTATCGGAGCAAGTTTTAATGTATGCCTCGTGACGAGTTTTCGGCTATGAGTAGGAAATTTTGCAAGACAAACGTCGAGTCCGTTGTCCAAAGTCCGCGTCCTTTTACAAACGGTAGGATATATGATATTATATATGAAGGCTCCCGCGTGTTTCGTCACCTCCGCGTCCGCAGGACTACTCGTTCAACTGTAATCTATGCCCGCGGACATTGCCGTCGTCTAATATTTGCTGTTTGATGTTTGCCCAGCGGAGGCTAGAGCCTGTCCGAAAGCACTTAGGTGTCCCAGTGTAAACAGTTCGAGGAACTCAGGCCGCAAGATCGGGACAAGATATTGTAACTCTGAGAGGATATTGTTTGCCCTTATTTTTCCGCCCCTCAATGACTCGCTAATCCCCCAAAAGCTGCGGGACGAAAATTTTCGAAATTGGCTGTACTCGCGATACCGCGGCGAAAACCGCGACGTGGGTGAAGCTCCGCTCGCCGGAGCTTGCGAGACAATGAAAATTCTGCTTCGGATAAGCTCGAGCTCGATTTAAGGCTGCGCTAATACTCGCCCTGGCCGAATTCGCTGTACGTGGGCGTGGGTAAATAATGTATACCCCATGGTCGTTTGATCATCGCAAGAGCATGAGTAACATCGCGGGCGTCTGTCCTACGGATATGTAATACGAGCTAGAGAAGGGGATTGTGGAAAATTGATTACCTGTTCGACCCAGAGGTTCGTCGTCATGATTTGATTCTTCAGGTTCTGAAAAATGAAGACACATGTATTTCAAGCGGTATTCGTTCGACTCCGGGGCGGGGAATCGATCTTCGCCGATAACGACAGTTCGAAACGGTTCTTGGTTCCGCGGGTTCGGCGACAAAAAGAGGGCCGTGCTCGTAAGACGGGCGCGTCAAACTCTGAGATTAATCGTCATCAGGAATCGATTTAACAAATTGAAATTTTCAGGGCCAAGGGGGGCGGGAATTGAACACCGGGTTTAAAATCGCGCCTACCACATCGATCAGCTGCGATAGCTTCAGCTTGATTTTCACCGTCAGAGCATCGGTCACGTTCACCACGGGACGGACCAGCTTGTTGTAATTTGACAAGAGGTCGTCGTACAGTCGCTTCGCGTCTGGATTTCCTGAGCATCCTGCGAACAGAAAAACATTGAAAAAATGGGGAGTCGGTGAGGCTGATTCGAGTTCTTAAAAGTGGGGGGGGTTTAAGAGAAAATCAAAACACTATTTTTTATTGCTTGAAAAAGATGTTAGAATTTTTTTATTCAAATTAATAACAAAATGGCGTCATGGCACGTGCAAGTAGCGAACGACCACGTTTTCAATCCGGTGGCGAAGATACCTCGGTCAATTTTTATCCGATACATTTGAAATTTTGCCAGAATCTTTAAAACTTGCTTACCGATTCGAGCTCGTGGCCAGATTTTTGAGTTTCAATCCCAACAATTTTTTATAAAAACTTTTGTAACAAATTTTTGGTCGAAAAATGAATTTCTTTTTGTCAAACCAGGAGATGCGCCACCGCAAAAGCCCTCGAGTTCAGAGTCGTTCGCTACTTACGGACGCCGTGCCGCCATTCTGTTATTAATTTCTGCGAAAGAATTCTAAAATATTCTTGAAACCATAAGTAACGACGCCGTAAAACTCATACATCTCCAAGTGTTTTCATTTTCTTTAAAAAAAAACTCTTCAAAATATACCCTCCCCCCCTCCGCTAACGTCGAAGCTCTTCGTGGCTTCGCCCGCGATGCATGCTCGAGATATCCTGGAGTGAAAATCGACACTTTTGCCGGTGCGAGTGTGTTCGAGGCACACGCAAACGGACTCAAAGATCCCGCATGCCTGAGACACCCTCGAGACTAATTGACGAAAGCTCAACCGTACGAAACTTGCGTTTCGGGTTGAAAAAAAGACTGCAGCTCGCAGCGGGCGATTCGTTTTTGACGGTTAAGAGATATTCGAACCTGATATGAGCACCAAGACTATCCACATGATCCCCACCAGGCTCTTCATCATGTCATTGTGACGTCACGTCCGCCTCATTTCTCCGCGTTTCGGAGCTCCTCTCCTCCAACTTCGCGGACGACTCGCGCTCTTTCCGTCCTGAAACAGATGCGCAATTCTGAGGTACAATTATGCGAGTGTAATCGACGAGACGAATTTGGGAAATCAGGAAGCCGGGAAAACGGGGAAAGACGAATTTCTTTTCAAGGACGATACGGGATAAGAGTTCCGCAGGAGCGAGTCACTCGGTATAAAATTTGCTCCAAGGATTTCCCGGCCTTGTAACATTCGTTAAGATGTCTCAATTTTCCATCGACGATCATCCTCACCGATATACATATATGTATAAAAAGCTGTTAAGCTTGCGCACGGAATCGCGTGTTTCGGTCCCGTGTCGTAGGTGTGAAGGAAGCTCGTATCGGCGGAGCATCGAGACAGGAGAGGGGAACGGCTTCGTTGGAAAAAAGCTCCTGATTCCCCGGAGCCCCGAGGTGGGAAGTTAGGCGGAGCGTCAGCTGCCTGCAACGATGCGACACCGATATCCGCAGCGACGTTACGTGAGGCGGTTGCAGATCATCGTGTTGCTAGTGCAGCGAGAATTTCCCCAAGAGTCAAAAATAATTTCTACGTATTTTTAGGGAAATTTCGACGTTTCGTGAAATTATGCACAAAAAATCGTTGTCGTACCAAAATTGTAATAACACGAAATATTCCGATTTCTATAAAAATTCTTAGTTCAGAAATTTTCACCAGGGTAGGCGTTTGGGATTTCGACAAGGCGCCGCTCTCTAATCGCTCCTTCAATTAACCTACGATGCTTCTGAAATAAGGTAAGCAGCCGTCGCTGTTTTACCTGCGGAGCTGACATCCACCCGACAAAGATAGCTCGTCGGTAACGCAAGACTCGAGGACCTTCTCGTCCTTTGCGGCTCTGAAAAGGTGCTCGCTTCGGGTCGACGGTGGATCCTTAAATTCGACAAGGGTCGAGGACCGCCGCCGGCAGCTCGAAAAGGCCGAAGGGCCGGGCAATTAAAAGGTGCGCTTTACGCAGGGCGTCTTCCGATACGCGGTACTTGGTTCCCCTTTTCCCGCGTTCAAAAACCCGCAAATAATTTTCCCTCACGTTCTTCACGCGTACGTATATTTGTTTACCATACACCCAGAGGGAGCGAAAACAACCGCGAGGACGCAGCGGAAACGGATTTACGTCCGACAACCGCGCGCAGTGATACAGTTTCAATTTATTTCCTACCGCATTCCAAGTTCAGATCTGGGTCAGGTTCCGTATATGATATAATACCTTGAGTTCTCCCAACAGCGAAACGATCCGTGAACGCCTGAGGCAAGCAGCCGGAGCTACGCATCGCGTCCAGCTTGAGCACCGTATCCCCCCCTAAACTCATTATCGCGGTGAACGAGTCAATTTTATGACAGTCCTACTCTTAATTGCCTCGTTAGCTCATTATTGTCTCGGTTGATTGTCCGAATTCAATTTTTCGCGCTTTTCGCATTTCCTAATATTCAGGCTACTTTGACAAATAACCTTTTAGGTACATTTGGGACAGCGACGGCCAACGAGCTGAAAATAATCGACGCATCGATTAAACGAGCCCAAATAAAAAATTATCAACCACGATTCGATTAAATCGGTAAAAATTAATCGATGCTTAGTATTTTTTTCTAAACGGTGCGTTTGAAGCCAATATTGCGTAAACTTCAGTACCTATAGTCTTAATAGCCGAAATGTTTTCTTTATAATTTATTGCTTCATTTAAAATATTTTTCAATGTCAGGTAATAATATTCGTTTATATCAAATAGATAATTAGTAAGTAAGACAATGATGATAATTCACACTTTAATCAAATAAATTGATATTGTATCGCGTTCATGGGAGTAAGAGAGAAAAGTCGATGGTGAAAAAAATGAATCGATTTTACTCGATTAATCGGGAAAAAATGATGAATTTAATCGAAAATCGATCATTTTTGGTCACTCTCAATTTGAGATGGCCGTGGCAGAATACGGTGCTCAACTCAAACGTGATATGTAACTCCGGTTGCTTGCCTCGTGCCCACGATTATCATTTCGATGTTACAAGGGTAGGTACATGATACGTATACAATCATACATAGTACGAACGGTTCTATTTATCCCGCGCGTTGTGCTGTATAAAATACACGTGTATAATAATTCGAAGGCACGAGGTATCGTTCCGCGAACTGCTAATTTTCATCTACCTCGAATTAGTTATATACATGCAGAGGCATCGTTTCCGAGGTGCGTGGGATACAGATATGTACCTACGTACGTCTGTAGAAATTGAATGTCACGGTTGATTAAATTTCTCGTTTATTATTCGCCCCCGGGCGATGTTTAATGAAATCACGAATTCTGGACGGGACAGAACTGCTTCTGCGGGAAACGAGGCTCTTGAAGTCTCGCGATAATGTCAAATTATTACCGGGCCTTAAGACGTTTTATAACTCTCGATATTATTCCCTCCCCCTCCCGCCCGGCTCCTGATCTCTGATAAATTCTTCGGATTATTTGCTACGTTTTTTCTTCCGTCGTTATTGTTATTACACAGGGATGAAAATTCTCTCACTCTGCAAGGTTTATTCGGCTCTGAAATTAATCGCGATCGTGAGTTTTAGCTCATTCGATCATTCGGTATCGATCGCGTATGTCTATGACGGTTAAATTATACACAATATTTCCGCCGAGCGGATAGTTTATACATCATAGTTCCCTTTTTCTTTTTCTTCTTCTACTTTCTTTTGCTTTTCTATTATTAAATTACCCGTACAATACCAGCGATTGTCAAAATTCAATTCAAGTTACGAAAGCCAATCAGCCGACTGAATTCTCGTCATTTTTTAATAAAACTTGCCGATTTCTGTACAAATACCGAGGTCAGAATTTTCACTTCTCAGTAGGTTACGGAAAACCGTCGTCACGTCTTTTTTAGGCGCACCTTCGTTATTCGGAGTAACGAAAGTGCAGAAATTGGTAATTCGCGGAAATGTTAATCCGACCAATGAAGACCAACGGATTTTTTCCCTGGATTTTCCCCAAGCCACGAATCATGCCGCAGCGACGTGAATATTTTTCAATCCATGCAGCTGAAACTCCGCCCCTTATTGGCACCAGTCGACTCGGAGAGACAGTCGATAATTTGTTGTCGTTCGAATGCACCGGAAATGAGATTCGCGAATCCGACATCAGTCTTGAATTCGTACGACGTACGCGTGGTGAAAATAACCAAAAATGATGGATTATTTTTTCCCGATTAATCGAGTATAATCGATCATTTTTACTCACATAACGGCTTTCGACGTCTGCGCGAAAATTACTCGCGATAGATTCGTAGAAAAATCGAAAGCTTATCGCCATCGCCCGACGCGCGGTTCGCCTTTTTTAGCATGATATTATACCTGGGAATGTAAGTCGAGTCTTCCTTTTCCCGCAAATTTATCACCGGTAAAATAAACGACTGACATACATGCTTTCCCTTTCCGCCTTTGGGAATCATCATCTTTCACCAAAAAGATACAGTGCACGGAGAGTTTTCGGCTTTCGGGTCACGTCCGTGACTCCTGGCGCATTCGGGGTAAAGTATCTTACCCTCGACCGTAGTTTAACCACCGATCTGTCCTGCAGGAGTTGCCGCTTCACCCGCCTCGAGATATTTGCTTTCGCGTGAGAAATAGATTATAAACAAGACCGCGTGCCGATTCCCATTCGGCAAATCAATGCCGCGGAACTGAATTTTCCATTATTCATTCGGAACACGTTTCGCGCGTCTCGTTTCCCCAAATTATACATTACACAGACTTATACGTATAGAATAATAAAACATTCGTAATGCTGAAATGATCCGCAGGGGAGCAAAAACAAAGAGAGAGAGAGAGAAAAAAAGATTCAATCACTATTTCAGGAGTTTCAGATTCAACGATATTATCCTCGAGTCCCGGCCCGGCGATTAATTAATTCACGAACGAAGAAAAATTATTCCGCAAAGTCTCGTCAAGTGCCTGACAGTTTGATAATAACGAACGATGGTTTTTCATCGCGTCTCGATTCAAGCATTCCGTCAGCTGTTTCTCCGCCGTTTCCAATAGCCTCGCACTCTTAATCTTCTTCTCTCCTTCAACTTTCGGGATTAATCGCGACTCGGCGTCTGTCGCGAGCAGGTGACGCGATACCTACGTTAGATTTCCCGTTAAACCTGGCGAATCGCTGAGCGGCGAAACATCCGCGTCAAAGATGCGCAAATTCGCAGGAACCTTTGTCCGCTCTTCCTCTGCAGGCTTCGAGAGCCTCGCTTGCAGCGTCGGATTCCCATATCTCAAAGCTCTGCGTATAAACCCACTTCTGCGCAACTGTCACGATAACACGACCGACTCCTAAGTTGAATACAACTCATTGTCATCCCAGATTAGGTACGATACGTATAACTCCGCCTTTCCAGGGCCGAATCTTGGCCAGTCACCGCCGTACAATTATACACTGAGTAAAATTTCATTTGTCACAGTAACTAGAAAAATTCAGTAAAACACGTATCGTTAAAAAAACCGACTGAATATTGTTGGAAAGTCGTATCATGCGGCGGAATAATTCCTCGGGTGAAAAGTCGTGATCCCTGAGCGAATTGCGAGGATTCATTTGTTATAGCCTCCGCTCGTCAAACAGACGCGGTTTATCTACGAGCTAAAAGCAGGACTTTTTACAGCATCGCCTGTATAACCGAATTTACAGCTTTTCCGTTGGTGGTACATATATATACATATGTATATTTTTCTGCAAAAATCCGGGCCACCCGCGGTTATTGTTATTGTTGTTGTTGTTGTTGTTGTGCAGGTTAAACCTCGCCTCGCCGATGCGCGGATTTTTTCAAAGCCGCGCCCTGCGGTTTGTCAGCTCCCGGGAAAAGATTGAAAAAAAATTATAGCTCCTGGAGGAATTGGCGCGTGGAGAATGAAGCCGGCTGCAGGATCGGAGAATCGAATCGGGAACGTGTTGGGAGGAGGGGATTTTCTCTAACCGGTAGAACAACTGGGTCGCATCTCACGGCTCAATATCATCGTCGAATGGTCTTTGTGCAGCCCGTTAAAATTGGGTTAAGAGGACTCTAAAGTACATCCCGATTCCGATATTCTATTTTCGACAACGGTTTTCAACGGAAGCTTCCAGGTGCGAATTAAAATAGAAACGGTTCGACAGATTCCAGCCGCCTCCCGATTCGCCTCACCTAATTCCGTCATCAATTTACACGTGCATCGTGTGACGGCTTTTTCATTTTCGTTTTCAAAGCTATCATCGCTAAATGAGTACCGCTGTGCAGTAATTATCTACGTTCGATTGTTTGCGAAAGATTTGTTATTATACCTTTTTATAGAATTGTCGTTTATCATTATATTTCGCAACAGTTATCTGTTTCCTCAATCGAGTAGGCTTATTTTACCTAAATCAGGCATCGACGTCAATTTATATCTGCACCAATATCAAGTCGCCGTAACAGTCGGAAGACAAAGTACAGCAATACTAAGCCGTGCCAGAAGAAAAAAATTTTCTTGTTTTCTTTTCAAACGTCATTAAAATTTTGTTAGAGCATCCCAAATAGAATATCTCAGCCAAATATGAGCTACTGATACTGATATTTGGATGTGCCTGTTTTATTTTTTCCATTTTCCATCTTAATAACGTGTAAAGAAAATTGAAAAATTTTTGAATTTTTTTTTTCCCGTAAACGGTTAGACTTATAAACTATCCGAATACAGATTCTCGTAGAAAATTTCACGCTCTGTGAAAAAATGTCTAGATAGAATTTTTCCAAACTCTAATCGATTGAGAGATATTCAAGATGACTTGATGTTTATAGACGAACATCTGTTAATCGGTTAGAGTTAGGAAAATTCTAACTCGGTACTTTTTTATAGAGCGTAAAATTAGAGGCATAAATAATTGGTGATGCAAAGGACGCGTTCTATTAAAAATCGTGGACATTGTAAAAGATAAATAAAATTGGATCGCTTGATTGTAAAGTTGCGTAAGTGTGATCGAGTGCCGTTCGGGCAGAGCCAATGGATATTTCAAGGGCGTGTTATAAATTGAACACGTCAATTCCAGACGGTCGCAAAGTCCTTGTTAAAGCTCTTTAATCGAGAGGTGAGTGAGTTTATGTTCAAGCCACCCCGTCCCATTCCCCCCCCCCCCCCTCACCCCCCTTGCTTCTTTGGAAATATATCGAGTCGTAAGTTCCGAAAAGGAGAACGACGAGTGGAAAGAAAAGCAAAAGACGAGGCGAGACAGAAATAAACGAAGGTAAAAAAAAGCTGTCCGCACAGTATCCGATAAATTGAAGACGTCTTTCATCGGCAAAGGTACGCGACCGCCTAAAGTGCATACCTATAAGTACGTACTTCTTGGATACTCGACGTGTAAATGGGCCACTGTTCCACATTCTCTTTATCGAGCAAGGAGAGAGGGAGTGAGAGGGGGGGGGGGAGTGACAAATTGACAACAAAAAAAAAAAAAAAGAAATTAATAAATAAATAAACACGCCGAACGAATAGTAAAACATTTCAATGAAAGAAGTACATTCGTTCACGATTTGTTAAGCCAAACTGGAATTACAAAGGCGGAGGAAGTCTTTTCTCGAAACAAATTTATTCCACCTAAGAGATTTCTTTCAAAACTTGTACGTATATTATACAACAAGTGCAGGGAAATTTCTTCTGCCGTTTAGCGATAAGCCGTGTTACGAGTACGGACTGCGGTAGTTGTGTATATTCGCAGAATAGTACAGGATTGTTAACGACGTGTCAGGAAATTACGTAAAACGATGAAGGATTATTAAATCTCCTCCTTTCTTTGTTCCTCGACGTTTCGAGTTTGAGAGTGAGAAAAACGTGAAGCCAAAATCCCGCCTGCAGAGAGAGAGAGAGAGAAAGACAGAGAGAGAGAAAGACAGAGAGAGAGAGAGAGAGAGAAATCAACCGACACGACGAATGCGTGGTCGGATTTATAATACGCGTAGTCGCGTATAGGAGGGTTGAAATTCTGTATGTATATGTATACAAAGGTGTGTTTCTCGGTCCTTTGAAGGGGTGGAAAAGTGGCAAAGTGGATTGTTCGGTTTTGAGGGGAAACAATTTCGAGGGGTTGGAGTGAATTTTCATCCCCGTCTGTGCCAGGCCCGCGTTATCCACACACCGGATTTCGCGTTTTTGTTCCCTCCACCGCACCGGCAGACCAAAGAATCAGACGACCGATTTTGTATTCAGCACATTCTCATCTCACTCTTCTCCCGGCGCTGATGTATCGCGGATTAATCCGCCGCGAAAAGATTCGCTGATCGAACGTCAGTCGAACAATATTTTTCTTTTTTTCTTGTCTTTGTTTTTTTCTTTCACCCCCCCTCCCTTATTTATCGCGTTCATTATACCCGCGGGCGGTTATCGAATGATCCCCAATAATTTCGGAGCGGAATTTCGATCCTTACATTCCTCCTATTTTTCTTTCCTTACCCTTTTACCAAGAAGCATGTATGTGGGTATATATTGTAGGGGTGAGGCGGCCGAAATGTGCCCCATGTACCTGTAATCAAATGGGATTTAAAAAAATGTCGATAATAACGATTGAAATATATTTTTAAGGCAGACAAAAAAATTCCACTGTCGAAATTGATCCAACGTTATTTCTGTCTTAAGGGGTCTATTTTTCCCGCGTCTATCCTGTATATTCATATACATGGCATTCCGTGTCAACTCGACCAATGATTCTCCCTTACCGTTATCGATTCGCTTTCAAGAAAAGCACTCACGAATTTTTTCACATTTGAAAAATGATTGGTCGAGTTGACGCGGGATTGTCTTTCGGAATATGTCTGCATGTCCGCATCCCGTACCTCCGTACAGTAATCCCGCAATACTCCGACCCTCGGCCCTTTTCGATCTTTGTCTACCCAAGCGGGTCTCTCTGTATGCCTCTTGTCGTCCCAAAATTCTCTTGCCCAATTGCCGAGTAACACGTCAGCGAAACCCGTCGAGCGGAATCATCCCCTTCGAGCTCTCCTGCCACCCTCTCTCTATATCTCTCGTTGTCGCGCGTCAACGAACAATAGTGCCCTTTTATTACCCGAGGATTTATTTCTTCTTCACCTCACCGACGCGTATATATATATATATATGTGTGTATACGTACACCAGCCGCGTCTTTTTGCGTGCTGGGCGAACTTTAGTCCAGATTTATGATTTTCAACCGAAATCCAGGGTTCGGTTAGCGTTCAAACCTTTTCCCCACATTGTCGCACAACTTTGAAAGAATCTTTGACAGAATTATTGCAAAATTAAGGTCATCATTTCTACGAATATTTACAAAAATTAAAAGATTTCGTATCATTTCGTACAAAATTCCAAATACGCATAGTTTTTTTATCGATGATTCTTACGCGAAGAAAAAATAATTGCAGCGACTTGCAGATGTTTTACCGTAAAAATAATCCAAATTTACATGAAAATCTACAAGTTTTTATGACAAACTACGCATATCTACAATTTCGTACCGTACGAAAACAATGTCTTGTGTAAAAAATCGTACGAAACGGCCCAATGGTCCTAAAAACTCGTAAAAAATGGCAAAAAATCATTTTCAACAAGGTTCCAGTCTGCATTCTATTCGCAAACATAATATCCAGAGAAAGAGAAAGCGGGGCAAAGATCTTTCGAAACTTTACACAGGATTTCCTCTCGGGTTTATCGAGCAGGTCATTATCACCAGACACCCTTGTAGTACGTATCTACTCTGTGAAGTTAGACGGGAAGAGTCGGGGCGGAAGCGAGTGCGCAGGGTAGGTAGGTGCCCACCTACGTTATACAACCTACAAGCCGAAGATGTTCGCCAGTAAATTGGGTGCAATTACTCCGATTACAGGCGGCTCGGATGAGAGTTTATACGTATACAGAAGGTCGCGATCCCGGAGCTCGACCGAATAATTTCATTTTATGACGAGAATATATGGATTGGTAAGCAACAGGTGATCTCGCAGAACGAAGAGAACTCGACTGTAACTGCGTGACGGTAGTCGAGTTACCGTTACAACTATCCGCGACACTCTTGTGCCGCAATCCTCGAAATGACCGCGCGTCTTGAATCCGCACCCGCCTCACATTTCTCGTCTTACGAACGAGCAAGGCGTGCCAAAAATCCTTCTCGTTTCTCTCTCGCGGTGTAAAATTGTCGACGTGAAAATCCCGGGGTAGCGAGGAACGCTTCTTTCGAAAATTTTCAATCATTTCAATGATTTACTAATCCGTTTAATTTTGAGGAAAAGATCGAATGAAATTTCTCCAGGGAATTTAACAAGTTTCTTCCTAAAGTTTGAACATTTTTTACTCGATTTTTAAGAACCACTAAAGTTTACGTGTACAAAAGTCGTTCATTTTTTTTTACTTTTTTTTTTTTCTCCAACGTGCCACTCGAAAAATTTCTGACAAATACCGAAGAAAAAAAAATTATCGTCAAACCTGGAAGAGGTAGGAAAATATATGTAAAGACCGCGATACGAAAAAAATACACTAATGTACATACAATATTGTAATAAAAAATATTGCAATAATCGGTAGCGACCTCTAAATATTTTCCTACCTCCTCCAGGTCTTACGACAATTTTTACTTCGGTGTTGGTAACAAATTTTTCGAGTGCCACCTTGAAAAAGTGAAGAAAGTTAATAAATGAACCACCCCAATATATATACCTAAATATTTGCACAAGACGGTTATAGGGGGGTTTTTGTATTACACGTATAAAACACACATCGCAGAGGGCGATCCGGGAAGCTCGGTAAAATAGATATAAAAGGGGGAGACCCGCTGACCTTCGGATTCCTTCGCGATGTCGAACATCCCGCTCTCTTATTATACACACGTATACGTATACCTATAAGGTTATGTCTGGCATACCCGTAGCTTCTTCTTCTTCTTCTTCTTTTTCTTCTTTTCCCGATATTATGCTATTAGGCTTTTCATTTAAAGCGCGGTCCGTCCCGGGTATACGTACAACGGAATGCGAGCGTGTCTCCATCGGAATCGCTCCACCCTCCACCCTCCACCCTCTACGCCGCGGACGTCACGGGGTGCCGAGAAACCCTTAAAACACTTTCGGTGTAGACCTTGACACGCTCCTTTCCAGGGGGGATGCGAGTCGAGTGGGAAATTTCTGCACCGCCCCCGAAGCTCGACGTTTTTTACGTTTCTTCGGAAATAAGAGACAAGCTCCGCGGATCGCGTATGCAGCAATATCGCAAGCTCTCATCGCGGAGAGGGGCAAGAGAGTGGAACTTACTCAAAACTGCAGGGAAAGAGGGAAACGTCACGGTTTTTGGGAAAAAAATACCCGCGTCAGCGATATTTCTTGTCATAAATGTTTGCGGCAGATTTTACTCTGCACACAGTGGCTTTCGCTGTTTCTACGGTAAATTCTGCACTTGACGAATTATACTCTATCAAAAAACCTGAGGTGTGTCGCTTTTCTTACAGTTTTGAGTAAAATCTGTTCGCTCATCATCTCCGTGACGTTTCTAATTTGTATGTCACAATATTGTCTACACAACTCGCGCGGTGTAGTCAGAAAAAGGGGGTGTGTCGAGTCTTCTACTCGTATTCACATCCCAAACAGGTACGTACATGAAAATAGTACAACGTTATTACTTCAACGTTTGAAAAGGTTGAAATTCGCGAATTTCGTCAATTACAAACGCTCCTCGTTCCTCTGCGATAACTTTCCGCAAAAATAAATAAATAAACCACCCCTACGGCGTATTAATTATACCGAACGATCGGAATCCGCTGTACAAGTTTGGCCTTTAACTGCCCGAGCTTTTTCCAACCGCTCGACTAATACCCGCGAAATAGGGGATTGAATCGGAGTGCAGTTCGCGGTGGAGGCGAGTCGAAAGTGGGGCAGGTATTTGCGGATCGGAAGTGCAATCGTTTTAATTCCGATTCACTTTGCTATCTCGATTTTCAACGCTCTCCGCGCGGCAGGAACCCGCCTTTCTCTCCGTTCGTGCATCGTTCGAAACGGCAAGAGGGAATCAGATAGCTGTACGTTAGACCGAATGAGCGTTAAAGCTCGCCGGCAGCGCCACAAAATTTTATCGCTCCTCGTGCACGCACCTTATCGCAAAATGGCTGAATGCACGGGCCTTTTTCCGGGCGTCGACCCTCCGCTGTTGCACGTCGGGTCGAAAAGCCCCTGAACCCGGTCACGTGACAAGGATTTTTGCTACTTCGAAACGGCGATTGACGACCGCCGATGTCGATCGGGACGCACTGATTGGTAAGAACGACCAAAAGTTACCGATTATTTTTCCAGATGGTCGGTTTTTGTTTTTCATGACTCCCACGACCGACGCGATACAACATCAATTTATTTACCAAGTACCAATTTCATGAACATTTTCACCTAAAATTTGAAAATACTTTGAAAGAAACTGTAAATTATCGAAAAACTTTTTTGCCATTGAGGTTATGTACTGAAATTTACGAAATTTTGGTTTCAAATGCACCGTTTTAAAAAAAAAAAAGAAATACGAAATAATCGATTAATCCTTTCATTTCTACCGATTCACTGGAGTTGTGTTCGATTATTTTTAGCTTATTGTTGGTGGCTATTAATACGGTAGCTTTAACCCAATTAATGGGACAGCCTGCAAACTTTTCCCTCAGACGCTTTTCAAGATCGAAGATTCTGCTGTTTTTGTTTTTTTAATCGAATTCCGCTATTCGAATGACACGAACAGTGCCAAAAGCTCATTAGTTCCAAAATGAAAAGAATCGCATCGATCGAGACAAAAATCATCGACATCGACGAAACATCAACATTCACGTATGCCTCAATATTCGATCACTTTCCAAGCAATTACGTACAGAATTTGTCTTCCCCGATCGTTTTCTGTTTCTCTATTTAATTCCCCCTTATTTTCGCTGAAATCAGAGCTGAATTCCGAGGTGTATAAATAAATTGTTCGAGAATTTGAAATTTTCCCAACATTCTCTGTTTCTTTAAAATTCTGCAAAAGGCGCGTTTGAAAAGCTTCGCTGCGAGCGTCTGTTCCCGACACTCGGCACTTCCTCGCGTGTATTTTATTGTCATGCAAAGCTCTCTGCAGATCGGGTAAATGCACTGGCGCCTGCACACAGTTCGAGGTGAAGTAAGGAGATACGCGACTGCCGGATTACGCAAATTTTATAGAGTCACGTAGGTATACGTAACACATACGTTGTACGTACGTACGTAAGTCGGATGCTGAATTATTCAATATCCGCCCAATATTTTCCCCGTAAATGAAGAAAATTTATACACATTCATACGCACTCGTAGCGCTCTGCACGGTTTACGTGAGAATAATAGACGGAAAAATTGCGGTTCCCCTTCTAACGTACAGTTTCGATTCGTTTTCATTCTAGGTACCTATGATCCTTTTTCTCCATTTTACACACGCGCACGTATTTGCTTTGCACATCGGTGTAATATGGATGTATATTAGGGTGGTTAAGGGGGAAAAAAAAAGATGACTGTAATTTGTGCACGTACGAAGATTACTAGGCTTGTTACAGAGGTTCGGAAAATTCGAAGAATCAGCTTCAAGGATCCGTAATGCATGAATATAAAAAATATTGGACAGTTTACGAGTATATATTTTAAATTTGATCGAAATGTGAAATTTTCCAATGCTAAACGGATTGGAAATAAATATTTAAAGAGCGACCTGTTATACTTGAGGTAGAGAGCTCACTTTTCGGTAGAATCTTTTTTCCATCAGGCGCTAATGTATTCGAGGAGATAAGAACGAAAAGAGAAAAGTTTATTTTTTGTTCAACCACTCTAATACGTGTACTTTGAAAAACTGTTCAGATGCTGATTTACTTGGAAGTAAAATCTTAGCCAAAACGGTGAAACGAAAATGTATGAATTACCTGTAAACTTAATCTCGTTACAAAATCAGGCAAATGTCGTATAATCCATTTTCATCCTTCAACTTCGCCACGTACGTTCGCGCATAGCTCTACATCCTGCGAATATTCGTCGACATAACAGAGGACATTGGTATAATTACTTTGCGGTTCGCAGTCTGTATATATTGACCCGCAGAAATGGTCCTCGACTTCGGGGCTTTCCGATTGCTCGATTAAGGCCGGATGTATTCGCGGTGGCAATTATATTACGGCTCGCGTTTCATCGAGGCCGATGCGGGCCAACGTGCTTGCAAAGCTCTCAGCTTCCAGGGTTTTTACCCGCTTAAAAAAGTTTACCCGGATTTTTCGAGGTTAGACAAAAGCGCGAAACTTGCGACTATTGGCGGATACTTCCGAAGGCCCGAAGGAATTGAAAAAGCTCGGTGCACGAAGGAAGGCGATAATTCGCAGAGTTCTGCAGAGACTCGCACGTGTCGGTGATGGCTGCTTTGTTTCGCTGCTTCGGAACCCGTGCCTGGAATTCAGGTGGCGGTATTAGCAGCTGCGAAATTATTCGCACAAGGTATCCGGTTTCCCGTCAGGCGCGTGACAAAATCAACGGCTTTCGCAAATTGCCGAAAATTTGCGAAAAGGATCTTTTTACCGCGAGTGAATGTAAACAGCTTATTTCGAATGTCTCGGACCTTCTTCGTCTCACTCTTTTTCTCTCTTACTTTGTTTTATTTTATCACACCGACGTGTTTATTTTCATTCCATTGCGTGCATGTTTTACAAGTTAAACCTTTTGTGCTGCCTTGGGGGACTTTTCCCAAAGCGAACAATTTCTAATTCTAATTCCAATTGTCTCGAAATTTTTCGGAGTAAAAACCGAGCCACTTGTGCAGGAGGTCCGATATTTTACTGCGAAAGAAAAGGAGAATTTTGAAATAACGTAGTGCGGAAAATTATAAAGCTCTGTAAATTTTCTCGGTTAAAATCAATTTACTTCTGTCCAGAAAATTCGGCAACAAGTCTTGGAAGATTAGAAAGGTTCTGAAATCTTCTCGCAGGGTGAAATCTCACACCTGCCACAGTGGCTCGGTTTTCACTCCGAAAAGGTCCTCCTACTTCTCCGAGTCCCTCTGGACGCACTTCCAGACTTCCTTCGGCACGCGCGCTGATGAAAATGTCGGCGTAGAGAGGCTCGCAATAATGGGCTGCACGAAGAGCAAAGAGGGTAAAAGTAGACTCCGATTCCCTCCGTTATATATTCGCTACATGCACAAACCTACGCGCACTTCTCCGGCGTCGACGAATCCTCGATTGAATTTCACAGATTGCTTTTTGATTGGACGCGATCCCCGCTGTGTTTGTACATGTGTATATATATGTATATATATGTACGTATACGTATAATACCTTATAACCAACCCCGACAAGGATTATAGATTTGCTGAAAGCTGGAGGTAGAAATTACGGTTTAAAATCATACCTATTTTCAAGGAAAATGAAAACACTTGGAGCAATTTCTGTCTCAGGGCTTTATTATTTATACTTTGAGGAATGTTTTTGAATTTTTTCATTGACATTAATAAAAAAAATGGCGGCATGGCGCGTATAAGTAGCGAACGACTCCGAACTCGAGGACTTTTTACGGTGGCGCATCTCCTGACATCATTGTCCAACTTGTAACAGTTTGAAATAATTTTTTGCATTAAAATCACCTTTACGGGTTCGGCCTCGAGGCCCAAATGTTGAAAAAAAATTTCATACATATCCGAGTATTAACTAAAATTCCATTCTTCGATCAGAAAATTGTTGAAAAAGTTTTTAGAAAGAAATTTTCGGATTTAAATTCCAATACCTAGGCACAACTCGGTATCGATAGACAAGTTTTAAAGATTGTGTCAAAATTTCATATCGATCGGACAAAAATTGACCGGGGAATCTACGCCATCGATTTGAAAATGCGGTCGTTCGCTACTTATATGTGCCATGCAGCCATTTTGTTATTAATTTCAATGAAAAAATGTGAAAATGTTCTTGAAATTATAAATAATAAAGTCCTCAAATTTAAATAGCTCTGAGTGTTTTATTTTTCTTTGAAAAAAAAAAAAAAAAAAAAAAAAAACTCCTACAAACAGGTATAATTTTAGACCGTCGAGCTGTACCCCCCCTCCCCCCGTTGAACGTGCAGATCCGACGATCTGCGACATTGTAGAAAAAAATTCCGGTGAAAAGTTTCCTGTACGTCACGCCGAGTTCGTCGTTCGGCAGGAATAATTGAGTAGATGGATTCGTAGATGGCATGTATGATCTATACCTGTATTATCCGATCACGTTCGGGCGGCCGTTTCTTTTTTTTTTTTCTTTATTTTTTGTCCAAGTTTTCAATTTCCGTCGAGTATCAGAGGATTTATCTTGCCGAGATATGAACGTCAGGCTGCGTACCTGAGATATCAACTTTTCAAGACCAATTCCAGAATCAAGAAGTTAAAACTGTTTCTGGTGGTACAAATTTCAGGGGGGAGGTTGAAGTTCTCAATTTAAAAGGATCCGAAAGTGCCTAATTCCGAATTATTTGGTGGCAAAACTTGATGTAAAGAAAGAAAATTCAGAATGACAAGGATTCTAAACGTAAAAATTTTGAAAATCCGAAACAAAGAAAGCTCACAGTGGTGAAATTTCACCGAGCCAGAAATTTACGGAACTGAAGATCTTGGATCATTCGGAATTTCGATGTTTCAAGTTTTAAATTTTCGCACTTTCGGAACTTTGACTTGTAGTACCGCCCTTTCGGAATTTTACCCTTTCGGAACTTTGAGCGTCGGTTTTCGGACCATTCCGAACTTTGATATTCCGCAAAAGTTTGACTTCTTTACTTCAAGCTTCGCCACGAAAAAATTCGGATTTCGACGCTGTCGGAGCTTTTCAAATTCAGAATTTCAACCCCACCCCAAATTTCCCCTTAGCCACGAGCGTCCCAGAGCCGGACGGAAAGAAGGGGGAGTAAGGTCCTCAAATTAGCCTCTCGAAAAATGTCGCAAGAACCGGGCATTCTTTCAGCGAAGCTAACGTTCGCCTGCATTTTAGTACACAGGCAGCGCGTAAAAGAAAACCGTATCCCTTACGTAGGTATCGTACCTTACACGGGTTTTATAAGCAGGGGGGGCTGACGGGGGTTGAATATAAACACGCACCGCGTAATATGCGGGGGTTTCATCCACTCGCCGGAGGGCGAAGAGGGCGAAGGTTGAACCGCCCGGCATTTGGCATCCGTTCAATATTCCGTCAAATTCATAATAATATGTCCCTGGTTTCTGCGGGGCGTAAATAGGGGTGTATTTTTCCAAAGAGAAGAATTTTGTTATTCATTCCTCGTGATCGGCGCATCATGCGGATAATATTATTCATTCCCCCCTTTTTCCCAGGGGAAGAATTACGTATACGACCGGTTTCACGTTCTCAGATTTGTGCAACTCTTGCGAAGAAAAATTATTAGGCAGTTAATTTAAGGGTGGAAAATTGTACGTCGATGGTTATAATTGCAGCTATCGGCAAGCGAATGATTTTGCAAATTACTAGCCATCCAGAAAGAGAGAGAGAGAGAGAGAAAGAAAGAAAGAAAAAAAGAAAGTTCCCGCCGCACGGAAAAAAAGCTCTGGCCGAATGATTGATATGTTTGGCTCCTTTCCGATGATTATTATGAGTGTTCTTTGCGGAAGCGAGAAATCGGGCGAAATAATGCCGAGACATTCGACGATGCGGTTCAATCTTACATATACGCGAAAGTCATTCGCCGTGACAATTTCGCCATTGATATGTGAGGAGAATCGTAGAGAGTTGAATCGAATTCACTCGAGAATCATTGGAAAACCGCTTTTGTATTCTCAAGTTTTTGTTATCGCTAATTATAATATTTATTGTGGGCGAGAACAATTCTCGTTACGAAAATACAACGACGAAGTGTTTACAAGCTGCGTATTAAAATTCGTGAATTAATCACAGGCAGCCGACTTCTCGGCGCCAGAATGTTCAGCCTCGTCGTCCAATCAACGGATCGGGAATTTAACAGGCGAATAATTCGATTGGCTGACGTTAATCACAATGACTGCATCTCTGATATAAATTCCCTTGGGATGGATCTTAGATTGTAAACATTGTAATTTTCCTCGGCGTTTTTCCGTGCAGGTGAATATTGTTCGCCGACGTACGTCGAGAGGCGAAAGCGAGCGATCGTCAAGAGTATCTCATTTACCTACTCGAAATGCGATATTGTCGAAGATAGAATATGTGGGACATTCTCCGTCGAAACGTACGGGAATAATAGTTAGAATCTTTCATTCTACTTAAATTTTTATGGCTGATTACGTTTAATGAAAGGAGTTTTCACGATTATGAAATATTTTTTTCGTTCACACGTTCTAGATACATGAATTTTTTTCTTTAAAAAATTTCACAACTTCACGAAAATTTGACAAGCTGAAGTGTTTTTATTTTTCTTTCTTTTTTTTTGTTTTTGAAACAATTGCGGTATGACTTTTTCATTTAAAGCTTAAACAACGAAGTTGTGAAAAAAAATCCTCTCATTAGGTATATTCACCCATAAAAATTTTGATGGAATAAAAAAATCGAGTTATTATTACCATACGTTTTTACGGAGAATGCTCCATATAAGACGCGGAGAATACTCCAGGAGCCGAACGAGTGCTGGGTTCAATTTTCTGGCGCCGAGCTAAAGAAAATGATCATCGCGTAAAAGGTTCAGCTGAAACTTACGGTCGGAATTTTTCCAGGAGGATTTTTAATTCCGTGCGTAAGACGACGGGCGCTTTGCTTCCTTCGCGATCCGAATTCCCGCGACTTTTCTTGCGCGAGGATCCGAAGGATGATTCCGAATGCGGTTTGGAAAAAACTTGTGCGGTAGAAAAATTGCGGAGAATTTATTTCGCAGGTCCCACCCGCGTAGGCGAGAGGAATAAAAATGGAATTCGATCGTCGGGTTTAATGATATTTCGGTACTTCTGCTTTTCCCGGAATTTCTTTTGATCCGCGAGGCTGCGCGAGGATTCGACTAACATCCTTCCTATCTCGTCGGAAACGTGCCTCGCTTTTCTTGCCTTTCACCGAGGCTTCGTTCCGCCTCGACTCGGTTCTCCCTTATTCTTCGGCCTTTGGCGCACAATCATTTCCCCCGAAACAGTGTTTCGCATCCGAAGATAAATCGCTTTATTACCGGGATTTATTAGGAATACGAAGATGCAGCGCGATGAGAGAAGGATACGAGGAGAGTGCGATACTCGCGTACGTTGGTGATTTTAAAAACGTCACGTCGCGAGCCGAAGGAGGACTGACATTGATTGAAATTTTAGCCCCTTTATCCTTCCCTTTCGCCCCGCGGCAACGATTGCCCTTCAAAAGCTCCACCTTCAACATTCAAACAACATCTGTTTCCGCTGGATAAATAATTAGGATTTAAATTACGAGGCAGAAGCTGCTCTACTCAACATCGGAACCGCCGATATAGAAATCCCTCGTCAACGCCGGGCTTTAACGCCGTTATAAGCCGTCGTACGTTTTTGTAACACGATCTTTCCGGAGGCTTCCTTCGAGCTTGAATAATTCATAATAAATCCCACAGCGGATACGGGATGGGGTGGGAGGGGAAAACAAGAATTTTCCGGAGGTATTAAACGGACCAGTTTCCGTTCTGCGATCCGTAAGAATTCGCAACACGCGCCTTAGTTTTCCCGAAAATTAGACGTATCGCCGATTAAGGTGATCGATCCCATCCTCGCTTACCGGAGGAAAGAAAATCGACGGTCGAAACACATGAGTATTGTATCGCCGAAGCCGAGGAAAATAATGGATATTGCCAGAATTAAGCCGACTTCGTTTTCAAGAGAAAAACCGCGGGGGTCGAATACACCGGATAAGAACTCGGTCTTTTTATTTCCTTCTTCTTCTTCCATGGACAAGCCAAGTGACACGTGTACGAAAAGCGATACAACGGATTAAGGATGACACATCCTGCAGGAGGACCGTCCGGTAAATTGAGTTGTCCTCCTCGTCCTTCCCTTGTACCCGATTCGCCATCGCCCTAACCGCGTACTTCTAAACCTGTTCCTTCGTCCTGTCCGTCTCCGAGTCTCAGTCTTCGTTCTCGGAAGATTGCTTTTTATCCGGCAGTCGTGCCCGGTTTGTCTTATCCAAATGAAGGATGGTCCGCGCGTCCTTTTCCCTGAAATCCGAACCCGAGCGGGAACTTTACCTCGGAGCGACTGGATTGTAAAATGCTGAAAAATTGACGCTGTAACGAAAAGTTCCGAAATAGCTGAGAAGAAGGTTTCCGAAAGATGCGCGGTAAATTATACAACAATTTTACAAATCGGAATATTTTTTTTTCTACCAACTTCCGAGCCGGCGAGAAAAATTCTATGTCGGATAAAAAACGAACCAACATTCGTCGGAATCGTTCGAACGATGCGGTTATTTCCTCAAATTTGAAATTCATTCTTTTCCAAATTTTCCAACATCTGTGAGCTTTGAAAGTTCGAAACCGCGTATTGTTTCATCTTCACCCCCTCGCTGTGAAAATTCTTAGCTTTCAATCAGATTCGACTCGGTTCGTTTTCTTTTTTTTTTTTCTTCTTCTACTTCTTTTCGTCATCGCGTCGTTATTTCTCTGCGTTCCGGATCGCACCTACAAGTTTCTCGCAGCCCCCTTATAATTTTCGATTATAAACCCGAGTCGTCGGTCCTCGTGCAGCGAGCGGTCATTTTGCTTGGGGCGAAAGGCGGCGGCACGCGATCACCGTGCATGGCTAATCATTCGGTCCGTTGTAGCGTTTCCCTGGCTGCCGGGGCAGAATCGATATAATAGTCGGGCCGCGTATTATGGGCATCCTAACCCGTCATCGCCACGGGGTGCCCACTTCGCATCGACCGACGTCTCTTCGAGGAGCTTAAACACTCCGGTGAGATTCCGCAGGTCGAGCTTGCGGCCGGGCGATCAAAGCTTCGCGACGCATTCCCGCAAAATCGCAGCATAACCCGTAGAGACTCGCCCGCAAGAGACGGTAATTGCGACGAAAGCAGCAAACGCAAATGCCGCAACTGCAACGATTGGAAACACACACACGCGGAAAAAGAAAATGTCGCGCAGATCTTACAGCTCGTGTGGCGAATGTATGGACGGCATTTGTTTCGAGTCAAACGGACATTTATTCTTCGATCCGACTCTAATACGCGTTAAATGGAAGTAAAAAATCGCTTTTGCATGGGATTTTTAAAATCATTAACAGAACCCCAGATTTCGAATTGAACGGGAGTTTCCACTCTAAACGAAACTGCAAACACGAGTTCGAAAACAAAAAGAAAAACCGCAGCGACGGAACTTTACGACTATTTTTCCCGATTTCAGTGAGCGAAAATCTATAAGGAACGGTATAAAAAAAATTCTGTGCATTTTACATAGCTGTGAAATTGCACTGCCTCGAGTATATCACGAGCATAGGTATAATTGCCGACTCTTGGGTAATTTGTCCGCGAAAGTTTCACAGCGGCTGAAAGCACTGGCGGCTCGAAAGCTTGCGTACCTACAGACATGTACGTATGTGTACAGGTAAGCGTATTCGAGAGGCCATCGGGAATGCATTAGGTGAGATAGCGCGATACTCGAGGCTTCGTTCTTGCCCCGAAGATGAGAGGAACTTGGTGAAAAAATTCTTATTCGACGTAGCCGGTACTCAGTTTATCAGAACCGCGATAAGTCATCCCTCCTCCTCCCCCCTTCATCGGCGTCGCATTTTCATCCCGATAGCGCGCGACTTCCGGCGTCGATATCGAATCGCGGGACTCTTTAGGCCGAAGGAGTTTTCGTTGAAAGTGATCGGTGATCGCTGTAACACGCCGTATCTTGGATTATTCGCATACCTAGCCCTCCCCGTTTACCCTCGGATTTCGCAAATGGCGAGCTTTTGCGCGGCGGCGAATCAGCGAAATCCACGAACCGCACTCGAAATTAGTTAAAACTGTAAACACGAACGTCTTTATTTCACGATTTATACCCGGAATGAGTATGAAAATTCAGACTAAATCGCGTGCGTCTGGCAAGATAGTCCGTGACGTCATTAATCCCGAGTCCGTAATAAAAAGTCTCGACTCATAATGGAGGCTTCGCCGCAGTGCGGCTAAGTTTTAGTAACTTTAGATTGGCTAATTTATAAAACCCGTCAGCTGTGAGATGTTGATTTTCAGTCTCTTCTACCGGCTTATACAGAAAATAATTCCCATCATCCCGCGAATGCCGATCCGAAATTTGATTTTTATACTCGCTGTAAAAAAAAATTTTCGATCAAACGTAATACAGATCGAGCAAAAATTACGGACGCCGCTGTTAAATCCGACCGCAGAGTCAAAAGCGCGGCGCAATTCGCGTGTCGGTTAAACTTTTCCCAGCAGCGTTAAGCTTGTACGTGTACATCATACGTATACGGCTGTGTTTCATTTATCTATACGGTTGAAATTCCGCTTGGTCGAACTTTAGCCGGAGTTTTCACAAAATCTTTACCGATTATAACCGCCGTGTGGTTCAATGATATACACTGTAAATTAGAGACCGTGTTTCACATTTAAAAAATTATCAAATTTTATAGGGGGTGTATTCAAAAATCGCTTGCCTTAGCCTAAAAATAAGCCTCAAGAAGACTGTGCACTGTAACGCCGGTTTCCGGTGTGGGAAAACGATTTTTACAAGAAGAATACTAGAAGAAACCGTAGTGTGTTCCAAAAAACTTTATCGAAAGTGCGTGACAGAGAAACGCTGATGTAGAAGGGTTGCAAAAAATGCCGTAAAACATATTTTGTGAAATATAATAGAGATATATTATAAAAAATGAAAGTAAAAATTTTTTGCGATTCTTCCATATCAGAATTTCACTACAACGCGTTTTAGATTATTTTTTTGAGCCATACTGCATATTTTTCCGTCAACTATAAAAGATTGTTTTCCTTTTTCTAAGTGTAAAAAATTGAAAAATCAACCGACCAAGATCTTTCACGTAACGTAAAACGCTTATCTTTCTTTCAACCTGAAAAAACTTTTGAGGGGATTTCCCATATACGGTGGATAAATCGCATATTATTTTTTCCTGAAACACCTCACATACACAATATATATACATACATTTATAGACGACGAAGAAACGAGTCTTTGCGCTGTAATTGTTATTTGTATTTTTTTTTTTTTTATAAATGAAACTCGCAAATCGGAAGGTCTCAAAAAGAAAAGTCCATAAAAATGAGAAGCCAAGTTCTTATCGAGGCACCTTATCGATGACTCGACTCGGGCTCGGCTGCGAGATCGTGCCTGAATCTACTTCGCGGGTGGTTAACTATGGGGCAAATTAGCCGCTATCAACGACGCGCCTCGAAACTGTTTCAAAGTATATGCAAGCCAAGAATCCTCTTCTCGCGCCGCTATCGTTACCGGACCCACTCGGGAAGAGGTGGAAAAGTCATTAGACCACGAAGCTACGTACGCGGGACCAAAATCTCCCGAGTTCGGACATCCGCTTCTAATAAGGACAAGAATTTCCCCTACGGCGTTGTTTGATTTCGTTTGAATCGAAACAATTGCTGCATACAGGTATCGCGAAATTCATGGTTTATTGTACGGGAAATACGTATTCGCAACGAGCTAGCTTTATACGCCTGAATTTCAATCGTTTTGCGGCCCAGCCAGCTCACTTCGCCATCCGTAATTCACGAGCTGACCTTCCGACCTTCCATTTTGAACCCTTCCTGGTAATATAATACTCAAACGCGGTTCGAATTCCCGGCGAATGTACGTGGATATGTCACACACGCATACGTACACGTATATGTATCGTATACGTAAGGGTGTACAACGTAGGTCTAGCGAGTGAAATTTTCACCTCAAGTCGAGCCTCTGCGGCACCGGCAGACCTCGAAAAGACGAACGCGTCGATCGACGATAATGTAATAATTTGCATTTATCATTCTAAATCCGTAAAAAATTACGATCGGAGATGCGAAGAGGAAGAAATTAAATTAAACTTGATATCGAGTCTTTTACAATATTTTACCTTTTTTTCATTTCGTTCTGCTTCCTACTTTCTAATTAGCGGTAAGGTCGCCAAAAACATAATCGGACACGACTCGATCGTATCGGTAAAAATAAATGGATTAATCGATTGTCTTGCTTTTCTTTTAAACGGTGCATTCGGACCCAAAATTTCGTACACTTCAGCTTTTCGATACTTGATAGTTTGGTTAAAAATATTTTTCAACAACCGGTGAAAATATTCATTCATCTTTCACTTGTTACACGAAACAGGTACTTAGCAAGTAGGACAATGACAATAATTGACGCTTTAATCCCACAAATTGATCAAACAGTGAAAAACTAATAATCGATTATTTCGTGTAATCGTTAGTTTCGTCGTCCGCATTGCCGTTGCTCGCTCGCGAACGGGGCGAGGCGTAAGCATCGTGGCCTGAATCCGGCACCGCGACGATGAAAAGAACGCAACAAAAGCTCCTTTCGAGAGTGGAAAACGCGCGGGGCAAGCGCTTCGCATGCGGCGCGGTGATGAAAATAGGCCGCTGGAGGGGCTGCGACCACCGGACCGTGCCCTTTCAACCCCCGCCCCTCATCTTCATCCTCGGCATTATCGCGATCGCAATCATCGCCCCCGTATTCCCGGCTTCCTCTCCCGATTTACCGAGTCAACTTCGAACTCGTTTCCGTGCAGAGTTCGAATCGACGGGAGATCATTCGGACGTTACGAATTGCGGAAAAGTCGTTCGCCGGCGAAATTCAAGGGGATAAGAACGCGGCGAACACCCGAAACAAACAATCGAACGGTCACGATATCGATTGTTCGGGAGATGCTTTAATTTTACGATTTTGTTGGTATTTTTATTACCGAAAAAAACAAACGAACTCGGTTTCCTACAATTTCACTTTCCAGATTTTTCACCCTCGTTGTTTTTTACTTTTTTTTTCTTTGTCGAAATCTAAAACTAAAACGGTTCTTTTGACATTTTTAATCGTCAGTCTCCCTTCATCTGCAATTAATTGTCCCGTTGTTTGGACGAATTGTTTGACGAATAAGTTGGAACGAGAAATCGAGATATATTCCGGCTTCCGTGATCTGACTTCCAAATATTCGTCCTCCGTGCCTGTGTACACCTACGTATAATATATAGTTAAAAACTAATTAAGAAATCAAACAACTCTCCGGAAGCGTAGGTGTTTCGTTTATTATTAAACTCGATTCATCCCCAGTCTGCACAAGTTTCGTAAGTAAATACACATATAATCGCGCATTTTCGTTATAATTGCTTTTTCCAGTTCTAATAAAAAAGAAACCAGACTGCGGACGGACACAGACAGACAATCGAGGGCGTTTAAATTGTCAATTTAGGGAACGAAATAAGCTTGCAGAGAATACGCCGTCTAAGAAGGTGATGAAGAGTCATTAGAGATATTGGCAAAAAGGCAGGACTGAGGGATATTATCGTTATTTTTGTTGTTCTTATTGTTATTATCATTTTTTGTCCCTTCTTATACTCCGAAGCGAAATATTTAATTTAATTCTTTCCCCCTCCTCCTCCTCCTTCTCCTCCTTTTCGCCTTCTTTCCTCTCTTTCTTCTCTGTGACTCGTTTTCTCGCTTTCTCGCTTTTATCCTACACGTAAACTCGGAAAGATCCGATAAAAGACGTCGAAAGTTTTTTCAACGCGTTATTAATTCATCGTTTATATACGTGTGTGTGTGTGTGTGTGTGTGTGTGTGTGTGTGTGTGTGTGTGTGTGTGTGTGTGTGTGTGTGTGTGTGTGTGTGTACGAAGGATAGGGCCGGTGGATTTAATTCAGCATCTGCCAGCGTCGAAATATTCCAAAATTGAGTCAAAGCAGAACCTCGTCTTGTTTCGATAAGGAATCTGGACAATCTAATAATTACGAAATACGATCTATGCGATAGTCGAGATAATTGGAATTAAAATTCATTCATTAAGGTGAGAAAGTGGTTTAGGACTAAGTTTTTTTTTCACTGATTTACATGAATTTTTTTTTGGCAAAAAAGTAATGTATATATAATTTATTGAAACTTTGAGAACACATTATGTACATATGTTAAAATAAATATCGTAATTTTGTTCAAGTGTTTCCTCGAAAAATATGGCAGATAGAATACGGAGGCCACAGTTTCCGTCTGAAATCGATGGGGTTTCAAATTTACTTCAAGGACATGTCTTTCTTCCGTATGAACCTAACTTCCCCCCAAAAAAAAATTGTCAAAATTAAATATTTTAGAGCTGTTTAAACAAAGGAGCATAATTTTTTGCCATTTTTCTTCTTTTTTTTTCTTGTTTTTCTTCAACTCTTTGCAGTAAAAAAATACTTCAAACAATGACATTACTCCAAGTTTGGGTTCATACAAAAAAAAAAGATGTGTCCTTAAAGTAAATTCGAAACCCTATTGATTTCAGATGAAAATCCTGAAAATCACAAAAAAAAAAATAGACGTACTCCTAAACCTATACATACATTTCTCCCCTTATCTCGCTTGCCGAGAAACTTACAATTTTCGCCTGCCGTACACAGCAGTGGCCTAGGATTCAAATTTTAAATTACTCCACACAATGCTTCAGTATTATACGTATACAGATGTGCGTACTCTTACCGCAATATATGGCGCAGGAATTAGACTCTCCAGATTAATTGACCACCTGGAACAAGCGCGGAAATAATTAGCCGGCATAAAAGTAATTGTGCAATTAGTTAAATTACGACGGTTCTCTGTACGTGTGTACATACACCGTATAATGCGTGCATATACAATACGTAGCAGCTGATTAACCTGCTCGCGTTTTCTTGCATTCTCGAGAGAGAGGATTATTGTTGTGCGTAAGATGAGGACGATTTTTTTGTCCGAGAGAAAACGGACTTACAATCAGCGTCAAATTCGACAGGAGGTCGAGACGCGGGTCGAGCGTTTTCTCCTTTTTTTTTCTCTCTTCTCTCCGTCTTCTTCTTTTTCTTTCGGGAATAACAGACCGAATCAGGCCTTCTTAACATCGAAACTGAATCAATTCTGACCCCTCGGTAAAATTGACAGCTAGGCGTAAAGTATGAGTCGCCGTGAGCGAGGGACGGAATTCGTTAAAATATCGCCAGCCTCGGAGAGCTGTGTACGACAGGGATGAAAGGAAAACTAGCGAAAAAGGAAAGTGAAAAACGTGCATGCAATACGGATGTTGAGAGGGTGAGGGAGAGAAAAAGAAAAAATCAGTTTCCCTACACAATGCTTCTGCTACAGACCTCAAAGAGCATTTTTGCCCGCTGTTTCACGTGTTTTTGGCAACCTATCAAAGAATACACATACATATTATATACGGAATAACTACCGAATGAAAGACGTTGATGGAAATATACAACCTTCTACCGTCTATAGACCGCAGCATTGAATAACAACCGGAATCCTATCATTAGCTCATCTTATTCATATTCAAAAATTTCGAACAAAGGTTGAATGTTGCGAAAATGGGGTTTAATCGATTCACAGAGCGATAAAACTCTGTGATTATTTGAAAAGGAGGCACTGAAATTAATCGAAAAATCATTGAAAATCGAAAAATAGTGTAAAAAAGTGAAGGGAGTTATCGAAATCACTCTTCGTTAATTTGAAATCATTTCCGGCCAAAATTTTGTTAATTTCAGGTAAAGCGGAAAGCTTTCTTTTCTAATTTTCAACCTGTTGCAACGGGCGTTCATGGTAAGAAACGTGCAGGTAGAACGTTGGCTGCCAGAGATGATTAATATCGCCGGAGGTTGTAACTCGGGTGAATGATGCCTTGTTAATTTATGACGAGGAGATATTGCGAGGCATGCAGCCTCGCGTATCTTTATCAAATCTGCTTGTCAGCTGCGCACTTTTGCGCATTTCGAGATACATGCATATTCTATGCCGCACCCTGCAGGCAGGAGACGTAAATTCGGCATTCGAATTCCCACATCTGCGATAAAATCAACGACGTGTGCCTAAAACCGGCTGAATTCCACCCGCGGTTCTGCGTCATTCGTTATAACGAGGCGAACAATTATTATCGGGGATTGACGTTCCGGCAAAATAAATACAGACACTCGTTCGATTCTCGTTGACGAGAAGAGTTTCATCAATCGAAACAAAATTTACAGCTTTAATAAAAAATTTTTCGCATTGTAACGCGGTTCGGCAAATATTCACGGTTTTCTACCTTTTTCGCTTGACGTAAACGAATTGGTTTTTAGTTTCAAGAGTACGCAAGGAAAAAAATATAATTAGTTTTGGAATAAGATCTTCTTTGTCTGATCTAGAAAACGAAGAAGTTCTTTAAAAAGAAAAACTTTCTTTAGTTGAATAGAGCTATTATTTATTTATTTGTTTATTGTTATTTGACAAATTTTTGCTTGATATCGAACGAGGGGATCAGAGAAAAATATTTCTTTGTATGAAATAACTTATTTCTCGGTGACGGTTGCGCAAATGGATGGGAATGAAGGGCGAACGCGTCGTCGATCAGAAGCCCCAAATTCGTTCCTCACTCGTAATTCGTCACTATCCAGCATCGATCTACCAAAACTGCCGCCAGTATCTTCGGAACTCCTGACAGACGCGCCGATCAATCACGAGCGGCAGTTAATCACGCGACAATCCGAAGAGTCGAGTATCGGATATTATATTTCCGACGACGTTTGTACCTAAAAACCAGCTGCTTTCACTCGGAGAGTAAATTTTTTTACAACAATTCCGCCCTTCGATTTATCTATAACTCAGAATTCCCTAGGAGCATATCTTGCGATTTTTATTTCATTCTTCTCATCTCGAAAAGAGCATCGATCTGTTATTTATTGACCCGTGTTTTGAACGTTTAGATCGAATTTTCATATGAAATTTAAAAATCTGGAATGTCCAAGTGTAGAAAATTGCGAATATAGAAAGTCGACAATGTGTAGAAAGGTCGAAACATAGAACGGTAAAATCGAGAATCTGTATACAATTCTGTATTATCGAGAGGAATTCTATATTCTATATTATCGTAAGCTTTCGCTTTTTTTAAAAATTCGATATTGCGTCCCTTCGCTTTTTTGGTGTTTCTATATTTTTACCCCCGGAATCAGGTGGAATCATCTCTTCTACACACATATAAGCGGGTGTGAATTAACGGCACAAGGATTCGATCCCGTTCTTTTCTTCTTGTCGGCTGAAAATATAAAAATTGACCCGATTCGCTCGAAATTCATTACTCGGGGGTTTTCGGCCTTGTATTTGGGCGGCTCCAAAAAACTCCCGAGTGTGTATTTTCGAGCCATTCCGATCACTTTCGCATTTTCAGTGCGGCATATCGGATCCGGCATTTCGAATGTTGAAGATTTCTCAAATCCGACGCAATTTTTAAAATCGGTGACCTCGAGGACACTTACATACCAAGTTTCAAGGAATTTGACTGCAAGGAAAAATACATTACTCACAGGCGTAATCTTATCGTCGTTCAAAATTCACGGCGGGTTGACCGAGGTGACGGGAAGCGGCTCGAGGTTTGAATCAAGAATTTGTCGGACGTTCGTTCCGGAAAAAAAGCGTCAAGACGAAAGAAGCGCCAAGGTTCCTCCCGTCAGTCCCTTGTGAAAAATTTCATCCAACGTGTATTCTGCGGAGAGTAGATAAGCGACATTTTCTCCAGAGAAAGACACATTGTGTACATAGACTGCATTTGTCGAGCTGTCGCTGTGCAGCTGAGATCCTTCAGGACCAATAAGAATCCCGGAGTGGGTGTCGCATCCCCGAGAAACTTATCGACCGAAGTACGCGTCCGTAAAACTCGGGGTGTCTATTGGCGAAGCGAGGATCAAAATCGCATGCCATCTTTTCCCCGAGCTAAATTCTTCGTCAATGGTAGTGTAAAGTTGAGAGAGAGGAAGAGAGAGAGAGATGGATAAGATGGTTCTTTTTTTTTTCTCAACCCCGACGGACATTTTTCGTTTCCAAAAAAATACGTACTCGGAATTTTGAAAGGTGTTTCGCATTTTTATGTCGGGAGGGAAATTCGGTTTCACTCTTTCACCCTTTTCGCGAATTCTCTCGAGATATACGCACGCGTTGATTTTTGTTGTCCGAGGTCACGTATTCGAGCTTTCGTATCGGTAAATTTCGGTCCGCGTGTAGAGCAGAATGCTTCGAAATTTTTACGCGAGTTTATTTAAACTCCGACGTTGCTTATCGCAGTAACAATGCATGTACGCGTAAATACCGATGAGCCAGGATTAAGAGACGATCTGCAGAATCGACGATCATTCAAGAATCGAGACAACACAGATCTGCAAAAAAATATTGTTTTTCAGTTGCAGGGGATGTTTCTGGTAAATTCATGTTTCCGAGTTTGCTGAATCGAAAAATGATTTCCGTTTTCCTCCATCGCGTAAAGTATTCTTGCAAAATGCAAAGTTTTGGTATAAAAAAAGCATAGCAACAATGAAAAAAACCACCATTTTATTACATTGAACTAAACGATATTCCTTACAAAATTAAACAAACAATTTCTTTATTAAATGTGCTTAACATTCCGTGTTCATTATTTTCGTCCGTGAAACCTTTTCTTCTACTCTTTGATACTCCTCCGAACACGCTTTCGCTTTCCATTTTCCGTTGCCCCGTTCGTATTTATCCTCGAGTCTCACCCTAATTCCTATCAAATGGATGTAAGAAATCACTCTTCCGTAGGATTCTTAGAATCAAGAATACGATACCAGATTTCGAATTAAACGTGAGTTTCCACTGTAAGCTAAACTTCTTGAGTATTTTACCCGATTTCAGTGTGTAAAAGTCTACAAGAAACGGTATAAAAACCGTGCGCAGTTTTTTGTTTCCAGACCTGTGTAATCCGAAAGTGCAACGTCGCAAAATATCGTTCGCAGGCGGAAGATAATTGCGTGTATTTTTGCACCCTCGGTTTCCGCCGCGAGTCGAGGAATCGAAGGACGTGCAGCTTCAGCGCCGTTGGTCGGTTCGAATGAAAAATCTCGGCTTCTCCTCGGAGCGATATTTCTTTAAATTTCATGAGGATTTACGGGCTTGGCTGCAAGCCTAGACAATGATTCACGCCCGATTCATGTTTCCAAGGAAGAGGGCGAAGCCCCTGTTACGAGGCTTTAACCGCCGGAGTCACGATACATCTCTCGGCTATTAATTCCCAATTAGTTTGTCATTGATCCTGCGAGCTTTCGAACGTCAAACCGTAACGCGAGACGAATTTATCCCCTCCCCTTCACCCCCTTCCGTACCTCGCCAAACAGCCAGCCGTTCATCGCGTGCGCAAAAAGCTGTGCATTCGCCGTTGACTGTTTTAATTTTTTGAATAAAATGTCATTCTAATTTTCATTCCCATTCTCTCCGATTGTTTCATCAATTTTCTTCTCATTGAACTCGTCTCGTTCTTACTTTTATTCTTATTCTTACTCATTTTTACGTTGTTGGTTTAATTAATTACTTATTTACCTATTTATCAATTTTCTCTTTTCGTACTTGCCGTTCGTTTTGTTTCTATTTATCTTTATGTCTGCTGTTTTCTTTCTTCTTGCGTTATTTCCACAACTTTAGTTTTAATTTCAATTTTAATTTTCTGTTTAAATACACGTTTCACGACTCTTATTTATTGCCCGGCAAATAAAGTCCGATTCTAGTATGTACCCGCAGTTTTCACTGTTTCAGAAACAGCCGGGATACTTCTGGAGGTACCGAACACCGAAAACACTGATCTGTACTACAATCTTCTATCCTTGGGAGGAAATCGATGTCCGTTCAGCAAAACGAAAAGGGAAATAAAGGACCTTACCGGCGTCGTCCATTAATTCCTGCCCCCGTACAAAGATGAACAACTTTTTGACAAGGTAAGACGGACACTCTTTCTTACATGGAAAAAGAACGATATATCCTGACGTTGAAGCTTGTATGACGGAGATCTTCTATCGGTTCGAGTGTTGTTACCACGAAATGTGATTATCCCCTTGAGCGTTCGAGTTTCGGGAACACCCGTGCATCGGCCAATTTCAGTTTAATTAACTAATTGCGAAGCGGGCTGAATGTCCCGGAGATTTCGAAATGTTCCCCCCTTCTCTTTTCTCTTTCAGTCTCGCACACATATGTTTACCCGCAGGAAAGAAAAGTTTCTCGAGATAAAGTTTACCATCCCTCGAAAGTTTCCGTTTGTTCTACGATATTAGGTAGTAATTGAATTTCACCGCGTATCGGTGATCCGGGAAAAAAACGTCCCGCAGAACCTTTAACAAATTTTCATTCGTAAATTGCCGATCGTACAAAGTTCTTGCCTTTAATTCACCGCCGGCGTTGATTTTCGCCTTTGAACTTTGATTACTAACGTCGCGAAAATAAATAACCAGGATATTCGGCGGCATATTCTCCTCGGCCAGCTCTTTACGTGCGCGAAGAAACGCTCCGGCCAAGGAACTCCCCCGGGAACAACCTTCGGTTGAGGACTAGCTCAGTCTTCCCGCGGGAGGGAAAATGGGAGAAGTCCAAGCGACGTGAACTCGCGGAGCTTCGGGATCCGCGTTCCATATTCCAGAGTCCACGTCCACGCGGAGTCTCCGAAGGCCCGTCCTTTCTCTTATTCCCCGATGTTTCCCGCTCTCCCGTAACTTTCAACCCGAATTGCTCATCGGTACCCAACGAGACGTGGGACATCGATTGTTTGACACTTTAAATCACGCTGGGACGCAGCTTTTTATTTATTAAGCGTATACTTTTATGTTTTTTGGATCCACACGGTCCCCGAAATATTTCCAAGTCTAAAAAAAATATATATAATTTATTTATTTATTTACTGAAAAAATAGCACGTCTAGGCGTCTAAACGAATGGTCAAAATTCTTAATTTTCCACGAAAACTGCATTTTCTACCAATCTGCTATGAAAATCCGAATGCCAATTTTTACACAAACTTAATACACAGCAACAAATTTTACAGCATTTTTTCAAAATCTTTCTTCTCGTCGTTTTTGTTTGTCTGCCATGTCGGATCCGCCATTTTGAATTTTAGAATTTCGATTTCAGATTCGCAATCGGTGACACTAACAGCCCATGTATAGAAAATTTCAAGTGAATCGCGTGTAAAGAAAAATGTGTGCGTGAAAGTGTTAAAAGAGTATGCGTTAATTTTGCGATTTCCTTGAAATATGAACACACAATAAAGATTTACTCTGCGGTTTCATTCAATCACGTTCCATGCGTGGCCAGATTTTATTCGAAACAACATCGACGAGTGGCATTTTTCAAAAAGCCTCTTACGCTACAACTCTTGTCGCAGGAAACACGAAAAAAACAAATAACATGCAAGTTGCCACCTAATTCGCAATTAATTAAATTATCAATCGCTAATTATTAGCACAATCAGATTGTACCCGACTCGTTCGATCTTAATTTCCACGTCAACTCTTGTTTCTCACGCTCCTCCGAAATGTTCGACACAAGAATAGTACCGCGATAAGCTTTATGAAAAGCACCATTTTTTCACGTCGTCTTGAATAACACGTGTGAAACCTAATCGACCGAAGCCTTCGTGAAAACGCGTCGTTTGACTTGAATATTGAAGGAAATAAAAGACTCGTACAGTTTCATTGGCAGATTAGAATTCGAATACGGAGTAAGGAGCACCTCTAACAACAAAATAGATTGTATTTCCCGAGAGTACTTTGTGCGAATCGCCGTACAAGCATCATTCAAGCGCGTCGACGATACCGCGTTAACCAGAGAAAACAAATTTTCGCGTGCCGATAGTTTTTGGCGGATCTCGTGCAGACCCTGGCGTTTTTTGCATCTTTTTTTGCCGGCTTCGAGCCGTCTGGCCGTCCGGTTTGCGGGACGAAAAACAAGCGGGGTCAATTTTTCACGGTAGAATTAGCCGCGGAGTGTACACGGGATAATCCGACTCTAAACCGGGCCATTAACCGCTCCTTTCTCTCCGGGATGATCCCCGTCTGCGGGAGATCACGGCTATCTCAGCAGCCGTCGTCCACTCGGGGCGATCGAAGAAGAGTAAGGAACCTCTTCGGGTTCCCGATTCTCCCTGGAGAAGGCTTCGCCGCGCGTCTTCCGCCGGCTTCGCTAATTGCGTCGGGCTTTTGTCGTCGGCTACGAAACGCCGAGAGCGAGAGAGATAGAGAGAGAGAGAGAGTGAGCGTAAACGACGGCGATGTTATTACTCCGACAACTCGCCTTATGCAATTACTTACGCCTCGGAAAAGCGGCCCAGCTGTGGGTCGTCGGCTGACACGTTGTATTATAGGTGGGAATATTTCCACGAGAATTACGAAACTCGATCAGCCGACTGATCTCGACCCTTCGTCCTGAAAGGGATGCATCGCGGTTGTAACCACGATTCGACGCCTTTGAATACCGAGGGCGTGGGGACCGCGTTCAACCGGGACTTGAGGTGTTGCGGGACGTGTATTTACAGCCAAAAGTGCGGCTCGAGGAGAATATCAAACGCTTCGCGCTGAGATGAAAATCTGATAAAAAAAAAAAAAAAGAATCGACGAGACGATTCGTTTTTAATAATAACAGCGCCAGAAAGTTGATCAATCATTGTTTAAACAAATCTATGGTGTATTTTTATTTTATTTCATGTAAAATGTGATCATTGATTTTTTTCAACATCTGTGATGTTTTTTTTTTGAACTTTAGGTGATTACGAATAATTCTGTTTTCTGAAATTTTCTAACGCTGTATTTACGAAACTATTCGTTCTATAATTTTAAAACTTCTTCAGTGTAATGTACAGGCATTTACAAAAATTCAGGATTTTTGATCTATTTTTCAAAATTTTTTAAATTCTCGAAAATGGGTTTTTCTGAATCGCCGAAAATTCCAAAAAAAATCATAGGTATTCAGAAGAATCAATGAATTCATTTTATGCGAAATTAAAATAATTTCACTGGAGATTTGTTGCGCAGAGTTTTGTATAGCTTGTTAACAACTTTTTGATATTGTTATTATTCACAATGAATTATCTTATAAACTTGGTTACGATTGATTTTTTCAAATTATCATCTCATCCTGAAGAATTGTATTCAGGGAAGAATTTCGTGGATATCTTCTAAACGTTGAGCATTTTTTATTACAGCGAACGACACTATATTTAATCATTTTTTAAAGTCATACGAATCACAATTGAGTCACTTTGGAACATTTTTTCACAGCTACTTGCAATGAAAAATAATACTCCAAACTTTATTCCGGGCATTTAAGATCATGTTTTTCAAGTGTTTATATATCATTTTACATTGAAAAAAGAAATCAATGTTATGACGTATCTAGCGTATGTTCCCCCTTGAGGCGATCTGCGGTACAACTGCTGCGAAAAAATTTAACCTGCTCCAAAATCGACTCGCTTCTCAATCAAACTTCATTTCGGATCGGAGCAAAATTTTTAGGAACCTTATTTGTTTCGACTATCGTAATAATTTTTCCACACCCTTGGCCCAAATTGTACCTTACATTCATTGACGGATCATTCTTCGTCTTTCGAATGCAGGGCTTTGAAGTACGCAAAGCGTGCGAGTAGTTATCCGTCATCCTAGTTTTAATGAAAAAAATTTATCCAACAATTTTTTTTTGTGCGAAGTGTATAATTTTGATTAAGAAATGAGTCGATTTGGAACTACGATAATTTTTTTTTATACTAGCTGTACTTGTCCCCCAAATCGTTTCAAAAGTATCTCCCCACTAACACTTTGCGTCATATCCAATGCACATTTCGAGGTGTGGATGCATGGATCCGATCGACTTGTTTCCTGATTTTACAGACCGTTGAAAATCACCCCGAGTTCACTGGGCCGCACATCGCTCTTAAATCCCTAAAAGCTGGCCAAGAGTCGGCAAAAATAGTTATTTTCTAGGGATTTTTAACTATCGGAATAGTTACAGCGGTACATCTAGTATGTGTTGTAACTCTTAAGGAAGAACAAGGATCCCTATCTTAATCGATTCTTCTCCAGAAAGAAAGTACGATTTGAACGTGGTGCTAGAAATTATTAATAACAATGCATCAAATAGTAAATGAACAATGAACGTAGTCATTCTTTTTGCTTTTTGGTCACGTTCTGAAAAGTCGTGATAACGAAAATAATATTGCGTCAGAAGTCATATAAGATCTAGCTCTGAAATCAAGCGGAAGTTGTCGATGAAACATTTATTAAAAACATGTTTATAAAATTAGGTGCAGATAGCTGCCGATTTGACTTGTGTTATAATTTTTATGCGATGATTTTTGGTTGCGTTTTTGCCACTTTCATTTCAGTTTTTCATAGGTTTCGCCTCTGAAATATTATTTATCAAAAATTGGTGAAAATAATTCTTCCATGTGACTTTTTGTTTTTTAATTCTTGCAGAATCTGCGAATGATATGATAAAAAAAATCTCTTACGCAAGAAACGTAATTTTCCTATTTGTGAAAATGGTATTAAAAAAAAAAATCTAAATATCACGGCAAAAGATCTCGTTCAAACAGATGCGTCGAAAAAATTTAAACATCCGTAGAATTGTCGCGAAATTCAAAAGACGTCTTTGCTAAATTTGTATCAAAGTTTGTACAAAAGTGGAGACAAGTCAGCAGGGCGGGAAGAAAATTCTTGAATAAATTCTACGCGTGGCTCAACGTGCCTGTATTCTTCACAATTCAAAACGAAGGGGCGTTCTTCGTCAAGTTGGAACGACTTGAGTGACAGGTCAAAACGGATAAGGATAGAAAAGGTTCGAGAAGAAGATAGCCTCGAAGTACTGGCCTACACCATGCAAACGAGTCTCGGAATTTCGGGAAAGTTACAATCTGCGAAGGTAATTAAGGCTGTCAGAGGAGGCAGTCCGTCAGAAGCATCAAAGTAGAGAAAATCCATGGAACGTGTTAGGGAAAACATGCCGTCAGGCAAGGAGACGTTATCATTTGTTGTCGAAAATAAACTGCCCGGAAGTCAGTACCCGTCAGGAATCTCTATGGGATAAAGTTGAAAAAAATTTAATGATTATTCGTCACGTTGGAACCATTTTTGCGCCATATTATACGAGTTTCAATCGACATTAACAAAAGGTTTCTACTTTTCACCATGTGTTCGGGATTTGGATGCACTCTGCGTTGGGAATATTGTTATATTACTGTTGCACTGGTTAAATTCTCACGCTTCGCTTCACCAGCTGTGTCACGTTATTTTACAAAACACCGCGGTACTGAAAAACCCCTGACTGCATAAAGCGCGAAACGTATCCGCTCGACTCTTCGCCACTATCGGTACTTCTTTGTGCCCATGCTGTCAATTGACTTCACGCACTCGTTGCAAGCTCCTTGACCTCTCGGATTCAACCCGCGATTATTTACACGCTTTTGCGCACTTTGAAAGGCACTCGGTCTTTTTTTTTAGATTTTTTTTCCACACGGTTTTAATTTTCTACAATTTTTCGAAACCATGTTATTGATCGACGCAGTTTAAAAATCTGACAAAAATTCTGAAAAATCGTGTGTTAGATATCAGAATTTTTAAGCTCAGAGCCGGAGTCGGAGAAGTTTTTCCTTCTTACTGTTTTCAACCTTTTTTCCTTCCAAAATTGGAAGAGGAAGTCATTTTACTATGGATAGCTGCTGAAACATTTTCATGATTTTTAAAAATTGTAGAGGATTAAAACCGCGTGGAAAAAAATCTAAAAAAAAATCGCGAGCCAAACCCGAGAGGTCAAGGGTCGGACCCAGATCGAAATGGTACGTATGGGGCACATACGTGTACCAGTCTGCACGATTTTCGATCGCTTTGTCGTCGTTTACCGCGTTTGAAAATCAGGCCATCCCGAGGCGTTTCTCAAACCAAGGAAACCCCAACGACCTATTATTTCAAACGTCACTAGCGCTCCTAGCGTCCAGTCAATAAAAATAAACCACCCTTAACGTGCCGGCCGTAGCTATTCGTTAAAAGCTAAGTGTCGGGAGAGAGAGAGAGAGAGAGAGAGAAGGAAGGACAAGGCGGTGCCAGGAGCCGGGATCTAGTTTCATGGAGGTTCTTTCGCCACGACGAACTTTATATTATCTCATCGTGAATGCAGGTTGATCTACATGCCGTTAAAGCTCGCGCATATAACGGAGGAAGGTCGCAATTCGCCGAGGCGATCTCGTTACTCTCCTTTTCTCCTTCAATTTGTCATCGGGCGCATACCTGACGGCGAGTTTCGACGTGCCGCAAGAATACGGCGCTCCCTTTTCTCCCGCGGGATCCGGCCCGACAGCCGAGCATTGGGAGACGCACTTGCTTCGTACCCTTCAGCTGTATACGCAACGTTGTTACGCAGTGTCCCGAGTGCGGTTATAACACAGTTTACACGTACCTACCTCGGGAACAAACAGCATCCAGGCTCGGTTACCTTTGGTGGAAAATTAAACGTGTTTTGGTAGGCCGCCTTCCTTCTACGCTCCGTAATCGAAACCTGCAGCTCGTGTTTACTCGCCAAAGACGTCGTTTGCTTTCGGGCCGAAATTGTACGCATAAATCAGCCAATCTTTCAGACGTGTTTAATCACCCTCGTCCTAATTCTTCTCTTCGAAGGACCCATTTTTGCCCCCGAGGCTTCGAACACTTCTCAACCGTGCCCACTGAGCTAAAAATAATCGATTGTTTCGTATTTTTGTTATCAGTCTTAACAGCGGAAAATTTATTTATTGATTTACAGTTTCATTCAAAATATTTTTCAATATCGGGTGAAAATATTCATTCATCTTTCACTTGTTGTATAAACCAGATACTTGTTAAGTAAGACACTGATACTTGGATCCCATAAATTGATGTTGTATCGCGTCGTAAATAACAACAAGCGATTGTGAAAAAAAAATAATCGATTACACTCGATTAAACGGGAAACATATTTTTCACTTTTGGTCATTCTGATACCCTCGGTGCTGTTTTCCTCCTCGAATTTTTCCCCGATTCAATCATCGAGCGGCCGGTCAAACCTCGCCACAATATCGAATTTTCGCCAATCGTCTCTCGGTACGTCCAGAAGCCGCATAATTATAATATAATCCTCGGCTCGGCGGGCAGCTCACGCAGCTTTTCAACAGCGGCTAATAAACGGCTCGGCTGCACCGATCCGAGGGAAAATTAAACGGCGAACGTGCAGTCAGTTTTAAATTATAACAAGGATTCGAACCGTCTCCGGTTCGCCCGAAACTCGGGAGCCGACGAGGGAGCGCGAAAATGACCGTGTAATGTCCAAGTGGATGGAGCCGCGAAATTAAAGCGAGCTCTCGAAAATCAAGGGCGAACCTTGCAGATTACGCTACACGCTCGCTTCGACCCCGAGAACCTTGGGGTCAAGACACTCGAACCGGGTTCGTAATTTATGCGTGTACACCGAATCGAGTCCCAATTTTCCCGATAATTTGAGCCTCGTCTATTCAACTTCATCTTTTCCACCGCAAGCTATTTCGCCAAGATACCTCTGCCGATCAAATATCCTTTGCTTCTTCGTTTGTTTAAATTTATTTGCTTTCTTTTCGCTACGTGTATTCAACATTTTTTCAATCGCGTATACATATATTTATATAGATATATATTATTATATATATATTAAAATGGTTCACAAAAATCGATAGTTTTCTGTTTTTTCTTTTAATTTCACAATTTCAATAGTTTTAGGAAGAGGAAATGAGACGCATGTTACAATTTGAGCCGTTAACAATTTTTTTAACGGTTGCTGAACGTAATTTTCCATTTTTCGTTCAATTAACGCGAGAAAATAATTTCAGTTGTTTCGGAATTTTGCAGCTCGGTAACAAGGCGATGTACATGAATTCTCGATACATATTTTTGTAGGATATTTAATGCTCTAGAAAAAAGCTTATAATATTTTAATACGTAAACTCTTTCAAAAGTTATTCGAGAATAACACCGAAAATACATGTTTTTAAACTAATCAATTTAGTGAATAAAATGTAGTCATACTTTTTGGTACTCTAAGTAAGTAATAAAAAATAACTTACCTAAATATACGTCGTCTCGCTAATGATTTTAATGAACGCGAGAATTAAATAATTTCGTTTTAAAATCACCTTTTTTTGAGTAAAAAATTAATTTGCTTAAGTTGAAAACTAATTGAATCACACGATTTTATAACTGTTGAAGTGCCTTTCAAAAAAAAAAAAAAAAATCCACAATATTTTCTCACAAGTCTAATATTTTCGTTGTTGATATCGAAAAAAGCGAATTTTTCCACGATTTCAACTTTAACGTTGGATAACTTTTGAAAGAGATTAGTTATCAAAATATTACAAGATACCTTTTCTCTGCAACATTAAATTCCCACCAGAAATATGTATCGGACATTAATGTGGATCGCCTCGTTACTGAGCCACAGAACTAAAGTTAATTAAAAAAGTACAGTGAACCGAACAAACTGATTTTGCGTTGCAATTACCAAAAAAGGATCGACGATAGCGCAAAATGGTTACTCGTAACTCGTTTTTCGTAATCCCAGCAACACTCGAACAGTTTATTAACGATACCTGTTTTACTGAATTTTTCTCAGTGCTGGGAGTGAGAATGAAATTGAGCTTTCATCGACGTGGTGCACGTATCGCGAAGCGATCGAGACGACGCGATACCCGTAATGCATGGCTTGCACTTTATATCCCGCGTATCGTGGCTTTGTACACATATCATTACATTTTTTACCTTTGTACCCACGTTATACAATGCAACGAGTATACGTGTATGAAAAAAGCGGCAACTTTCGAGACGAGCCCTTGATGTTTATGACGTCATAACTTACGCTCATCCCCCTCCGGGCCCTTCCTTCATCCCTTCTCCCCCCTGCACTATTTCGCTCTCGCGCTTTCTCACCGTTCCTTATCCCTTAGGAATATTCGTACAATCCCTTGAGCACAAAGGGGGAACGCTGGAGAAATATTGCTGGATTTCATCCTCGTCAAAAAAAAAACCAAAAAAAAAAACCAAAAACAAAAAAAAGAAAAGAAAAGAAAAAGTTGGACGATGGGAGAGGGTGGAGAAGCGAGGAAGAAAAAATGCGAAACGAAACGAAACGAAACGTAACGAAAACAAAGGAAAATAAAATAAATATACACCGACGTTAAGACGCTGCCTGCGTGTCTGTCTCTGTTGGGAGACGAAGAGAAATGCGTGTCAAGTAAAGCGTAGGTGTGCTTACACGTACACGCGTGTATCGGGCACGTGTGCGAATGGCAGCTACTGTAGTGACTCGTCCCTGACTCCGGGGAGAATTTAAAATGGATTCTGATCCGGGGCTTCGCAAAGTGCTGCGTCCGATTGACGTCTCGATCCTTGGATGGCAGGCGAAGGCGTTCGCGGATATTCGAGGAGACTTCTTCTTCATCTTCTTCTTCTTTTTCTTCTTCTTTTATTTTTCGTCTCTTTCTCCTCCTACAACAGCAACCACCTTTTCGATATTCCACTGTTTTTACACTCGCGTCTCTCTCTCTCTCTCTCTTTCTCTTTCCCCTCGCGATATTTTTGTTCTCCTTTATTTTGGCTTATTCTCTTCCTTTTCCACCAGATGTTCGCGTCCTTCGATTCTCGAGTGCAATCTCCAGTGTCCACTTTCCTCAGATCCTCGGTAAGAAGCTGCCCGAAGTATACGTATATCGGGTTATTTCTGGCTTGATCAAATCTCTTGCGTAAATATAATCGACGCAGACCGCAAGAAGTCGACTCCGTCCATTCCCGCAATTTGTTTCACTTATTTTTATACCGATTACCGTAACTCCGCCGAGTGACGTGACATTTTTTCACAAAAACGTTACCTTCATTTCTCCTTTTTATACTCGTCAATGTTCACAGGCATCTGCAACAATGCTCAATTATTTTCGGAGCAGATTTTCAACCCGGTTTTTGTACAAAGTTTAGAAAAGAGCGCGTGTAGCGCTCGAGGCGTTGTAAAATCAGGGATTTTCAGGGGTTCGTTGGTTTCCCTCGTCGTTGTTCCGAGAGAAAAAAAATTCTATTTTCCATAAAAATTTTCCCCTTAGTTTGTTTATAAAATGGGAAGATATTTACCGGCGAGAAAAAACCTTCGATCAAGGACTGAAAAATATATTCATAAAGCTCGTGTAAAAATTGGAGGCTGATCGGTTCATCCGTTTCCGAGAAATCTTGCTTACCGACTTTGAAAACATAGTTTTAAGAAAAACCCGTTCAACGTTTCAAAAGGACTTTCAAACGCTCCGTGGCGTCTTTGCAAATGTGCGCGTAACTTCGAGAATATTTGTCGGTTCTACGTGAAATTTTCTGTGTATGTACTCGAATATACGTACGTTACGAAAGTGAAATTAAAAAAGAATCGAAATAATCGGTTTTTGGAATATCCTGACCGGATATAACCCCTTAACCGATTCGAGTACCTTGTCACTTTATCTTTATCCTAATGCGAAGTAATCGAGGGAATCGACTCGCCGATTTTGCGCAACAACGATCTTCGTCCTTGAGTAGTTGCGTTCTGATTTTTTTTTAATTTAAAACTTTCGTCGACAAGCTTACACCGCGAGGTGAAACTTTTTCAAGCCGTTAAACCCGGGCCGCGAAGCGAGCTATCTCGCCGGTATTTTCGATTAAACAGAAACGAACGATTCTCAAACGGCAACGAAGGTTGAAGAATGCGCGTGTAGATTGTAGAATCAGTCGTACGATCTCGCTTTTGCGTAGGTACAGGAGCGTATAGCGTCTTTGGCCGTAAGCGCCGAGTGAGTAGTAAGTAAGAATGTGCAAAAGGGGAGGAAAAAGTTCGCATTGTAACCGCGAATAGTGTATTCAGCTGAAAGTGAACGCAATTATTTCCGATGGAGGATCTTATCGTACCAGTTGAATGCAAATAATTTCCATTCCGTGGAGAGGAGAATGAGAGAAAGAAACGAAGGAAGAATGAAAGAAAAAACGAAAACAGCGGGAAAATGGGAGGAGAGAAAAACCGACCGACTGTTATATACCTATATATTCTGCTTATGCAACCAATAGATTATACTTTGAGATGAATGCCGGCCGGATGATTGACGATCCTTCGCCCTGCCTCGAATACGATTGCCCGATAACTTTAAGGTACGTGACGTTGAATTTCCGTACCTTAAACATACAACGTAACGCCGAGAGAAATGAAGTGTGACCAAAAAGTTTCGTTCGCAGATCACAGTTTAATTTCGTGGAAATGAAAAACTCCCGTACATATAAGCGTGTACACGCGGAAAGGTTCGATATTGAAATCTATCGAGTGTCGTCGGGTTCGTACGCGCAAACAATGCTGTCCGTTTTGCTCTCGGAAAAACGGTCAATTTACTAGGAAAATTAAGCTCTCTCTCGATCAACCTTTTTTTTTTTTTTTTTTTTTGCTTCTCGTTTAGCTTCTGTTTTTTAATTGGGTTTGCACGTACGTTTGGGTACAGGGTGTTGTTTTCCCACCCAGCGCAACTCGATCGAATCTCTTCAGCTTCCAGAGTCCCTAAATGACAATATCGTTAATCTCTAAGGACATTGCCTGCAAATAGGTATCGATCGACAACGAATGAAAGGGTTACAAATCGGCGGATACAGAGTGCCGAAATAACCGTGTCAAATTTGATATCCCTCGGTGAGTGGAACAACGAGAGTACCTCGCGTTGTGAATTCTTTCGAAACCCCGGCGTTGGGTTCGTGAAATCTGACGCGAAAGCCAAGATCCGTCTTCGAAAGGTGATATCGGGCAAGAAATTTTCCTCCCCGTTGCCGTCAAGGCTTTTCTCGCTTTACGAGGTGTGTTAAAAAAATAACGGGAATTTTATAATGTTGCGTGTTGCGTTAGAACGATTTGCGCGATATCTTCGTTTTCGCGTTGGTATTTGTGGTTAGACGTATTGGATATTCGGTTTACCGTCTGCTGTCAAAAACGTTACATGTGTTTTGGCAAGATCGATGATTTTGAAAATGGATCGGAGAATTCGTTGCTCCTGCAGCTGCTTTATTGGTAAAAAAAAAAAAAAAAAAAAAAACCGTAACGATGCCCCAGCCTCCATATTCGCCAGAAATGGCTCCGTATGAATACATTAAGAGAACCTTAAAACGGTCGTCGTTTTGCAAGCCTAGACGAGGTTAAAATGGCATGGCTGAGAGAATTGAACGATATCCCAAAGAACGAGTTCAAGAAGTGTTTCGGTGATTGGAAAAAGCGCTGGCGTATAAGTGTATAATATTTAATGGGGAGCATTTTAAAGTAGGTTTATATATGACGTTGTTGTAGACGAACGAATGAAATTCTTTTCCATAAAGACAACAAAAAGAAAAGAAAAAAAAAAAAAAAACGAAAATTCCCGTCACTTTTTGAACACACCTCGTATAAGTACGGGAGCAGAAGTTTCTTTTAAAATAACTCTTATATCGAAAGGTGGTAAAAATCTCGTTGATGGGAGTTTAGCGGGGAACGGATACGGACGATAAATTCGAACTCGCATGAAACATCTCGCAGCGTTTCGGTCCGATTTGAAATTCATCGTCGGTACGGATTTCCTTTCCGTGCCAATTCCTGGAGAAGAGGAAGAGGAGAAACCGGAAGGAAGTTCCCCGAACCGGGTGAACCTCCCGGTGGATATCGGTGGCTCTGGGGCATCATCCATCCTCCCTTTCTCCCTTGCTGCACCGAGTCTTAACCCGGCTCTCGCACAAAAGCACTCGCCTCTTTCGCCAAAGACACTTTCGGAATTGCTAAGCAGGCCGTTGGCGCAATACGGGGATTACGGCGAAGGTGCGTCCTTCACTGCCATGTGCACCGGGTAACGGAGGCCGATGCCGCTCGTTTTCGCGAAGGTGAAACCGGCGGCAAGAGTTGGCAGCCAAACTTGTTGGAACTAAAAAAATGCAGTTCAGCCTTATCCTTGTAACTCTGCGAAGGTGTTTCGCAAAATTTTGGTTTTCGGACTTGACTGCAACCTTATCCGAACGAACGTTGGGACGTTTGGCTGCTAGCTTCAGCCTCGTCTAGTTTTTCCTGCCTGTTAATCGCCTTTTTTTACTGCCTGACTTACACGGAACGTGCAGATAATTGTGGCGATTCAACGTGGTTTAAACCTCTTGCGCGATTATTTTCTATACAGAGAAGCCTTTCGATCGTATCGGCGAACTTTCGCTAAGCCTGTCGCTAAAGTATCGAAGTCGATTGCAATCGGCGCGAAACGACGATCCGACATCCAGTTTCAATCCCATTGTCTCGAACCAGTTCCAATTGCTTCAAATGCCGCTGTGTTTAAACAACAAACGCTCCGCAACTGCTGCCGCGTTGCAGTATCCGTGTCGTACTTACAATTAGCCAGTCTCTAAAGTCACGTCGGATCGTTGATTCGATGCCTAACAGCGGCTCTTTACCGCGGTCGAACTGAGCTCGGCTCGAGCTTGCCGAGTCTGAAAAAGCAGCCCCCAAATTACGTGTATTTTGTAAATGTAAACAATGAAAACTCTCGATACCGCGGTCACGTGTCCTCGACGGTGTTACTAACGGGGGTTGGTGATAGACGTGGAGTTGCGAGGCGAGGGTTTTTTCCTCGGGACGAAGGAGCCGATCGCTGCGCGATCGGAACCCGCGCCCTGTCCCGATTCACAGCGATCACCATCCGCCGCAGGGTACAGACAATAACTCACCGTTCTGAAGGTGATGGGATTTCCGGCGTAATCTCAAGCCTCGCTCGGTGTGACTGCACGTGAAAACCAACGATAAAACACCCGCGATTATCTCGCGACTCGGTACGCGAAACAGCGAGCAGAGCGAGAACCGTGCACTCCTCGCGAAAACTCGGCGCTACGCGACGAAGATGCTCGAAATTCTCCCGACGGAGAAAAACGCGGGGGTGACGAACATCGGCGGTGTTTTCCAACAACGTCAACAACAGTAGCAACAGCAGCAATAGCGGCAACGACGACGACAACGACAACGACAGGAAGAAGAACGGCGACGGCGGTGAATACGGGGCGAAATTCTACGAGGAGCCGCCATGAAATCGGCCCGAATTTAACCAGCGTCGCGACGCAGTCGGTCGAAACTCGAACACCGAGTGCAGCCGCCTTCGCTATCGGAGCTCACCGCACCAGCTCAACCTCGGATTCCGCCACCGCCCTCGCCCTCGCTGAAAGCTCGGGTGGATCGACGACCACGGCGCCGTCGCAACGCGACGCGCAGACTCCGACCTTCCTCGAGCTTTCGCCACGGTCCGGTCCATTCCTGGGTTCCCCGTTCACCCGACGCAGGGCGTCGCGACGCCGTCGCTCGGCCAGCTGACGCGACGGCTCGAAAAAGCACCCGCCAGTCCCGAGCTTTCCACGACGACTCCGTCCGTCCGTCCTTCGGATATCCATTTTCTTACAAATTTCGAGAGCTTGCAGGATCCCTTTTCCATTCCGTATCGTATAAGCAGGCACCTGCTGTAACCGTAACTTGTCGCTACTGAAAATGTTCGCGTGTCAAATCATGTAATGGTTTCTAAGAATTCGGCGTTTGATTTTTTACACGTGATTTGTTATGTAAATTCGATCGAATATGTAATAAATTACGAAAAGCACGAATCGTAAAGTATGCCAGGTCAAAAATTATACAATCAACTGTACGAATTTTGATCTTTCGTAATTTTTTTAGGTGATTTCTTATACATTTTATCAAATTTACTATATAAATCGTGTAATAATTGACGCGCTGAATTCTTTCAAAACATCTTACGATTGGACACGTGAACATTTTCGGTAAACATTCTCAGACGTTCGAAATGCGCGCGTTATTCTGACCTCCGGATGAGACGGTTGGCGGTAATTAGCGAAATTGGAATGTAACCGGCTGCTGATTATCGGCAACGCCGGCACCGGATTATCAGGCTCGTTCGACTCTCACCGCGAGACCATTTCTGGGACTTCCGAGTGACTTGTAAGGTAAGTGTACTAGTTATTAACACCTTTGGACCCAATTGTTGACCCTTTTATTTGACAAAATTATCAATTTACGGCACAAATTGTGAATTTCTCGATGAGTAAAATCAATTGCCAGAGGGTTAGACAATTACAAATTTGGTATTTTGTAATTTTAGAACTGAGGATCAACCAGACACAACCGAAACGGGTCGATAATTGGGACAGGATCAGTAACCGGTACGCTTACCTTATTGAGAAATTTTCAGAGTTCAGAGGATTTTTCCAGCTTTCGAAGGCGGGATTTTACGCGCGATCGGGACGAAGAGCGGAGAACCGACGTGTGGCCCGAATCGGGATGATGTAATAAAGGGGGACAAGCACGTGCGGAGGACGGTCTGGTCCATTATCTCGCGATCTTTGAGGGCGGAAAGGAATACCGAGAAGAACCGGGAGAGGATTTTCGAGGACCTAACTAGGTATGCCGGACGGCCTCCTCGACAATGCAGATTCAATTAAAAGTCTTCGCTGGGAAAAGTTTTCCAATCAAAACTAGGACAAGCACTCTTCTCGCCACATTCGAGCGCGGATAAGTCAACGAAAAGAGGCACTGGGAAAAAGTAACTAATTCACCGCCCCGCGCAGCCCGATCAATTTTCATTCGCTCCAACCTTCGCTCTCTCGTTCCGGTCGATCGAACCCCGGGATAGTCGAAAATTTTCTTTCGAAGACAATTGAAACGCTGCCTCATCGATCGGCCCTCGACGATATTTCAAAAGCATGAATGGGAATCATCGACACGCGGTGAAAAATGTTCGGAACAATACTCGGAGAGTGAAAATTTCTCATTCGTCGTGCTACGGTAAACGAGAAAAAAAAAGTGAGAGAATATCAGTTGGAAGAATTGAAACGATTCGCTGTTGAGATGGACGTTTGATCGAGATAAAGTCCAGATTTTTCATCCAGTCGAACTTTTCACCAAGCATCGGCTTATCGAAAACTTATTGAAAAGTGGGTGAAAAATAAAGTCGCAGGAGAGACGGATCAGCTTCTGACGGACGGAAGGACGCAGAAATGACTCACGTTTCCGGATCAAATTCATTTTCACTCACGTTTCGTAGACGTTTACCGGATATTGAAGCGTAACCAAGGACCGTAAGAAAGTTACCAAAGTGGCTGCAGGAGCTCGGGCGAAATAGGAGGCATAAAGAAAGCCGGAGTCCCGTCGGAAGATCGTTTCGACAAAGGGAATAAGCGCGAGTCCCTTGCAACGACCGAGCCGACTGCCGGTCGTAGTCAAAGCTTCGTTAATTAACTGCAGGAGCAACGCCTCCGGGAAACGTCGTTGTCTAGTCTGCATCCAGCCAGCCGGTGCTTTCAGCATCGAATTCGCTTTAGTCCGAGTCAGTGGTCCGGCAGGAGATACTCGGCAGGGTGTTCAGTGTTCACAGTTATCCATCCGGAGCTGGCGCAACTCCGGGATTCATCTTTCGCGATGATGAACAAGTTCGGCCCGAATCAGCAGCCAGGTTAATGCTTCACTGGCAAAAATCGCCTCGAGACTATCGCCGCCGCCCTCGATCCAGGTAAACCATCCCTGGCAATTTGCAAGAGTGGATCCCGAGTCTAAGCTCGGCGCTTACTCCTCCCCCCACCCCCCGCCACTCTCTCTCTCTCTCTCTCTCTCTCTCGCTCTCCGTGCGATGATAATAACGCCACACGCCGCAATTGCTGTGCTCAGTTTCCCCGGCAACGACTGCGATGGATCAAACGACCGCTTCAAGGCTTAGGGATAAAGTCTGCGGGGTAAGTATTGTTGTTCCAGCCACGACTACATTAAGTCCGGGCTCCTTTATTAGGGTTCTGCCGGTTTTTCTCGTTAGTGTCATCCGACGTGCCTCTGTTTAATTTTTTACGGAATGCTCGGGGATGAAGACTTGGCTTCGTTTTTCGCCCGAGGGGATCCCGATCGTCAGGTGAGCCGAGATTCAGCCGGAAACAGCACCGGTTTACTCGAAATAAGACCAGCGGTCGACTTTTACTTCGCTTGAGATCGGCCGAAGGTGGTCACACTTCTGTTTTCAAAGTCGGGGCGGCGGGTGTCTTGAAACTTTTCTCGACGTGGATGAAGGGGAAATTACCGTCTCAAGTTCAAATTTCTTCCTCCCAAGGCGGTCGTTCGTGGGGTAAAAAATGGAACGGAAGTTCGTTTAAGGACCTGGGAAAAAGACGTAATAGTATCGTCCCTGGAAGAATGCCTCGAACAAATGGCAGCGATCCTTCAAAGGAACAATTTGAAGAAAACTGGTACTAATTTGAACTTCGTGCCGACCGACGTGAGGTGAACTTTTTACTCTCTGCGAAGTAATGAAAATTTTCTTCAACCAGGAGAAATTTCGCGTCTATAATCTTGCCATGCGCTTCCAAAATTATTCCTTCCCGCAGGTATTTGGATCTGATCAAGTCACGTTTACTCTACACCAGCGAGGAGCGAGCCATAAAGGATATGGAGACGGAAGCTGTTTTTCAAAAGCTCACAAGCGACAGGTTCGTCTCAATTTCGAAAGCTCTCGTTGTTTTTGCTCACGCGAACATCTCCTTCCAGTACAAAGCTGGTAAACATCCTGGAGAATACAGTCCAGGAGTTGCGGTCAAGCGGATCGTTCCAAGTCCTGACAACGATCCCGAAAAGTTTTACCGACGCACAAACAGAGGAATATTCGATCCTCACCAAAGCGGAGAAAAACAACGAGGAGGTGAAACGGCTGCGAGAGCTAATCGCTCAAGAGAGAACAGCCAACGAATCGGAGAGGAGAAAATGTGTCGAAAAATTGTCGACGGTTTTGGTACCTTTTTGAGAAACTCATATTCGGGATTTTTCGTTTCAATTTTTATAAGCTAGATATTATTGTTATCGCTACCTCGAATGCGCTGTCATCGTTCTCAGTCGTTCGCAGGGTGAAAATCTCTCTTTTCTCTCTTCCCTCTCTCTCTCTCTCTGTCAGCTGCGGTAGAGTTCGTAAAGAGATACTTGACGCCTCTCGTTTCAGAGAGAAATGGAGGCACAACAGGCAAAGGGCAGAGCGTCGATCGCGTACGTTTCTGCTTGGGAGAAAGCCAGATGCGAACAGAACATAGCGCGCTGTCGTTTCGCGGAGAAAGACTTACGCCGAACTCTGGAGAAGCTCGAGATAGACGAGAAAAATGAAAATCGTATCACCGGAGACATCGAAGCTTTCTTGTGCGACAACATCGCGGTACGTAAATCTGACAATGAGACGAACGCGTTTCTCGCAGTCATTCTGCACTTGGTTAAGGGGTGAAGGGGCGAGGGGGCGGGGGGGGGGGGGGGGGATTTTAGAACCTGCGAGCTGTATCCCCTCCTTAACGTCGAATTTCACGCCGGACAGGAAAATGAGGAGCTGACAATCGGCTGGGAGAAACGACACGATCGAGAATGGACCGAGTATACGAACGAGATCGGGAGGCTGGAGAAGAAGATAAAGTTGGAGAAAACAGCGTTGGAGCTACTGAAGGAAGAGGTAAGCTTTGCGATATTCGTTTGAATGATCGAGGCGGATGGTGGAAGTGAGTTGTTTCGTTTTCCGCCGTATTCTTTCTCCGGACTCTCTTTATAACTACAGCAACGAGAGAAACAGAGTTTCATCGACACGTACTTGGCGGAGAAAGAAGCTGATCGCAGGAAGAAAGAGCTCGAGGAACACGTGCGAAAAAGTACGATTAAAATTCAAGCCTGGTGGCGGGGTGTTATGGTGCGCCAAAAGTTCGGCCCGTACAGACCCGAAGAAAAGAAGAAGAAACGCCCGGCTAAGAGCAAGAAATGAAGTCGCAGCCTTCGAGGATAAAAAAATTTTTAAAATGGTATAAAGTTCGTAACCATCGACCATGCGAAAAGCAAACGATACATGTACAACCTCCCGGTTAAAAAAATAAAAAAATTACCCGCCGAGGTAGTTACCTCCAAATTGCCTCGGGGCTTTAAATTCGCGTTCGCTCGGTTGCGAAATATTCAGCAGCCCCGCGACGAGGCGGCCGCAGATTCGTTCCTATAATTGTATAAATATCCATATCGGGTAATGCATAGAGTGAAAACGATTTTATCGACAAGAATCGCGCGTCTCGATGAGGCTTTTCAGTTTTCATCTCGCACAAACGAACCTTCAACGATCCCGTTCGCAGGTACAATTGACACATGTTACATCTGCGTGTGTACTTCGTCAATCGGAGAACTCGAGGGTATATCGATTTTCAATATACGCGTAGAAACAGTCCGGCGCTTGTACACTTTTTAAAATATAACACCGTCAAATTTGCAATTTCTTTCCGGTAACTAATAAAGGAAAAAATAGTTACATCAGATAAAGTTTGCTTTTTATTTCAACCTGCTGCTACCTGCCGCTTGATTATACCGTCAACCAAAAATTTCGAATCTTATTTATCAACGTAAAAAATAACAAAGACAAACTTTGAAAGTAATAAATGAAGATTTTCGTTATTATTCGGTGTGTAGAATCATAATTTGTTCATTTAAATAGAAACTCGGGAAAAACCAAAAATTTGTTTCTGTCGATCTGTGTAATTCAGACCTATCGCGTGATGTTATAATCTCGAGAAGAAGAAAAAACGTCGTTTTACCGACAAGATAGTCTACGCGTTCAACACTGTGTATATAATATAATGTAATCCCGTTGAAAAACGAGGGAGATTTCTGCCGTTCAAGGCGGCGCGGATCTACGCGTGTACGTATTTGCCCAAGCACACGGAGATTTCGGCGAAAAGGAACATCTTGAAGAAACGGCCGGGCGTCTCGAGGGAATCTTTTTTATAAAGCAATTTTATGACAGCAGCCGGCCGGGCCCTTTGAAGTCGTAGAATCGGCTAAGTATCGGTGTTTGTCAGACGTCAGAGTCAAAGCGGGGTAGTTGCCGCTTTGAGAAACGAGATCGACCCATGATCTCGGCTGCCCCTAAAAAATCCACCTGGTATTTATCAAAATTAGGTCCGGGCGCGTGTCTTTCCGTGCCGGGAGATATTTGCAAGGAACCAGGGAGCGAATTAAGAGGCGCGTCACGTAGCGGCGGTAAGATAGCAGGTGTTTTAGTGAAAATAATAACGAATCGTAGCCGGCTGTGAATCCGAAAGTGGAACAGCCCGGCCGAGATTCAGAGGTTTGTTGCCTCTGTGCATGCGGTTCACGCGAGGAGGCACTTTTCCCGGATCCACGACTTCCCGGACCTCCCTCGTCGCCCTGATCGCCCTACCCGATCGCACGAAACTCCACGAACGATGTCAAATTCCTGCCCTAAATTATTCCGCGCCGACTTCAAGCGGCTAAAAGACCTCCCCGAAAAAGTCGAAAGTCGCGGGTCGAGCGATTATTAGGGTGGTCCTTGATAGGATTGTTTTTGAATTTTTATACCCCCGGGGGCTTAAACGCTTTCAAATTTATGGAAAAAGAATTCCCTGAATATTCGAGCACTCCGCATCGACTCCAAGGTGGTCAGCTTTGCGATCGAAGTAGTAGCTTATGGAAATAGCGTGGGAAAAACTTTTTTTCCTCGGTATCTATTTTATCGCAAGAGTACTAATGTTCCAAAAAAATCTGTAACCCGACCGCGAGGTCTTAGTTAAAAAAGTACACATCGTCGTGCGAGGCAATCTCGTCGAATCTGACGTTTTTTTTCCTTATTTGGAGGAAGTGCAATTCGGCTAGAATAACTGAAAAACAACCCTCTTAAGGACCACCCCGAACGATTACGTATCCGTGTACCCTCGAGTCGAGCGAGTCTGACCCCGTTAACAAGACGGAAGAACCATCTGCGCCAGCCCGACTTCTATACAAACAATTCCGGGGTGCATGCGGAGCGACATGCGAACCTGGCTCACCTACTGACCGGTCACCTCCTTAGATTAGACCTGAGAAATGGGCGCCGCGATGTGCCGCAGCACGCACCCTCAGCCCCGAGAACGCGAACCTCCGTCTTTCCACCCCCGAGCCAATTACTTTATTGTGGCGCAGTCTTAACGGCTTCTCGTCTAAGGGCTGTGGCCCGCTTGCAGGTGTTCACCTCGCGTCGGTTTCCATTCCATTCGCTTCGACAGAGAGCAGATGTGCCCGGTGGTAACGCTTTCAGTCAGAGCAGCCGTTACAGCGGCACCCTTTATTTTTTCTCTTCGTTTACTTCGTCATTTATTTATTTTATTTTTTTTCCATGCAAAATCCTGAATTTTTTTTGGCACGTAAGTGCGATTACACGTTATCTACGTATTTTTAGAAGCTGAATGCGAATCTGGCGTGAATAGTATAATAAAGCTGAAAACAATCCCCGCAATGGGTTGAAAACGTGATGAATTATCGACATTGTTTTAGACAGTTTTCTTTAGTGAGGTTTAGTTTGAGACATTACGAATTTAGGCCGAGAATACTATTTATTTGCACCCCCGGGAAGGGTGAAAAATATCCCCAAGCATTGAATTTTTTAAATTTGATAGCCATTCTGAGATTTCTGTTTGTCAACCAATGAATTCCAAGCGTTTTCAGTATACGTTTATTATCAAATTTCTCGAAAATACGTTTCTTTTTTTTTTTTTTTTTTGCTTATACTTATTTGTAACAATTATGGATTCATAAAAAATCCTATCCCCATTCCAAAGTTTAAGTATTTTTTTACCTGAAAATGCAAAAAAATTCAGAATTTTGCATGGAATATAAAATAAATTGGCAAAGAAAAGAAACAGGATGCCAGTATAGTGGCTTCTGTGACTGAATGGGTTAAGGACGACTAGCATGCGCTGTAATTTAAGTGCACTACGAGTGGGGATAATGGACGGTACTGAAAATAAGGATGATTTTTAACCGTTTCGAAAAAAATCTCGGACAACGGTGCAAACGACGAATCGATAAAATGGACACGGCGCTCCCATTCCGACTCTCTCTCCCTCTCTCTGTCTTTCTCTCTGTCTCTCTCTCTGGCGCAAAGAACAATATACAGCGAATCGTCGTTTTCCACGAGAAGAGTTTGAAACTCACGATTGTCAGTTTCGTCCGATGCAGGTCGGTGGAAGCCTGGTGGAAAGGCATAATGGCGCCTTGTTGAGAGGCGGTTACCTCGAGTACCGGTGTTTGGAGTTGGGTGTAAGCGGGCAACATGCATGTGCATGGTTCAGCAGGAAAATGCAAAGGGGATTCATTGCTGTTGCACCTTGTCGGTCCGTTATCTCTGCGATTCTGGGTCAAATGCAGGAAGCAGAGTTTTGCAATTTCCCTCCACCCTTGCGCCCGCCAACCTGGCGCACAGCTCCTCCTCGGCCGACCTCCCGGTGAACGAACCAGAGATATTGGGTCGACCGCAATTAATAGAATACCTCGGATTTACCATCCAACTTTAATTAGCTTAACTGTAACTAACGAAACGTCGGCGCTAAATATGCAGCGGCACTTCGATCGCTCGGAGGATCTGAATTTACGTATGCATTTGCAGACATTGGCGTGTGCGGATAACAGCAGTGGATGCAAAGTGCAATTAAGCGCCTTTTAGTTTACCCATAACTGGTCTCTGGTTTTTCCTTCCTTTCTCATTCCCGCTTCGAAGAAACTCCGAGGTGCGTGATCTATACATCGTTTTTCTACACAAATCTTCAAGCTCAAAGCGCAGATCAATCGCACGAGTATAAAGTATATCCTTGTTTCCGCATTCAGTGCCAGATTCGATCGGGCCCTTGAAATTTAGGGGATCTGGTTTACCTCAAATTTTTTTTTTTCGTTTTTGTTTCTTTCACCGAGTGACAAACGACGTTACGTATATATTCCTCGGACGAATTTTTGCATAAGGCGAAATTGAAAGGGTTGACCTAGATCGAAGGGGCTGACAGACGCCAGTAAGCCTAGCGTGGAAAGTGAGTCTTGTGAGCCTGTGCTGGATGTTGGACGATAAAACTGATCCGTACACTCGCTGTATAGTCAAGCCTTCTGACGTATAAACGGAAGAATTTTCCGCGCGAAAAAAACTTCACCAGCCTTTGAAAGATCATTTATCATACCGGCAGAGACGCCAGTTTACTGCCCCGTTAAACCGGCGTTGATGGAAAAGCTTCCTTCGGTGATTTATTTAGTGTTTCCAGGGTTTTTAGTTACAAAAATATAACACTTTCGATTCACCAAGATGCAATACGATTTCTTCTATGAGAAATTTAACATTTCTAATACCAATCATTCGTGTTATTCGCACCGACTCCCACTTTCCGGTATGCGGTAAACATAGTTCGTAAAATAATCACCAGGGTGGCATTACTTACTAGATGATTACGTGAATCATTAGACAGTATCTAACGATCCACCGGTCGCATATGATAAGGCGCAATCGGTCGAGCAAATCTTGAATTTTTAATCTGGTCGCACTGTCTGACCTGCCGTGGATGAGGAATGGTTGAAAAGATTGAATAAATCTGATTACTTTTAGTATGAAATTAGTTTTTTTTTTTCTTCTTCTTCTCATTATTACATGTATCAACGTTTAGAGAAATAAAAAATATCGTAATCTATAACACACTTTGTTTCCCGACACGAGCACGATTTTATTTCGCGCCAATCACGATAATTGCGATTAAAATCTATTTCGGATGATCGGTCAGTGTGATCTTAGTACCACATCAGCGTGAATTTGTCGTTATAAAATCCATAGCGGACAATCAGGTGAATTATTTCGTCGCAGTTTGAGCAGTGATGGACTTTAGTTGTTGTTTATATTTTTCCGCCTCCTCCTCTTTCTTCATTAATTGCTTACGATATTCGGCAGCTTGTCGACGGGCCTCGGCCAGTTGTTTGTTGAGCAATGCGATATCCATGACTTGTTCGACAGCACTGTCGCCGGAATTATCCTCTTCCGTAATCTCCTCGATATCGTCGTTCAGTTGCAGTATCGTCGGCTCGACTGTTTTAACTGGCGACGCTACTTTACGCTGAAACAAACAGGAAACCTTCGTTTCAAATCTGATATGCGAAACTGTTTCACGTCAAATATTCTCATTGTAATGTAAACTCGTTACCTTAGGTGTGGAAATGATATTTTTTGCTTGCGTCAGGGTCGGTTTTGAGGAAGTTGTGTTGGCAAGAGAAGCGAAAAATAACTTCCCAGCCTTATTATCCATCGTGGTTCTCTTTAGTATATTCGGTCCCCGTGACGTGAGGCTAGAATTAGCTTGTCCTAATATTTGGTCCGCTCGAATGGCGATAACTTTCCGCGAAGATCCTCTTCTTCCCGTGACGTGTAATCGCTTCATCCCCATGTGTTGCGATCTCGTCAAATTAAGGGCCAATTTCCCAGCTTCTGTTGGAATGAAAGAAAAACCGGTAACGTGGCGAGTACTTACAATCGCTTGCTCATAAACATTCATTCCAGGCCACTTACCAGTCAATACTACAGTTTGCCCACTCTCCATAGCATTTTCTACTATAGTAGAATCATTATCTACCGGTATCATGGTAATACCGTGAGCTTGAAGTAACCTTAAGGGCTGTTCAACGCCGCTAATCATTTCAGCCCCCTCCTCCCCTTCCAAGTCTTCGTGACTCTGACTTTCGTTGTCATCCGTACCTATCATCTCTCGTTCTTGTTCCTCGTCGCTAGCTGACGGGACTCTGATTTGTTGAAATATCATTCTCTGTTTCTTTCCCGTTTGAGCTGAAAAAATAAAAGACAATTTTATATGCAGTGTCTTGACGGTTTTACAGTTTGATTTTTTGCAAAACTCATTTTACCTGTTTGTAGTTTTCTTTTCTGCTGTTGCTGCTGTTGTTGTTGTAGTTGCTGTTCTTCCTGCTGTTGTTGAAGTTCTAATTGTTGTTCCCGCTCTCTTTCTGCCTCAAGTTGCATTAAACTGTGCGTCGCAACCTCCAGTTCCGCGGTACTGGCTTGATTCTGATGCTGAGGATGTTCTCCTAATATTTCTCGCTCCTGTTGAAGTACATCGACTAAATCGAGCCTATTGTGCTCTAGAGCTAGGCTGATTGGCGTTTTGTCAAACTTGCTTGTCGCGTTTGCGTCAGCACCGTGTTCCAACAAAACATGCATAACTTCAGCATGTTCTCGTTCCACCGCCCAGTGGAGTGGCGTCATTCTCAGCTGGACAAAGAACATCGGGATACTGAACTTAATCTGGGTAGCAAATTCTTGAATATTTTTCCCCCAACTTCATTGACATGTACGAAGCTCTTGAGCAACGTGCCTTTTGAGAAATTTCCTTACCATATCTCTGCTGTCTACATCGGCGCCATAGTCAAGCAGCAGCTGCGCCATCTGATGATGTCCCTCGTATGCAGCCATGTGAAGCGGCGTACGATCAACCTTCGTTCTTGCATCTCTGGAGATTCCAGCTCTAAGCAATACTTCGGCTGTTTCTGTATGGTTATTTTGAGCTGCGAGGTGAAGGGCACTTGTACCGAGCTGCAAATCGGGAATCGATTACTTTACATAATAATGCAGTAAATCGTTGGAGCAAGAGCGTATTCTGGCTTTTGAAAGATGTCGATTCTAGCATAGCTTACCCAGTCCGTTGTGAACGGCGCGCCTCTACACATCAGGTCACGAACTGTTTCCGTATCGCCATTTCGTGCGCCAAGCAAAAGTTGCTTCCCTAGCTCGACTATCGACAACGCCTCCTGCGACCTTGTGCGTTGCGGCCCGTCGCATGAAACGATCTCAACCTGGAAAAAGATGGTCGCTGATAGAAGAAAGCTTATCGATAACATGTCTGCATTACTTTGTACCACAGATGAGACGACGGGGAATCTTGATGACCGATGGTAACTCACCGGAATGAGAGTATCCGCATCGAGTCCTTCAATTTCATTGCCACATATACTTTCAGATTGCATGGTTGTGACTTTGTCCTAATCGCTGGCTCCCCAAGCCCTAAAACCAAAGGGATTTAAGACTGTTGAAGAGATTTCCGTAACGTATTTTGAAAAATTCATCGCGATCCATTCCTCGGCATGAAATACATCCATGCGACCTTGTAATTTTCGTGTGTACGATAACCGGAGAATGGTAAGCGAAATAAGATTGTATCGGTGTTAATAGGAGCGATGACATGTCTGGTTATGACCCCCAAAAAATACTCGAGTTTATTTTTCGAAAATTTCATCTGTACAGGATGTTTTTATTTTGCCATCTGAGAAACAGAGATGAACTTCCTGTTCCTGTCCATTAAACGGAAGTCCCTTGTCATAGGCCCTGAGATAATCCACCGATTAACAGACAGGCGTTGCGATAAACTATCCTAGGACGATATTTACTTACAGGGGACACATTATTTTCGATTTATAAACAAGTTTACGACACTTTTCTAACAACCACACGCCGTTTATTGGGATTCTTACTTTCCACAGCCTTCTCAATTCACTCGCTTGCCACACATTCAGTGACATGGCGACCATTCCGCGGCCGTTTTACTCAACTTTAATCAAAATCCTTTTTTACTCTTCGTTTATCACATCTTCGCATTCATTATACGTCCAGAAATTAACCCTACTGCTGGGCAGATTTGCATTTTATTTCTATTTATATTTCGTTAAAATTATCATTGTTTATTGATATCGCCCAGCAGTCCCTGGACGTTCAGTGGCGCCGGGCTAACTCGATGCGACGAGAAAATAAGTTTGCCCCACTATCGCGATGCTGATTAGTCATTTACCGGTAACGTAGGATTTTGTACGGTCAGTTCAACGAGGATTTCAATTTCTCCTGAAGCGTAGAATGCGGCACCCGACGCGTGGTGATATTTCAAATCAGGTGTGGCAGTTTGATAAGTTACTCGTAAATAGATTAATGTCCACGTATAAAAGTATATTTATATTTCACTGTTTCACACATTACACTCATGTATACATCATAGTACTCATAAAATTATATTAAACTCAGATTCGGTTTGCTCTGAGCCTCCTTTACGACGTCAAAGTTTGGTACTATCTGTACCAACCAGTTAGAAAAATAGTTAAATAAATAGATGTGCAAGGCACGGAATGATTCTGACTTGAATAAACGTCTATACAATAATAACTCTTATTTTTTTCTTTCACAAAGTTTTCACTACTAATTCCAATGATACTGTAACAAAGATAAATTAGAACGCTGAAATTGTATACCAGTTGCTCAGCAGTATTCGACAATGCTTAGCTTGTATTCCTTGGACGTGGTAACGCCAACTACCGCTGGTCCTGAATTGTTGATATCGTTACCTCAGTTTTTATCCTAGAAAAGTTATCCGGAGCTGTGAATGGCCGCGTGTTGGTCACTCCGGGTTTCAATTTCAATGGGTTTAAAATAACTGTCTCCTGACGATTATTCTCAGCCACTTGAAAGATCGTAGAGTCGCAGTCTGTTCGCTGTAGAGCCAGGTCAGGCTCTTCCGCTCGATCTTCAATGGGCATAGGTGTTGTCTTATTTGTACACGTAGCAAGCAGTCTTCTCAGAGGTATTATTTTCCCATTTGTACCTGTTGGATTTTGTTCAGATTGTATCGGATTTCAAAAAACAACCGTCGCCATTTCCTGCACTTACCATTCTTTACGCAATTCGACGATCCCGATAGTTTCTGTATCATAGAAAAACAAATGGACATTTACAAGTGTATATTGAGTCAAGATGTTGCAGAATGCAAAGAATCGAATAACCCTTACATTTTGTTTTAACAAACTATGTATTGGTTTGAACGGGTCAGAGTTCATAGATTCAGTCTTTGACGGTGTTGGAGACGAGGTGATTGACCTCACTGAAAATCCGTTACGGATTGGTGGCTCGCTTTTCACTTGGCTGTTGAGCGTTTGATAATTCTTCATTATTGTGTTCAGCAACCATCTGCAATACAGATGAATATTAATCTCTTGATAACGGGAACAGGTTCAGTCCAATTTCGGTCAAGTTTGATTGAATGAAAACTGACTTGTAACCATTGATAATCCCCTCTGTACTTTTCTGTGACTTCGTCATGGCATAAAAACAGGAACAAGTTTCTACGCGAGTGGGACAACGCATCTCATTTGCCACACGCTCGACGTCTAAATTCTCAACCAGGTCTAACTCATCTAATGCTCCGTCTAAATCCTGCTTGTTAGCCAACCTGTTACAGCGATAAAAAAAACAGTGAGGATAGTAGTTTCTCTAGTATGCGACTGAAATACAGAGGAACATTTATTTGTCATGCATAGTGATAGAATTTTCAAAGAACGGCAGAAGCTGGTGAATTTATTTAACGAACGCAGGTGCTGAAATCAGATTTCGTTCAACTGTAGACCACTTGGGAAATATTCGCTTTTTTTGGTTCGAAGCTCCTAGCAATATGTAAGATTTGTTTGCCAACTGAAATCCGTTGTATTTGCCCATTTCAGTAAATAGAATTTGTGGAACTTGTGCAAAATACATAAATATGAAAAATTTGTCAAGCAAGGTTGATGAAAGTGCGTAGTAGATTAACAAGAGTGAATATATAATTGTATACTGATTTACGCATGTATTGTTCTCACAGTAATAACGGTTTGCCTGAAACATTTTCATGCGATATTAAATCTCCGAGAATAATTCGATTCTCTGTAAGACGGGACGTATCGCTAGCATCGACGACATAGACGAGGCCATGCACCTAGAATTGTTTAGAAAACAAGTAGTAGACTTTTGCTTGGAAATGCTTTGCATTTTCATCAGCTGAGAACGTGTTTGAATCAACAGTCGATATTGCTTGACTTACATCGTTGTAGTACCTCGGCCATATCGAACGAATTTGTGGGCTTCCCCCGAGGTCGTAAACCTTAACGTTGCACGATTTGTGTTTCAAGGATATCGTACGGAACCCCATCGTAGGTACAACGTTTTGCTCCAGATCTGAATAGAGAAAAAGACGTTAGCTCCGGTCAATTCTAAAACTGATCATTGACCGAACTGTGGATTTACCTCCTACTATACGATTCAAAATTAGCGATTTTCCCGCACCGTCGAGCCCGACGAAAAGTATGACAATGTTCCTGGAAGTAAAATTTCGTTAAATATCTGTCGCCTAGAATTCCAATTCTTGATGACGGAAAACCTCGTTTCAGTACTTGCTTTTCATTCCGCGGTTTTCTACGAAATTTTCTCAACACCGCACGAATGCAATTTCCCATATTAGACTGATCGCCTTTGTTCGTAGCGTCTATAACCTCATTACCATGCAATTTGTTCAACGATGTTTTTTGTTTTGACAGAATGAATTTGACGTGTGCCGTGCCGTGCATAGATTCGTACTCCCAGCCAAGGATGTTTGAACCAGAAGTCTTCCTCCACTGTTAGATGGTGCATCACGTCGATTCTGAACTCTGTCGGTAAGTTTGTCTGCTCACGTCAATTTTAAATTCTGTCGGTAAGTCGCGTGCGTCAAATAGCGGCAGGTTTTATTCGGTTCGAATAACAAGTGCAGGATCAACGTATAGATCTCTTCATTGTGTTTTATTTAAACAAGTTTAGTTAAAGTATACGGTAGCAAACAATTTTGCATATTATTATACAGTAGTTCATAACGTATATTCATGTGTATATATATATGTATATATATTTCGATTGAACAGTGCCACTGATTAAAGATACTTAGGCCCGATATATTTCGTTTCGTAAAGGCCAATTAATTCAACGACAGACTTCTCATTAAATGATTCGACACCTGATAAAGAAACAATCAATGTCATCAACTCTATATCTTTGCGTTTTATGTGATTTTTTGTTTCAAACAAAACTGCGACGCAAAAGGTCCAGCCTTTTACCTTTGGCGCTAGTTTAGAGCATCGGATTACTCACAGATCCATAAAATGGTGGGAAATTAAATTGTTCAAGTTTCGCATTTATCGAACCCTGTCTTCCAGAACGTTCTTGTTACTACGTTCGCTAACTTTTTCAACACAATTCGTGTTATTTGATTGCACGACCGCACTTTAATGCCCTCTCCATATTCGAACATCAGTTATTCAAGTGTTCACATAAATTTCCAGAAAAATTCTTTCAGACGCGTACGGTATAAACCAATCGATTTGGCGAATAACGTAGCTGGGGAATCATTGTGACATTATAGCAATGACATATGACGTATCGAATTTCAACATCCACAAATTTCAAATTAAGACCGAAATTCTGTTCTACAATATTTATCCATCAATATGAGCCAAGAATGAACTGTCACCGCGTGACAATAACACAGATGTGGTACACTGCATGTGTAGATATAGAATACTTCACTCCTCTTCCATTTTTGTAATACTTGAAATATTGTTTTGGTATTCGTGATTATCACCCATAATTTAGTAAATTATTAAATATCTTTTTAAAAGGAAAAACAGCAAACTCTACGTCATTCACGTGCAATATACAAGAATACAATCCGCTTTCATTTAATTAAATACAAATTACACATCTGCGGAGCACCTTGAAGTTGATAGAACGAATAACAATTCATAATAATAATAGTTCAATATAGCAACAATATTATAACTTGTCAATAAATAAATTTATAAATTTTCTTTTCTCGTAAATAAAATATGCCGTCAGTAGTCGCGTTGCGTTAGCCATTTCGCCATCTTCTTACTTCAATTTTCCAGCTGATCCGTTCTGAAGGAGAAAAAACATCAAGTATTAAAATAAGAATCTATGCTTTGATATTTTCATCCGGAAACACTCACCAAAATCTTGAATAATCTCAGCCTGTGCGATTGTCCGATCGGTTTGAAACGGCTGTTGGAGGGTGGCAAAAGTACCAGTTCATCGTCGTCCGAAATGTCTCGCGATTCCAAAACCTGCTCTCGTGTCTCCCGCGACATAACCCGGGGAACAACGACCTCCTCGTCGCGTATTTCCTCCTCCCCCTCCTCATCCTCCTCCTCGTCGTCGTCGTCGTCGTCGTTCTCGGCCTCCACTTCGTCTCTGTGAAAGAGAGAGAGAAAGAGAGAAAGAAAATCAGACGATAACGAACAAGGACAGAACTTTGCGGGTGTGTTCGGTGAAATATTGAAAATTAGAGGAATTACAAAAAAGGTGGCGGGATCGAGGTTCCAAATTTGAGATGTTCCGAAAGCATCCGATTCCGAATTATTCGATGGCAAAATTCGAAGTAAGGAAATTAAACTTTTACGATACAGCAAAGTTTCGAATGCTCGGAAACCCGGTGGCTCAAAGTTCCAAAATGCTAGATTCTGAAGATTGAAGTTACGATAGAGAAAAGTTCGGAAAAATAAAGTTTCGGTAGAGGAAAATTCCGAAAATAAAAATGTACTCATACAGCGTAGGTTACTCGACGAGTGGGTGGGAAAAATGAGAAAAACCGAAAATCCAAATGACCACGACTCCGAACGTAAGAATATCGAATATCGAAAGCAAAGATAGATCAAAGCGGTGAAATTTCACCAAGGCAGAAATTCACAGAACTGAAAGTTTTCGATGTTTCAGATTTATGAATTTTCACATTTTCGGAACTTTGAGCGCCGCGTTTCGGACCATTCGAAACTCGGATGTTTCTTGAAAGTTTTACTTCTTTGCTTCAAATTTCTCCCCGAAAAAATTCAGACTTTGGCGCTTCCGGAGCATTTGAAATTTGGAAATTCCACCCTGCCCCGTTATTACCGTCGTAGAGCTTTCACGCTTTCGACCGGTGAAGAGACGCCGACGTCGTTAGAGTCCCAGCTGCGACCGTGCCCTCGTCCTTTATTCGAGTTGTACCAATTTTCTTGGAATTCTTGCGCCCCTGCGGGGGCGGAAAGCTGGCGTGTAACGAGTCGCGAAAGCACCCACCGATCCTGCAGCGACTGACCAGCAGCTTCGTTTCCAGAACCTCCCGGAATCGCCGGACGCTCGTCGTTCTCCGGATGGTTACCACCGGCCGGGTAATTATGCTGGCCGCTTCTTTTCCCGTGAGCTGTACAATATTGCCGCAATAACATTTAGCCTCGCGTCGCGGATAAAAATTTTCTCAAAATAAGTTTCAAGCTCAGGCTCGCAAAGTGGTAAGTGAAAGTAGGGTAGATATAATGAATCTGAAGCAATGCGTACCGCCCCAACACGAGTGTCCGTAGCTGAGACAGGAGCCTGAAAATAAAGAAATAAGAAACGTGACGGAAGACAAGATTCAGCGAATATTTTACACCCATCGAAGAAATCAGACGTTGTAAGAGCAAGTGAAGTAAGCCACATTTCGCCTCAAAGGGCTTCGGAATTAAATAATGAAACGCAATAAAAAACCCTCGCGCCGCGATCCTGGTGCCCGAAAGTGGGTTTCGATATATATCTCGCGTCGTATTATTTCATACGGTGTATTACGGTGGCTGCAAATTTCGCGAAATATTTCAGACGGCCCATCGACGGCCGTCACGGTTCTACGATCGCTCAACCTTTCGTCACCTCGCGTCCTTTGCGGTTCCGCAAATTTCGCTGCATAATTTCTGACCCCGCTGGCGTAGCACACGGAGCGTATAAATTATAAATCCGGGTACAACGAAAGCTGTGGAAATATTATATCCTCGAGCCCAAAGCACGTAGGTCGCACGGTTAAACTAGGACTTAATTAATTCCCCGACAGTTGGCAAGCTCGGCGGGCAGAGCAATTAATAATTATGTACGTCCCTTTTTCAGCCCGGTATTTTCGCTTCGCATAGTTCGCAGAATAATAATTCCAATTCGTTATTTACGATCTTTCTTGCCACATTGTATATACACGAACAGGCATCCCGGTGTGTAATGTTGCGAGCGATCTCGAGAAAAACGAAAATTCTACGGCTGATTGTATAAAACACTTCGCGTTACGCAAGGCGCAAGATTAATTGGCCCAACGAGCCAATTATTATTTCTCAATAATGACATCATAGAGTACGAGGATCATTGATCGCTGTTTGCCTTACTGTATCCACCCTGGAAGAACCCTTCGCTATCACCGGATACATCTGCAAGCTCACGTAAGCTTTGTATACACAGAAGCCGTGAATTTGACTCGGCGCGCGGCTGTGTTGGCATTGAATCGCAAATATTTGCAGAATCTCATCGACTCAAACAGCGGCTGTCTCTCTCTCTCTCTCTCTCTCTCTCTCTCTCTCTCTCTCTCGCGTTTCCGCATGTACATGTGTGTATATACAATACATACCTGTATACGGTGTACCTAAACTGGCTATCCTACGGACAGTACGCGAACCAACAGGTGGTTGGGTTGCTAATTTATTGAGTGTGTTTGCAGTTTGGCCGTTGGTGCAAAACAACCTTACGTAGAATTTTTTACCGCGCACCTTTTCGCATTCCCTCCCTTGTCTTTCCCTCAGTTTTCTACGCTAATTGTCTCCTCCGGATTAAATTTCTCAGGTGAAACTTGTAAATTCTGGTCGGATCATGCGGCGCGTAACATGCGTCGTATATTACGTATAATTTTAACGTTGTTATACCTAGACTGCGCTGTAGACACTAAGAATGACCAAAAATAATGGATTTTCGGTTGAATTGACTATTTTTCATAACAATCGATTTTTGTATTTTACTCGCGCGAACGACGCAATGTAATGTCAATTTACTTGATTAAAGTGTTAATTAGTATCATTGTCTTACTTACTAAGTACCTATTTCGCGTAACGAGTGAAAGATGAATAAATATTTTTACCTGAAATTGAAAAACAGTTTGAAATGAAACTATAAATTATAAAAATAAACTTTTCCGCTACTGCGTATTGAAATTCACGCAACATTTGTTTCAAACGCACCGTTTAAAACAATACGAAATAATTGATTAATCGATCAATTTTTACCGATTCAATCGAATCGTGTTCGATTATTTTTTTCGACACAAATAAATAATATAAAATAGCTCGGTGACCATCCGTAGTAGACACCCGTGTGTGCAACGAATAGAAGCCGAATACACGTACATGGAGTCATATTATAAAAGTTTGCACTGCGTATAGTATATAAATATATACATGTGTATGAACCGTACTTATATACCTATATACAGGTATACATATATATACACCTATGTACAATACATATTGTATGTAAAGTAGCTGCAGCGATCCCGGAGGGTGACCGCATATTATGCATAAAAATATAGGAATAAATATCTTGTTACGAACTTGTAGTTACACGCCATTATTGCAGCCATTGGAAAATTGTGTAGGTAAACTTTTTACTTTACCGCAGTTAATGCTGCAGATAAAAGTTTAAGGTCTTAAACTCTCGTTCAAACGAATTGCATCTGCAGCCGCGAGGTCTTTAATTTAATTTTTCTCGTGAAAAGAAACCGCTGTAATTTCATTGCCCAATTGCGTATTAGAGACGTTTCGTAGTTAACGGATGAACGGAAACGATTGCCAAATGTTCGTTGACGTTCTTGTGTCCGCTGCTGATTTTCACATTATTTTCGCACCATCTTACGTTCGCGGTTATTAGAATTATACAAATGTATGAAGGAGATATTTATAAAACGATATCTGTATAAATGTAACGTAATTCATTCGTTAATTTTCACGCGGAGGCGGAATCGCGTTTGGATATTCGCAATCATCCTCTCTAGTTCGAAACCAGCGGACCGTAGAGTCGAGACTCGTGCATCCGTGCCTGTTTGAATGAGTTGATTTTTCATTAGCAGCTCTTGATAATTTTCTTCCAATTTTCTTCCTTACATATGTACGAATCATTCGTAGAAATTCACACCCTCACAATTTTTTTTGTTCTTCGCCATATATAACCCTGGACCATAAATTATCGTCTTACGGTTACACGTGTGTAAATGTGTAAATAGAGTAAAACTCAAATGTTTGATTTACCCTTGCGCGTGTGTGCGTATTTTCGTTTTCGACTGCACGATGTAATTTCTACTCTGCGATTCATATTTGCGCCAACGATTCGTTTCACGATCGAACGAAACTTTCCTTTACAGCTCTGAGCTCTGATTCCGACAGAATCTGTCAATTATTCTCATTATTATTATTATTATTATTATTATTATTATTATTATTATACGCAAATCGCGGTATTTCACATCGGTGGTAATTATTGTACCGCAGGTATGCCCGTAATATCGATGAGTAAGTATTCGAAATTTGAAGAGGGTTTTGATTTCGAAGCTCACATCGAGTCACTCGTTCAAAGCCTGAGGAGCGTTTGAAAATTAGACGTATTAATTAAACAGGCCATTAAGTAATTGGGCGAACGCAACATCCCGAGGGGCGGGCGAACCGTTATACGCACTTCAATTAGAAATGGAAATATCTGCCACTTCGTGTCACATGCGTTACACGTGAGGCGATGCTCCCACTGTACAATGACAATAAACGTTTCGCAATTTTTGTATTTCACGCCCGCGTACGGAAGAAGCGACGACTGTAGCAATAATCTGAGTTGGTATAAAAATGCGAGAGGAAATTCGCGCTGCGTTGCACTTTTTTAAAAAAGGAGAAGCGACGAAAACACATTGAAATGAAAAATAAGTGCAGGGATCGAAGAAATCTAAAATGAATCCTAGCCGTATTGTACACCGAGAAACGCGTATTATACGCTTAACCATTTTGCGCTATCGTCGATCCTTTTTTGCTAATTGCAACGCAAAATCAGTGTAGTTGTACGATTGTGATACGATATAGAATGAAATAACAAAGGTGCCGGTACGAGGCGTGCATACGTCACACGTCGCGCTTCAAACACCGGCTCGGATTAATGCTCTATTCTAATTATTTGTTTTATTTTTCAACGTTTGATCGAGTGGCCATCGCTATCCGTATACGCGCGTTTATTCGTGCACGCGGTATAAGTCAAGGTAAATATAAATTTTATGGCTCAAGTATTAATCTGAGGCTAAGCGGCGCTAGAATCCCGTTCTAAATCCCTGAGGATCATCCTTGCCGGTCCTGTTTATCAACCACAATCAGCGATCCTCTCCCCCGCGGGTCACGCTCAATATTCATATCTAATTTCACGGTAAAAACGGTGATCGTGTTTACAACTGCGACGACGAGTGATCGAAGCGTTTATCCGAAATTGTATGTATACGATAAGGTAAATAGATATACCGCGATATAAAACGCGCAATTTATGAAATTCGTCGTCGCGTGATTTCGCGGAGACAACCCTGTCGATACGCGGGTTTTAAATTGACTCTGCTATCAGGGTACGTTTCGTGTTACGGCGATGGCCACTGAACTGAAAATAATCGGTCCGTCGATTAACCGATTACAAAAAAATAATCCAACACGACTCGATCGAATCGGTAAAAATTAATCGATTGATCGTTTATTTCAGTTTTACTTTTTTTTTTTTGAAACGGTGGACACGAATCCAAAATGTCCTGAATATCAGTATGTAGTCTTATTAGCGGACAAATTTTGGGTAACTTGTAGTTTCATTCAAATTATTTTTAAATCTCAGGTGAAAATATTCATCTATCTTTTCTCTAATTATATCAAATAGGTATAATAGTAAGTAAGAAAATGATGATAATTAATACCGTGATCACATAAATAAATATCGTACATTGCGTTGTTCTTGGTAGTAAAATAACAAAAACCGATTGTTAGGAAGAATAATCGAGTTTGAAAATTTGATTATACTCGATAAATCGGGAAAATATAATCGATTTTATTTGGTCATTCCTATTTCGCGTACGTATAAGGTATACGTATGTGTTTGAATAAATTCGCGAAACTCTCTCGCGCATGCACTCTTGGAAATTTGAAATTAGCTTAATTACCCGCCTAACTTTGGCATACAGCGTACGATAACTGGTCACGGATATGAACGTACTGTTTTACTTTTTTTCCCCCCTCTTTTTCAACCATCCTCCTCGTTCGCGAAGCGCTAATCATTTTAATGATTTGAATTCGTCCAGCATGGCCGGTCGATTTTAACGAGATACCAAATTACACGTATTCTTTTCCTCTGAATCGTATTCTTGCAGGATTTCTTGAAAACCGCGCGTCGAGTTGTATCCGTGTATATACGTACATATGTATATATATATATATATATATGTATGCATATATATGTATTCTTCCTTCGTTAACAGCTCGCCGGGAGTCACAATTTAATTAACAACCGATAGACAAATGGATCAAGCTTATTAATCACGTTACGGAGCGAGATGTCGGTGTTATAAGTATAACGTATAGACACGTATACCGCACCTGTACAATATTAATACAATATCAGCGAAAGCCAAACCTACGTGAAACAATTTTGCGTGTTGATTATGAAAATCGCCCAGCGGGCTGGCCTCTGAAGAGATTATTACAGACGGTACGATGTTGTAACTGCGCGCGTATCATTGCGTGCTTTGATATCTACATTATACGCCTCGTCACATTTCATGATTATTAAAATAAGCCCGTCGCAGCGAAACAAGCGACACCGCATGCGTTGACCTCTTTTTCGCGATTATTAAAAAAGTATTAACGCGAATCAGCAATTATTCGAAAGTATTCATTTCTCGGTATTCGTTAAATCGATCGAATATTTTCAAAATACCGTTTCGCAGCGTGCTGCTGCAAATTCTCTGGTGAAGTAATTTGCCCATCCAAATTCCAAGTGTCAACTTATTTGCAAGCGCGTCGCGGGCGGTTTAGCCAAGTCAAGTTTTAATCAAATTATGTTCCCCAACCGTGCAACACCGCGCGAGGGAAAATCATGTTTACACGTACACAATAGACCTGATTGTTCCGATTTAATTCTTCGATACGTAAAGGACTTAGTTGGTACGAAACTTGGACGGTTTAACATCCCGCGACGTTTCAATTATAACTCATCGCATCACGACTTATCGGTGTGATTTAATAATCGTTCACGCGTACCTACATACATACACATAGACGTGCAGAACTTTGATCGAGCAAAAAAACGTCTGTAAAAATTGCACGAAGACAATTAAGTTATCAATCACGGATTGCGATAAACAAATTTTTCATCGGAACTCGAATTCATCCTAAAAATTGTATAAATTCGAGTAACAACACTCGGCAATTATCCGATTTCCGTTTTCGCGGTATTAATTAACACAATCGTTACACCTGCGGCAAGCGCATAATTAATTACTCACCAGCGGCGCATCCGGCGAAGCAGAAAACAAGCATGAACATTAACGATCTCGTGACCGCGTTGAGGGCAAAAGCGTGGCCTTTACTCGACGAGGAAACGTTCGCCCGATTTTCCTGCATCTCGTCTCTGACTCTATCGATATTACTTCTTCACTTTTCCTTCGCACAGGTACGACAGACCGATCCAGGCGTGAAAGTTCCGCGTGTCCGACCCTTTGAAGCCTTATCCGCGTCCCTCCAACTTCCACAGAGTTTTCCCTCGGCCTTCAGTGTCCAGCGCAGCTATGCTGCAGTTTATACACACGTATATATGTACGTATATTTACATGGTATATGATGGATTTACGATGGACTCTATCCCCCCGGATTCCTTCGTCCTTTCTGCCTTCCCGTTGTACTATCCGACATACCCAAGAACAAAATAGAGAAGAAAATTTCATCACTCGAACGGGGTCTCTACCAGTCACAACCGTATCGATGTCGATGTGTCGCTTTTACGCGCCTGTTGTACGTATATTCTGTGCCTAAGAATCGTATTTCACCGTTACGCCGATGATGGTGTGAGAACAAAATTACAAAAACGAAAAAACCAAAAATTTGTAACTGCGTTACAAGAAGAACAAAAAAAAAATAAAAAATAAATTAGAACAAACGGATGCCTTTCCACACGGTTCAAGAATGAAATACAACGAAAATATTTGTGCAACGAAAACGGTGATACGCGTCGTTTAAACGCGAGTATAATAACGCGTATAAGCGAGTTTTTTTTTTTCATATTCTTTCTTTACCGTGTAATTAAAACTCGGTTGATTAAATTCTTGTAACGTTTATTTATATATTTTTTTCCTCCTTTCCCTCTAACCGCGAGGTGAAAATCTGCAACAGGTTGACCCGCGGATACTCGTACATGTTACATACGTTGCAGAAAAGGGTTGGTCGGAAGTTGTTTTTTTTTTTATTTTTTCTTCTTTTTTTTTTTTTATTCCTTTTTTTGTACTCCGAGTAACAACGACGCGCGGCGCCGCGCCTGTTATGACAAATTTCACCGAAGAATACGTACCTTGGATTCAATTGTTGCAAGAAATTTAACGTGCTTCCGGCGGGGGACAGAGGAAAGAATTAAAGAAGAAAAAAAAAAAGCCGAAAAACATCCACCACCATCGGTAATTCTTTCCGCGAAATTTGAAAACAGCGTCAAGTGTAATACAACGAATAGAACGAAATCGAGTCAAACTTGAAATAATATACGTGTAACCGTACCTATAATTATACTTGAATTAAATTCCTCTTGCAGAAGATTCGCGGGATTAGTCGTACGAAAAAATGTCTAATCGTACGATATGCATACCTATACCTAAACACACGCGTTTGCACCTGAACTCGGGCTGCTCCCTCGTTCTGCCGATCCTTTTATAGAGGTGCCGACTGTCAGGTGCCTCTTTCTCTCTCTCTCTCTCTCTCTCTCTCTTTCTCTCCCTCTCTCTCTCTCTCTCTCTCTCTCTGTCCCACTCTCTCTCTCACTGCCGACCCGGGGGTCGTGGTGGGGTTGCGCGCCGACGACCGAGCAAGGGATGCCCTGCCTGCACCCTTCGCATGCGTGGCTACGTACGTATGTAGGTAATGTAAGCATGTAATATCGCATCCCACAGGTGAAACGTACGTGCGTCAGTATTAACTCCGGCACTTTATAGCACCTAGGCTATTTCACTTTTCGTTGCCCCGACTAGGCCTCGGTTTTTCCATCCTTCAATCGCGATCGATCCGCCGATCGCAACTCGACTCGTGAAAATCGACGTTGTCGTTGCATCGTGCAGTATTTTGAGAAAAAACTCATTTCACACGCACAAACTGCGGATGCAAAATATGAAGAAAAAAAAAATAAAAATAACACAATTTAAAGAACAACGCAAGTTCGTTGAAACATGTTGCAATCAACGTTGTAGATGTGGATTTATGCAGAGACGGTAAGTTGTTTTTCGTGTTTTTACCCTAATTGAAGGAAAAATTTTAAATATTGTCTTATACTAGACGTCTCGCATCTTTATGCCTCATGTGTTTGGATCGTAAACTTACGCATACCCGAGTCTTACGGGAAAAATTTTCAGCTAAAGAGTTTATACGATCTGCGCAGGGCGGAAAAAATCTACCTGTTTACCGAAAATCGTGTGAATTATGTAACCCAAATGCCTGAACAGCTGGAGAATAATTGAACGATATCGTTTTTCAAATTTGTGAAATTTATGATTACGTTGAATCGATGTCGTTACTTTATTTGGACACGTTATTATATTGCGAGGAAAATTTGTATGACGCGGTAATTGTTATGGGTTTTCTTATTTTTCATGAATTTTTAGAGATTGAACGTTTTCTGTGTTTCGGGATTTTCCAATATTTATTCTGAGTAGGTTTATACAACGAGTAAAAAAATTCTCGTTAAAAATAAAATCCTCAAATACGCCCGAGTGTCTCGGTTTATTTAATTAAACTATACAATACCTATACCTATACGTAATACCTACGTATATTACATATATATATATGTATATACGTTGTACATCCCCTAAGCCGATTATTATTATCTAAGCGAGATATGCGTGTGATAATTATCGGAGAGAAAAATGTTTAATATGGATAAAATGATACACGATGCACGTGCAGGTATATGTAAATATAACCTGCGTACGATCATTTTGCAATAAAAAAAAAAAATACGATGTATCGTTGTTAAAAATCAATCTGTAACTACTTAGCGGGTCAGATTTGAATGTCGTGCATTTGCAGATAAAAAATAAATTGCCTACATTTGATTAATTGTTTGATAATTATTTCCGCAGTGAAAAAATTATTACGTACCGATAGAAAATAATTTGCCTTAATTCTACGGTAAAAGAACTTGACTAAAATAAATTGTTCGTTACTGCTGTATCAAGCGACAATAGTTGATTCCTTGAAATTGAGACGGTTATTTTACAAAATGATACGAAATTAAAAGGCGTCCGAATAATGGTGACAAAAAATGAGTGAAAAAATAAATTCCCTATAAACGGCAAATAAACATGAAGAATTTCATTGAATCGTCGAATCACGTTTCATGAAATATTTTTCTTATACCGCGAGCGAGGAGAAAACAATTGTCGAAAGATAGTCACGTATGGTTTGAAATAAACGGAATATATTTTTCCTTGTTTTTCCGTCAGTCGTCTCTCGCGTGATATTGAAACGCGTACCTACGTATGCATGTACGGAGCCCCTGTAGATATTGCCCTTATCTCTCCGCGCCTTCAGCGATGCTTGGATAAATTCTGCAGACATTTCGAAAAAATACAAGTTTAAGGTAAACACGCGAATCTCGCCGCACGGTCCAACGGACAAAGTATTAGGGAAAGGGAGGTGAAAAAAGGAATATTCCAACCGCGCACTTTTCGCCTCACGAAATTGCAATCAATTATGAGTTACAACGGCGCTTTTCCCGGACCCTTGAACCAACAATGTAATCATTTAAAAGCCCGCTCTGTCCCATAACATTTGCACCCGCGGAAGCATTTCCACTTCTCGAATCGAGTCGTATATACGTACACGTACATATCGTTCTATATTACATATATATATATATATATATATATATATATATAGGTATAACATGTGGCGTCCCAGCCGCCGGTTAAAATCGCGCAAATTTTCGCAAGGAACTTAATAAAGGGCTGAGAAAACAGCGTCGAACGGAACGGGAATTGTCACGAGGCTTTTGAGAATAAAAATGACGGAGAAGGAGGTGAATTGAGAAAAGAAGAAAATGGGTTAAAAATAATAGAAATGAAAAAAAAAAGACGAGGAAACGTCGACAAGAGAGTGCCTGATAATTTTTTATTGAATCGGGGCCGATCGTGCGTTAATTAAGTCGTAGTTAATATTGTAGGGGAAACCGACAATAGCCGAATGTATCATGTTTCAATTAACGCGCGAATATCCCACGTCTCCTACCCTCGAACAATGGGCAACAATAACGGGCCTAACGTAGAAATGCCTGTTCGGGTCCGTGAGGCCGCCGTGTATATCCGAATTTTGACGGGTTTTACCCCATTCCGCGTGCATTAAGGTATACGGGGGGCTTACGGGGGCGGGGTTCGCGTGTCATCGAAAGAGTAGGCACGTAATTAAATTGCCGCCCCTGTAAAGACACGGGGTGGTCGTATTAGCACCGCGGTCGAGAAGCCAGAACCCGCTGTCTCGAGTCGTTTGACAATTTTGTCCGAATCCGCGATAATCCTTTGACTCAGCCGACGGCTTGAAAGCTTTTCGTATACACGGAGCGCGAGACGCGCGGTTAAAAAATTGCCACGTTTCGTTTCTCCTTTTCCCCATTATTTGCAATTATTCACGCGGTAAGCGTACGACAAAGAGGGCATCCATAAATTACGACATTTGAAGTTTGAGGTTTTTTTTTTTTTTTTTTTTATTCATTTTGTCATTTTCTGTCGGAGTTAAAGCCCCCCCCTCCCTTCAAATGATATAAGAAAAATTTCGACGCAACAATTTCCGTATCCCCTGAACGCCCCCCAAGCACGTTAGCTGTAATTGTGCAATAATACGGTGTAACCGCATGGTGTGGCGTTACGGGTATGCAGGTAATTACATAAGGCGAGTAGAACAGTGCTTCGCGTTTCGCGTTTCTCGGTATCTCATCCCGCAAACGCCTCAGCCATGTGGGATCCGAGCTTTACTCGCGGTTTGTCGTTTCTGATCCCCCGGCGCATATGCGGGAGGAAGTGCTTGCGGGTTGAACTAAGGTCGGCGGTTGCTCAGGTGTCGAGTTTCTCTTAATATTTGCCCTCTCTCTCTCTCTCTCTCTCCCTCTAATATTCGCGTCTTATTACGCCCCACCTGGCGCAGGTAGCCAGACAAAGCGGGAGCATACATTCAGGAAGGATCTTAACACCCCCGTTATAATATTTTTACCGCCTGCCTGTATCGCGTATATGTAATGCAAGCTGCAACGTTGCGAAATTAATCATCCCTCGTCCTGGATCCTGGCGAAAAATTTCTCACATCGCTTCTCCCGCGCAGTTGCGGCAGACCTGGAACCCGTTCCTTCGGGGCGCTAATTAAGCTTGATTTAACGAGTGACGGCACTCTCTCTTCCCCTCTCTCTCTCTCTCTCTCTCTCAGAGCACAGTAAAACGGCCGTTTCGCAAGTTTTCTCGACGTTTGTCACCCGACGAACGACGATCGCCATTCTTCGTAGAATCGCGCTGTCTACCCCGAACGAAACTCTTCCACCAATCATTGATTTATCGGGGAAAATTATTTCGCTGATGGGTCCCGCGGCGAACCGCTTCCGGTGTAATAGTTCCGCTAATTTATTACCGTATTTCTACCTGCACTCACTTCTATGTTATACGCCAAACTTGGAACCGCGTGGCGATGAGGCGGGAAAAACGTCAATCTATAATATAGGTAACACACGCATTGTTGTACGTTTTGGCATTTGGTACCTACCCTTTGTTTTTTTTTTTTTTTTTTTTTTTACAGCTATTTATATACCTGTAAATATATTTTTAGCAGCGGTTTTAACGATCAAACACAGGGTGTACGGTCAGGCCCGGATTAAGGGGGCACGCTCTACAAAAAAAGGCCGAATGTCGGTCCTGCAAGATGGGCCGATAGGTTGAATTAAAATATATTGTATTACGATATTGAGTAATTATATTTGATTTTTTTTTTCCCGCCTTAATGCGGGCATAATCATCTTTTACATTTTCAAAATCTAAATTACGAACGATATTACTCACTTTGCTCGACAGAGACAAATCGTTTAGATTTTCCTGTGATAATAGGGAAAAAATTAGCGGTTTACGATATTTTTTACACGTGTGTACATAAAGTTTACGAACTTTGTGCAGATCTTTTGTTGGTAAAGATCAATAAGAGTTCACGTTTCCTATTTTTTGAAAATCTTGGTACTATTGTAACAAATTGTGATTTTGAAAACTGAAGGGCCGAAAAGTTCTAGGGCCTAAAGCTATAAACTTTCCAGCCTTACGGTTAATTCGGGCCTGAGAATTTCTCCATAATATGAGAGGAAAAATCAAATCCGTTCTTTCGGATTTTCCATCCTTCGCGCATCGGGCATATTATTGATCATCGTGTTCGCGGAATAATTCGACTCCGGATTAAGCATCTGACTGCCGACGTATTGGATAAATTGTCGACAAGTTAGAGCTAGGAGCAGATTCAGTAATTCGCAGGCAGAGAGCGGAGCTCCGGGAATGCCAAAAGGATCAGTGGGTGAATTTTAAGGGGCGATGGAAGGATCAGGTGCAAACAACGACACGGATCGTAATTTAAGAATCTGTTGGCACGGTTTAATTCTTGCAGACCGTCCCGAAGCGTCTGTGTGCTTTGCGGGCCGACGCGACGTAGACGTCGTGCAACCTCGTGCGTCGAGGACGTCGGACTTTCGCTTTTGGAGAAAGTCGTAAAGCTCTCCCTCTGTCTCTCTCTCTCACTCACTCACTCACTCACTCACTCTCTCACTAGAGATCAGCGGGGTCGAAGGATGGTACTCGAGGATCGAGGATCGAGGCGACGCCGAGGGAGAGCTTGCGGAGACGCAAAATTAAGTTAACCGAGTACCGGGCAGTTAATCTTCCCACGGGACTATCAATAATGGTCTTGTCGTCGAGTTGACGCTAATACTGTTTACCCGAATGCATACGTATAGTCGAAAACACTGACCGTACAAGTTCACAGACCAAAAGGGCCCGGAAAGTGAAATTTCGTTAAACTCTCCTCGTTTTCAAAATCTTTCGTTGAACCTTCGTTCTCTTAACGAGAAAGAATTTAAAAGGTAATACGTTCTATATCCAAAAAAATAAATAAACAAGTAACACAAAAAAAAAAGAAAAATGAAAAATTCAAAAACGGAAAACAATGAAAAATGTAAAAAAGTAGCTAGAAAAACTTTGTACGTCGTAGTCGTTAGCTCTGGGTAAAGCTGAAGAAATGTCTTAAAAATTTGTTTACACGGGTTCGTTAATTTATATTCGCTTGAGTGGATCGGGCAGGAAGCTGATAATTCGTCCTTTTGGAAAGGGGGGTCACGTAATCTTGGCCCGGGGAGCCAGTGGCCAATGGTAAACCGGCACTGTTTCCAAACGTATAATATTTTTACAACACGCATCGAGTATCATTATAGACAGCGTCGATATCGTCTCGTATTTCCCCATGGCGTATTTCGCGCGTTGTTTCATTCGATCGGTTTTGAAAACGGATCAGTTTCACGCCGCCTGCGTTATTCCTCCCATTTGTATTATACATATACGTATAATGTACGTAGGTATATATTTAACCAGTAGGTGCGAATGTTTGAAGAAGCAACGCAACGCGTCGAGAATATATTAAATAAAAGCTGTGTAATTGTGTAATTGTTCGATTTCATTGATCTACGTCTGTTCTTTCCGTCCGCGGCTTCGAACTTCGCGAAATTTCGTAAATTTTTCACCGTCGTGTGAGAAATTGGAGGAATATCGACGTGGGTACGTCGCGTACGTCAGGCAGTTATTACTCTATTTCGAATTTAATTTGCACCCGCCGCTGCGGAGGCTGCGGCTTCTAAGTTTCGACTCGGAGATTCTCGGCCGAGTACGACTGACGAGTGTGTTGCTCGCGTAAAGTTTGCCAATCGAATTCACCACCTAGGCATCAATGTAGGGTACCTACAACGCGTTAATTACGCCCGCGGCAACGTTTCTCGATCCCCGAAGACCAGACAGCCAATCGAGTTACGGTCAACAATCGCCTCATCCAAGTTAATCGCAAAACGAACGGTTAAACCGCGTATCGTACGGGCGTTTGATTTTCCCCCAACTCCCGTCAGCTCTGAATAACTATTCGGGCACTTATCGATTCCGAATAAAAGAAAATTACACCCAATAATTGAGACTAGCCAGAGGGATAAATCGGAGATCTGGGGCACCGAATTTTTCAATCTTCGGGGTTCCTTTCTTCGCGATTTCTTTTCCTTCAATTCCCAAGCTACGCGAATTGACTCGTTTGCCGCGATAAACGTTCTAAATAATCGGTCAAATATTCGCTTCTGTTCAATTCTCGCTTCGTTTTTAAATTTACTCGTAATTTCTTTCGCGCAAATGTTCCGGATACACGCGCGTCGCTGCTGCGCCCACGCACTGCGATAAACGGTAATACAGAAGGTATAGGTATGTGTAGGTACAGTAGTGTAATAGTACCTGCGTAATTCGGATCTTTGACCTGCTATTTCGTGGGTGAAATTTCAAACTCTTGCAATAGAAAAGTGCATCCGGTATGCGAAAAAATTAATTCAAGATTGTAAAAATATAAAAATCGGTAACAAGTTTTTTAAAAAAAATTTTTTTCTTTTTTTCGTTCAGACAATTTGCAAGTACACAACTTGATCGCGTATAGAAGTCTCTTTTATTCCAATGGGTAACCGCTCTTCGTAATTACAGATCTCTTGATTCGTCGACGTTGGCGTATACGGCCATCCGTAAATGTATCCCACGGTTAATATAAAGGAAAAAAGGCCCGACTGGAAGGCCAGGGACGCGTTTGTGATCCGCCCGTTTTCACGGTTGCCGAGTAAGCGAGTTGATAGGCATGGTTTTATACCCCTTCTTGGAATTACGAGTCACCCTAATTTTTTCCTCTCAGGCAGGCTAACAATATTATTATACATATACGCCGTCGACAAGAGTGACTAATTTTTTATCTGTGTAATTTAGAAATGGACATCGCGTGTGCGTGCTGCATGCCTTATAGGTATAGGTTCATCCATATGTGTGTGTGTGTGTGTATTGTTATCGTTATTAAAATATCATAGGATAGAATTTTACCTCTAGAATAAGCCGGAAAATTTTACAAAGATTCAAAATCATCTGCATTATATTATTAATCACAGGCGTATAAATTCAAGTGAAAAAGAATTTTTATTCGAATTCTCGTCTATAAGCTATGAACACATGTACAGGAAGATTGATTTTTATCACGTCACAAATGAATGGCACCGCGTTACTTTAATGACTGGGATATTTTTTTTTCACCCTTTCCCCTCGCCCCTCTTTTTTTTCATTTTCCACAAAAGAATTAATTGCAAATAGAAAAAATTACACCATGGATGTCAACCCGGAAAAGTAATGTGGCATGGTTATACAAGCCATTTCCTGCCTAACGAACGATTTCCCAATAACGATGAACAAAACGAAAAATATATATATATATATATATATATATATATATATATATATATATATATATATATATATAAATAAATTTAAAAAAAAATGTAGACGAACGGCTTCCGTAAAATAAAATTCCGATTGATCCGCCGGACTATAACATCATGTATCATATATCTACGTTGTACCTACGCATCGCAGGTACCGCAATGATTTTTTTAGCAATAAAACTATAAAATGTCAACTATCCACACGCGTGCGCCTTCATACAAATTAAAATAATCAAAAACATTTGTACGATTTATGTGAAAAATCAGGCAACAACTATGTATCGAAAATATATATTTCCCAGTGCAATGCTAGTGACCCGTGTTTTTCTCAGTTTCAATTCCGTGTAAAAAGTGTTCTGTGGGAGGAAGTAGGGCTACGGTTAAGGGCGAGGAGCCTCATTATCGTTAGTGTGCAAAAAGTTCATAACGCCAAATTAAGAATTATGCGGTCATTATTTACCGGCTGGACAAGTTACACGCATCTACAATGACCATCCACGACAAACTGTCTGGTATTGGTAACTAAGTGATGATATTCTTCAAAGGATTCGAAACTTTCATATTTTCGGTACAATGATATTTTTACTTACCTATATACTCTCCGTTCATGACCGGGCTGTTTTAACATATCGTGATTGTTTGTACAGAAATGTCATTATCACAACAGCAATGTTTCTTGTGCCTGTACACGAAGTACCAGAAATTAGGTTTCAACCGAAATTTTTAAGCGTTGTATACGCATACGTATATGTAAATGGCTTCGGTGAAAAAAAAATTTATGGTCGACTGAAAATCGTTGTTGAATTTGTATACTGCAGCGAAATGAGATCGGCCAAATTGACCGTTACAGCAAAACGCGATACGATGAGAATGATATCCTTTAACCCCGCAGGACTCTGGACTATTGTATGTGCGGGTCACATTCCAAATTGACAGGCCGAACTTGTATAATGTGTCTCGAAAACTCCCAAACTTCCTCAATTACTGCAATGCCTGTGAAGGAGGGAGAATAGAAAACGAGTCTCTTCATCTTTGATCGATACAAAGCGAATCTTAGCACTGTCAAAACCAGAAAACAAGATCTCGAGGCCAACTCCTTCGGAAACACCTGTGTATAATTTGCGAAAAATTCAGCGTCTGGTTCGCTTTTGATTTCATTATTTCTACTCGCGAAAGTTGTTTTAATAATAACTGCCCCTGACATCCTTCCAGTGAATTTAGATTCTTCCATCAGGGTGGAGTCGGTAATCGATTCAGACGGAATTTGAAGTCCAGACTTTGCTCTACCGAAAGTGTTCCCAGCGTTTCTCTTCCCGCTCTCCGCTCTCTTACATTTTCTATTTTTCTCATCTCTCGGATCATTTCCGTACCTCGATATGTGCGCGGACTGATGCAAATCGCAGTTTAATAGCTTCGTGAATGCGAAGAGCGTCGATCGGTTGATCAACGAACGAATCAAACTCGTTATCAACATGTTTGTCGTCGTTTATATCCATGCAGTGCGCTTATACTCACGAACGTGTGTCAAGTTTTGTGCAAAATATTCTTGATCCTCGTCTCCGGCAGCGGCTTTTCTCAACACTTTTTTGCCAATCTATTTCTGACGTCGAATATCAAAATAGTCTTGACAAGGAGACGCCGGATTCCTTGCACCATTATAATAATACCTTTGGAAAGGGAAAACCGCTCCTACGCTCCCTTACAATAAGTTATTGCCAGAGATATCTAACCAATTGATTCGCACACGTGTTGCATTCACCGAAAGCTGTGCCTTCGAGATATGCGATGATTATATGGCTTACCTCGTATTTTTATGGTAACTGGAAATATATACTCGGATTATTCTACGTAGATTTCACAATTGCATAATAGAAATTGAAAGGATCTGTTATTACGTAAACAACGGATATTGGATGCAAAGAAAGTTCTCTTTGTAGACAGCTTATACGATCACGAAAAGTAACTGTAAAATATGAAGTTATTACGTTTTTGGATCTGTAGATACAAGTATACGTTTTGCGATGTACGATTTATTTTTCTGATTCAATGGATCGCTGCATTGCAGTGGAATAAAATTTGCATCAAAACGCATGAGAGAGTCTCGTTGTTGCATTGTCGTGCTGTTCGACGAATACCAAGCATGGTTTAGACTTCAGAAAATGTGCCTGAGAATCAAATATGCATAAAAAAAAAAAAAAAAAAAACTTTTCCATGTTACACGGTATCCATACATATCAGTCGTATATTATACCTTTGCCATTGTATTATTGTCGTAAGGTATTAACGATTTATTACATCGTCATCGGTAGAAAATTCAGTAATTTTCAGAGTAATAAAGAATCTGTTGTACTATTGAAAAAAAATTCGTCATTTTGCCAAACGAGAATGAACTTTTCAACAAATCATTGTTACAATTTTCATGACAACTGTTTAATCGAATGTGCGTGTCAGTACGCCTTGTTTTATGCAACTGGTCTTGCATACTGATCCTTGGGTATTATCGACGTCGTTGTTATCGGCCGAAGCTGCGAGTCGTAGTATTTTCCGAATTCCGAGAAGCGTCGCCTTCGGTAGTTTCCCCGTATAAAATGGCCGCCGACCCGATCGCAGCACCAATGACGTTAGAGAGCCTCTACGAGTATACACTATCAAAAACTATATGGATAGAACATTTTGTCATGGCTCTGGTTCCACCACTAATTTCATCTTGAGTGCAGGGAAAAAGAACCCGGAAATACCAGACTAAAGTTATTACCTCCTAAATCGTGCCATTTAAAAAAAAAATCCTCAATATTGTGAACAAATTGGTGAGTAGACGATGTGCCGCCGGATTGTACAACTCTTGAAATTAGCAAATTTTACTCTAGCCGCGTAGCTGCGTGTAGTGCCGAAGACAAGCCCCTTTTTAAGGGTTATAGCCGAGAGCATTGACAACTCAGTTATCGTATACTTACGTCCTTCCGGTTTTACGCATTTTCTTCCAGCATTTAATTACCCTTTTCTTACTGTAGGTCGTTTCACTATTCCTTAAGAAATTTAATATACCATGAGTTCTGGTCGGCCTATCAAATGTGTCGTAGTCGGCGATGGAACTGTTGGAAAGACCTGCAAACTCATTTCCTATACAACCGACAGTTTTCCCGGAGAATATGTACCCACTGTGTAAGTAATTCGTATTAAAATCACTCAGTCTGGTGCGGTGCAATTTTCACACCATCTCGTATAATTAAGCTTATCGCAAAAAAACTAATCACATACTTTTTCTCGTCACGCCTCAGTTCTACTAACGCAACCTTTTGACTTGTACGAACTTCATTTCCCAAATCGAGTCAAAAAATTATCTTGCGAGCGACATAGCTTTGTACTAATTTTTCAACGCCTTAACAGTAAATTGATGACTGCTGCTGGATTTGGTATTTTACCAAATCTTTTATTTTACGCATTATCAAAATATGAACCAATCAATCTGTTGATTACAATCTCAAATTAAAAAGCAGGAATAGAAACTAGCCTTTGCTGTTTGTGGTAAAATTTCTGATTTTTGTACTGTAGATTTGAAAATACCGAAATAAGAAAAAATCGTATTTGAAACTCTGGCAGTTTGTGAAACTATTTGTTAAATTGAATAAATACTAGATTAAAAGAGAAAGATCAATATTGAATTAAAGTCTTTTCTGTGATTCTCTCTCCCGACCGCGTACTCCCCCCATAAAGTGTGGAGTAGTAGGGTGGCTAATAATAGTTTAGGCATGGTTTCAAAATGTCCCACTATTCACAGGAAGCAATCTGTTTGTAATTATCCTACTGGAACTTCCCTTCTCCATAAAAGCGTATTATTAATCTCGAGTATAATTATCGATACAGAGAATAATGGCCTTGTCTCATCTCTTCAATAATAACATATTTTTTCATTTTCCCACATCTGATGATTCAATTTAGAAAGTGAATATTGAGTTGAAGAATTTGAAATTGCTTAATCATGTTTGTTCCCTATAAATTTTATCTGGACGATGTAAACTTGAACTAAAATATGTAGTCAATTATGTGAAATTAATTAATTGGCCAGAATAAATTTGAACAAACATCTCTGTGACATCTGTGTTGTAATGTATTTTTAGATTTGACAATTATTCTGCCCCAATGGTGGTAGATGGTATCCCAGTAAGCCTAGGACTCTGGGATACTGCTGGTCAAGAAGACTACGACAGACTGCGGCCCCTCTCTTATCCACAGACTGATGTATTTTTAATCTGCTTCTCCGTCACAAGCCCTTCGTCGTTTGAGAACGTTACGAGCAAGTGGTATCCTGAGATTAAACATCACTGCCCAGATGCACCGATGATTCTTGTCGGTACTAAAATTGATTTACGGGACGACAGAGAGACTCTCACTGCTCTGGCTGAGCAAGGACTTAGCGCTATTAAACGTGAACAAGGACAGAAATTGGCTAACAAGGTAAAGCTTGAATAGCATACACGACTTTCAGAACCTGCTCGCGCTCCTTAATTCTGACAAGAGGTAAAAAGGGACCAAAAGTAATCAGGCTTACGGTCAGTTATCTGTAATGATTTTTTACATAACTTCAGATACGGGCAGTCAAGTATATGGAGTGCTCAGCGTTGACACAACGTGGTTTGAAACAAGTATTTGATGAAGCTGTGCGTGCCGTTCTAAGACCGGAGCCACAGAAACGCCGACAACGAAGGTGCAGCATGCTATAAATTCGTAACAAAGGCCATTCAAAAAGAAGGAAAATATAGGAAATGCAGATGAGGATTGAACGGCGTGAAATTTCGTTTGCCGTTACGAGTCGGCTCTTCACTGTTGTTTTCCCAAGTTCAGGTGATGGGATACGAAATATCGATTGAGTAGCTAAAAAATTGGCTTATCTCAGGTACGGTGTTATATATTTGATTTTCTGATTTTACACACAGCGCGTCGTGTGCACGGAATCTCAAAATTTAGCAATTATCTTTTCTAAAATATCAAGCTGTAAAAGACTTAAGAAGTACCAATAATCTTCCTCCGACTGAATTTGAAAAATGGCGTGAAGACAGGTTCTGATATTTTGGCAAATTGCTAATTCGATTAACTTACTTCGAATTGTACTATTTTTGTTTCCAATTCGACCGCGCCCACTGAAAGAATTATTTGTTGATTTCTGAATTCGCATTTTCCGTTAGTCAAGCTATGGTATAAAAGATTGAAAGAAAATTAAAAATATGTATATTTATTTATTTTTTAAATCAGTTATTGATCCTTTTGCTAAAATACCATTACCTAAATGGATGTTTGTCAATAGCGGTCAATGACAAAGTTTTAGAATATTGCCCATATAATTCACGTGTTACAACATCTGTATTTTAACAATGAAACTGAAAGCATGTTACGTTTTCCCGAATGAAACAAAAGTAAAGTAAAATTACGGTAGCTATTCAATGTTAGCAGGTCTTCATGAGGAAATTTAGTTATATAATACAGAAAATAATGTTAAGTGTAGGTAGATGGTGCCATAGCAACGAAAAATCAAATAGTGCATACAATTCATGGATTGTTCGTTCAGATCTCAGACAATACGTTGCCGATTTAATGAAAAATGATCATGTAGCAAAACAAGCAACAATTTTCCCACTTCCTTCATCTGTTGTTTTTAAAAAAAATTCTTACGATTATACTTTATCTCATTAATACCACCGCCTCAAGCTCATTCTGTTATTGTTATTATCTTTGGTTACAGATATAATGCAAAAATAATATTGAAATAATCTTGATTCGTATCAGGTTGTCCAATAAACTGATTTTATCATGTTTTTTTTCTAGATTTTTCAGAATCATTGAAAGTATAAAACGACTTATATATTCCAGTATTTAACCTGATTTTAACTAAATATCACAAACAAGCTTGTCAGTATCGCGTTGCTGGCCCATGATTGTCATCACAAGAGTCTGAATATTATGTTTTATTGAAGTATAAGTTATAGGTAATATAGCTGTGGAGGTAGAATCTGACTCGAACAAATACTATCTTGCATTTGGCGCACAATTATTTACTCATTTTACAATTAGCAGTTTATTGATATTTGAAGGTCACTTTTTTATTACGTTCATCTTAAATATTTCAACAAATTTTTGATAAAACTTAGCATATTCTCAGAATTTCATGCTCTCTAAACCCCTACACCTCAAAGTAATATTACTAAATAAAACTTAAATAGTTTTTAAACATGATATTTTTTTATATTTATCTTAAAAACTCAAGAAAGGTATAAGGCCTATGAAAAACGTAGGACATATGTGCGATGTACGCACTTTGGTTAACGCAATGAACTGAATGTATGCCATATTAAACGAATATTCCCAATTAAAGTAATAAGAAAGAAAAAATAGATGAAGAAAAATTTTAACGCAAACCAAAAATAGATTAACACACATATTATATTCTAGTAGGTAAGGTTGAACTAACAAGGCAGAGCGCTGCTTGCTAGATGTATATAATGTAGCATAGGATGAACTTATTAAAAAAAAAGGCAGTCTGTAGTGATTTTTTTACTTGTCAAGTTCAATCGATATATTATGCTTAATCCTAACGATAACGTTGTATTAATCAGTTATTTGTAAATTACATTGAATTGTACCAGGCATAGTTACGGACTCATATCCAAAAATTGGCACATAGCGCATCGATTACCTTTCATTTATAAATGGAAATACTTTTTAATACCCGTTAACATAGTTTGGCATTACCGATTGCGTATTTTTTTTACAATTTTAATACTTTTATACTTTCATTATTAATGCAAGTCTCTTATGATAATTTTAAATGACGTTTGAATTTTATTGATCAGAGATGTCGTCGTTAAAGAATGCAGCAACCAATGTTTACAGGTGCTTGGAATGAGTTTGCTATATTCTGGTACTTGGAAAAATATTATTCTGTGTCTTTAACAATTGAGAGAGTGAAACGTTTGAAACTAATCATAGTTTTATATTCAGATGATTACTAAGTTATGCTTAACGTTAAAAGTGGATTGCATTCATTGTAAGTGGTGAATTTTCTCTTTATCACTGAAGTATCAGCTCTTTAAATTTCATTTGTTGAATCGAAATTATTAATCTGTAATTTTTTTATCTTATGACAAGGTTTGTGAAAAAGCTCGAAATATCATGTGTAGATTATAGGACTAATTTTATTTTTAAGATTGCCTAAGAAAATTTTAACTTATTTTTTTTTTAAAATTTTTTTTATTGAAATAGAATGTACAAAAGAAGAAAGAAAAAGAAATTTGCATTTTTAATGTGTTTAGAGTTAGTTTCTTATTCGAACGGCTGTTTATTCATTTTTTTTTCTTTTTATTTCCTTTACATAGTATTCTTTTATTCTAGTGTGCACGTTACTGTCATCCGATTTTTATAATCAATACATTCATTATTATTCCTTTCCACTGAAGTTTCATAAAATGCTTATATTTAGAATGTCAGCATGAAAATAAGCAGTTCAACTAATATGAGTCGTTACTTGATCGTATATACTAACGAAGTTTCCACGCGCGAAAATAACAGTATAAACAGATATTCTTCTATATGTGCCTTGCTTTTGGTGTGTCATACTGTTGAACATTTTTAGTTTTTAGCCAGGTAAATATGAAATGATTATGTCATTTCCAACACAGTCAATAAAATCCAAGCTGTAGTAACATACATAATATACATAACATATATATATATATATGCAAGTTACGCACACAATTAGGGAGCAGAAAATAATAGTACATTCCTGCATAACGATTTTGACGTATTATAATTTTTCAAAATAATATAAATAGCAACATGTTAAAATTATTCGATAACGAAACGAGAAAAAGAAAACGTGCGCAACGGAGAGAAAGAGAGAGAAGATACAAAGAAAGAGTAAACCAGAACAAATAAAATCAGTATTTAATTGAAAAATTTACAATTTGAACACGGAAAAATATACTACTTACAGATAATGCAATAAATGGAATTGCTTTAACAATAGATTTTGTATGACTTTACTCTGATACAGAGTGCTGTAAACCAAAGTTTAATAAACGATTTACTACAATCTATATTACAACATTTACAATCATTGCACGTTTAACGAATATAGTTGATAAATAATTTATAATATATTCTAGTCACCACGGATCTGCTTCTATAACAATATTTGTGAATACGAAATACATACTAAAATTAATACAAAAAGTGTATTTTCCATCTCTAGTTCACCCTATACCCCTATCACTGAATATCATAAATATTTCAATTTCCAATTATGTAATAGAAACGAATTAATTTTCACATAGTGCTTTACATCTCGTCGTTGGTTTTTTTTCTCTTACATTGAAATAATAATGTACATGTATGATAATATAACTGCAATGTTATATCGGATACTGGTATACATGTAATGTCTGATATTCTGTGTTTAGTTCGTTCGTTGCTCGACCCCAGAATACTCGACACTCTATTCAAATCGGGCGGTGCAGAGAGGAAACCCGGACACTGCCAGCGCCACCTGGGTGATGAAAAATCGAAGAATGATCGAAACAGTCGAAGTCGAAACTCGTAACTTTTCTGCTTGTGGTGTGAAATTTACAAATGGCTGCTCGACAGTCGCAGGCAGACCGTCTGTAAAGTACGAACACGTTCGCACTGCTCATCGTCATGGGACCGTTCGTGCCAGATTTAAGGGGAAAATTCAACCGGTTTCTATCTGATATACAGCTGTTACAATATTTGATCGTATTCTTTGGACTGTTTAATTTATCTCTGTGCCTCTACGAAGATCAAGTTGGGAAATTCGACTGGTAAGTGTTTACTACTTTAATATAATTGAATCGTCACCGCAGTGCCGAACCTCCTTAATAATGCATGATACCTCACTGCACACCACTTTTCACCCCGATTGACAGCTACGGCAGTGACTGTGCGTTATTTCGATCACCGGTTCAATTAATCGTTCAAATTACAGGCGACAGAATTACGTGGGAAAAATTAAATTCGCCAGTTTCGATACCGTATCGGCGGCTAAAAAGATTATTGTTGCCACTGAAGAAAATGTTGTTGCTGCTTTGAATCTCAAGTCAGGTAAGTCTTCCTTATTTATATTGATAATACCTGCTTTACTTTGTTTTGTCCATGAGATAGTGCTACTTGTTCTTTTTTTTATAAAAAGAAATTGTCAATTCAATTTCGTGGTATTTTATTCAAATATGTACTCATCATTAATCGATTCAACCTCATGTTAACCTGAAATTTCAATTTCAATTTTTCTCAGGCCAGATACTATGGCGACGAGTATTAGAACAAGGATGTGCGGGTCATGTTCGAGCTCTGGGAGGTGTGTCCGATGGAGATCTCATTACAGTAAGCGGTGGAGTTCCGGCTATTGTTCGTGCCTGGGACCTGGCCACTGGTCATATCCTAAATGAATGGCCATTAGCCGAACAGAACCCTGAAAGGTTCGTATTTACATAGAGAAAATTGTGCTTTGGATTGTTGTTAACTAGCATTATTAACCAGATCGGAGTTAGTAACGTTAACGTAGCGAAATATTAAAAGATCACTGTTCTGAAAACTTAGAATGACTTTGAAGGAGTTCAGTTCCAAAAAAATCTGAATACATGCTTTACTTCTTACAAATATATATTACTCAATTCCAGGCAATTATGACCTTCAATCTCGTCATTATTACGTGACATAGTGGATATACTTGAATATTTTCAAAGACAATGTACGATATCTTTTTACGTGATACCCGAAACAAGAATATTATTTGATGCAGTTCTATAATCTTTTACCCCCTTGAGTAGTCAATAATTACAAGTTAATTTAAGTAAACATTACACTAATTTGTACACATTACACTAATTTGTACACATTACACTAATTTGTACAAATAATTTCCAATAACATGGCTATGTATAGACTACCGGTTTGTACTTAAATGAACTTTTTTTTTTCAGGCTTGACTCTCCACTAATATCATTTAACACAACAGGATTGTATGACCCTGAAAGGTTTTTTAATACACAAGTTTTGTGCACAGTATGCAATACACATAATTGTCACAATATTCAGTGTCATAGTAGAATCCACGTATTAATAATTCCAAGTCCAATTTGTAGTACATGCCTTCTTCGCACAACAATATCTGAGAGGCTACCTAAATTAAGTCAATGAGAACTCAATTTTGCGAAAAATTCTCCTATTAATCTTCAGTGAGGCTTGTTCTGTCCTACACTTTGTACATAAATGTGAAAAGGAACTTTATACTGTAGATTGCATTTAATTTTTCAAGCAGGTCATCACAAGCACCTGTTGTATCACAGAACACAACGTCCTTGAATTATCAAATAGAATCGATTGCAATGTTTCATCTACTGAATAAATAGATGTCAATGATCAATAGTCACCAATAATAAAGAAATTATTCTTATTTTATAGAATAGAAGATGTAATGTGGCACATAAAAGATGGAACCCTGCACCATATTTTACCAACATATAATGGTGATGCGCATAAAACAGAGGTTGAAGTTACTTCATATGATAGTAAAACTGGAGAAAAACTCAAGTCTAGAAAGATTGACGCAGCATTTATAAGCAAAGAGAGCACGTGAGTTATTAAACTTTACGTTAGAATGAAGCATGTAGAGTTCTTGGGTTCAAACAGTAATCATATCCAAGAAATTCTACAATTACTATAAATTTTATTTTCAGATGTGTCTTGGCTGTGCCATACATAGCCTGCATTGATCAGCCAGATTTAGCAGATAAGGTTTATATTCAGCATTTGTATGCAACAGATTCAGATTTTCAGGCCATTCCAGTAATACAAATCTTTGGCTCCGAGACTGGCCACTTGAGCAATTTGGAGTCCGTACCTGGTGACGAGCCTGTAGTATCGGTCAGCCGAGATAATGGCCAAACGAAGAGAATTATTGTAATCAACACAGAATCGGCACCTATTCCTAATGATTTAAGCAAAGATACTGCACTTTACATAACTACAGCTGACGAGGGCAAGGTTTTGCTTCAAACTTCGTTTGAAAATCAGGTGATAGATTCTTGAAGAATTAGCTATTTTATTAACAGATGTATCAAAGGTGAACATATAAGCGATAATAAAAGTTTTTGAATTGTTTGCAGGTTGCAAATGTCGCAGCAGTAGAGTTGTCAACTTTTTCTCCAATTCCAAATTTATCCGTATCTTTATCTCACAACTCCATACAAGCTCCTACAATTGTGGCATCTATCTGTCCTCGTCAGCCAAAGGGTACAGGTTGCCGACACCTTTTATCATCCGAGGATCACAGTGTTGCTTTATTACAACACAGTCGTCTTGTTTGGCTGAGAGAAGAAGCTCTGGCCAATATAGTCGCTGTAGAAATGATGGAGTTACCTATGTCAGATCGGGAACAGGCAATCGAAACGGAGTTTGACCAAAAAGAGAGTGAGTTTTTTAAAATTTATCTCAAAACGCTGTTGACACTACTAATAATCAACAAGTTTTAGAAGCATGTTTCTCAGAATCAAAGAAGCTGATGAATGTTGTTATATCAATATATAAGGTTATAAGTCGGTAAAAAGTTTCACTCGAATCTTCAAATTGGCGTTTATTTACTTTAATGACTCATTAATTTCAACAATTCATTCTGAAATGTATTAATAATATTTTATTTTACGAATGCTGCTGACAGATTTTGATGTAGATGGTTCATGTAAGTAGTTTTATGAAACAGACTGGTTGAAATTTAATTGTGAATTATTTTTTTTCTTGTGTGTAATAACAGTGCATGACTTCAAGGGAAAAAATTAATTACTTCTGTAGTTTGTGTCGCTGAACGAATGAGTATATACCGATTGACTGCCTCATTCGTAAACTGTAACTCAGAACTGTAACAGAGCAAATCGAGTTCTTGAGTCAATATTATTAGTGTGTTGTTGGAGTTTACTAGAAATTCTGAATGATTTTATTTTAGAAGCTGTTTTTCTGACCAAAAAACCATGTTTAAAGTTTTCTGTTTTTTATTGTTATTTTGTGATAAATAGTTAACTTATGTAGATAATGAACTTGATTGATAATTCTGTAGGGGATGTTGTAAGTATGATGGTACGAAGAATATGTTCACAAGCCAACCAATTAAAGGGTCTACTTCAAGCTGTGATGGGTTTTTCGCCTCCGCAGTCCACGCAGAGGGCTGATTTAGTGCGAGATGAATTTGGATTGCATAAAATGATCGTTGCTGTCACTAGTGCTGGAAAGGTACGAATAAACATATTTATAGGAATTTTTCTTTGTCTGTTATTTACGTGCTTTATATCAGTGTATTTTTTAGATATATGGTATTGAATCAAAACGGGGAGAAATCATTTGGCAATTAAGAGTGAAAAATATTACTGGTTTTTCAAAGGCATCAAAGAAAATGGTTTTGTACGTACAGAGAGGTAGCAGACATTTTCCTCATCCTCCTCAATGCGCCCTTCTCGCAGCAGATAAGGTGAACCTAACGTTCTACAATACAGTATCACACGTATCTGAGTATGAGAAGAAAAAATTTTTCTACAAAGTTCTAACAGTTGAGTACATCTTGTGTATTCTTTACACAGGAAACTGGCAATGGAGTAATTTACACGTTTAACCCAATGACGGGTCAGCCTCTGGGTGAAGTCACCAGACTGGGATACAAAATTAAGCAATCTATGTTGCTTCATGTATCAACAGACGATTTTCTTCGCCCAATTATCCTTTTTGATACCGAGGACTTTGTGCATGCATTTCCTGAGAGCGCCAAAGCAACTGCTGCTTCCGTTGCCAAGAGTGTTTACATTTTTACAGCTGACCAAGAAACAGGGGTGCTAAGCGGATTTTCACTTGCATATAGCACACCTGAGGAATTGATAGCACACATGGTCTGGCAAGTCATTCTGCCTACAAAAACCCAACAAATAGTAGATGTCGTTTCAAAGAGTACAATAGAGCGTGTCCATTCCCAAGGGCGAGTTCTGGGTGATCGATCTGTACTTTACAAGTACATAAATCCGAATTTAGTTGCTATAGTGGTACAAGGTGTTGGCAGCACTCATAAAAGTATGAAATATAGGTATTTTATTTAGAAAGTTTGTTTTATCTTCGGAGCTCAGATTTCTGACAGCAATTATCTTTTTTGTTTCCAGACACGCTTACTTTATACCTATTGGATGTGGTTTCTGGTGCGATGGTATTTTCTGTTGTTCACAAGAGAGTTCGAGGACCTTTCCACGTTGTACATTCAGAAAATTGGCTTGTGTATAGTTACTTCAACGAAAAAAGTCGTAGAACAGAGATAGCTACAATGGAACTCTACGAAGGAAAAACTCAGAGTAATACCACAGGTGTGTGCGCGTACATGTGTGTGTATCTATGTGTGTGTATGTACAGAAAAATTGTCAAATAACATAAAAGTTTAGCATAGTTTCTAATATTTAATTACATTTTCAGCTTTCTCTTCGCTGACTACAACCGTTTTGCCGATTGTAGAGCGACAAGCATTTATATTCCCTGCATCAATCGAGTTTCTGCGAGAAACTATTACTGAGAAAGGAATAACAAGCAAACATATTATGGGTAAGTTGCATGAAAGCATGGTTGCTCAAAATTATGTCTGGAAACATTTCATCGTCATGCTATGGTTCAAAATTATATTCTGCAGTTGCGTTAGCCAATGGAGGCATCTTAGAATTACCGTGGATGCTTGTTGATCCAAGGAGACCGATTAATCCAGAGATGAGAGAGGAGGGAGTTATACCGTATATGCCGGAAATTCCAATTCAGATGGATGCAATTGTTAATTACAATCAGAGCATAGCTAGGGTTTCTGGAATTCACACGAGCCCTAGTGGCCTTGAAAGTACTTGTCTAGTATTTGTTTATGGTCTGGGTAAGTAGACGGAAATTTCGATGCATAATTTATTTCGGGTTTTATCCACTGATTAATCCATCGATCATTATCATTTTCATAGACTTGTTCTACACACGAGTTGCCCCATCAAAAACTTTCGACGTACTAAAGGAAGACTTCGACTATTACCTTATAACAATAGTTCTTTTAGCATTAACGGTTTCGTCTTATGTTACAAAGAAGTTAGCATCACGAAAGGCACAAAAACAAGCATGGAAATGATGTATCGAGATTGGACTGAATCTAGTACTGTTTTCATCTGGTTTTTGTTCACAATAGAGAATGCTGATAGTTGAAGGTAATATTGCAAAATACAACATTTTATAAATAGCTATCAAAGGTACAAAACAATATCTAGTAAGTGGTTAATGTACCCAAAGATGATCTTAAAATAGATTATATAGATTTATTTAACTCTTTTACTGGTACGTGGTGGATATTGTCTTGTAAAAAAATAAATTGTGCCGGATATAATTTCTAAAAGAAGTATTGGTTAACAACGATTTAAGAAAATGTCTGTTATTTAATTTAGATGCAGATATTATATATCTTTCCAAGTTTTCAATTCAATTCAATTGTATCAAAGTAAATATATGTATCGAGTACTATTGATAGCACTACGTCAGATTTCCTGTTTTTATTTCCTTATTATTTATTTTGTGATGGATAAATTTTCAATTAGCGGTAAATTCTAAATTAATGTATACAAACGACAAAGTAATAGAACTATTCCATTTCATTCCATGTGTCTTATGTGCTGAAGTACTAAAACTAGAGCACAGGTATACAATACATAAACCTAGGTATGATTCTTAGTAAACGTGCATACTTTGGGACGTATTTAATTCACAGTTTCAGGTTGAATTCGTCATTCTAGTAAAAGAGTTAAAGCTTTCCAAAGATATGAGTGAATTTTGTAGACAAGTTTTATACATAATTCTCGATAACTAATTCGCCGCAGTAAAAATTAAAAGAATAAAAGAATGTTGAAGTGTTAGCATTTTCTCTCAATCATACAATGCTTGCTGTTAGTGTCACACTGCCTAAAATACGTTCACTATTATTTTTATTGAAGTAAAGTTTTTCAAACCGTCAATATTTCGAAAATTGGAATGTTGCTTTTAACCGGATTTAAATGGTTATCGTATTGGGCACGATACAAAATAAAATTCTTTACACATACCCATCCCTTACGAAATTCTTTCGTTGGTTGGGCATTGGATAGTATGCTTGTTTGATACGAGTGCCATATTTCTTTTTACAGTGTTAGTTACAATGTTACAGTGTTAAACAATTATGGATTGGTTTTGCAAATTAGCCAATCAACTATTTATTCAAAACTAGCGACCCACAGGTGGGGTCTAATTAGTGTCTTTTTTGTCTTTTAAAGTGAAATAAAATATACGTGAAACGGAAACAAAAGTATTGTTGTTTACAGCATTTGTGAACATATATATAATTTTAGTTGCCGTTTAGTAATCTGACACTGCGACGTTAATACAAATATTTTAACTTTGATTTGTTGAAATTATCAATCAGTATTTAAAATGATTGGTGGTGTCGGTTAGGGTATTTAAATGATGATGAAATGTATTGAATAAAATAATAATAAAATTGAGAATAAAAGTAGCCAATTGGGAGATTGTACTAAACTATTGTACAGACATTCTTCTATTGATGGCATTTTTTGTATCGTTTAGATAGTCATATAAGAATACATTATTACTAGACACCTGAATTAAAAAATATATATAAACAATTACAAGTTTTTAAGTAAAACACATATTGAGAACTCATTTGACATCCGAGCTTTTGAACCGGAGTGTGGTAGACGAAATTGTAACAGTAAATCAAACCTCTCTAAATGAAACATAGAAGGTTGTATCTCTGGTTGATAATGATAACTACTAACAAATAACAAAAGGAATGTAAGTAAACAATTTATTCAATGAAACATCTTAAGAAAACATATGTAATTCTAAAAATATAACGTACATAGTTGCATAGGTGCATTGAACATAGTTTTGTACATAATTACATCAATATTATATTTACATATTGAACGTTTTATCTTGAATGTAAGTTACGATCGTTTCTATATTCACCTGATATTCGTTTTGTATATTGAAATTTGCCACCTGGAATACAATAAATCGAAATTTATAAAGACACCAAAATGTTCGTTGGTCTGAGGTACTAAATTTATAAATCATCAACTCATCATTAATTAAATTTATAAATGATTCATCGTCATTAAAATGTACCTTTTCGATACCCGAAGAACACGTTGGTTCAGTTGTACTGGCAGATTTGTTGGGTGAACTTATAATACTGAGACATTTTATCCAAACAATATCCTCATTGTAATCAGCAATTTTTTTATACAATTCCACGCACTTGACCTAAATTTGCAACCAAAGAGCAGAATGACGTTTGGTATGTAAAGATCAATTCGTATAGTGCCTAGTCGGCACGATTCGCGGTAAATTTTTGTATTAAACTATCAGGTTACCTGTAAATCACGATGTTGATATTTGCTGAGATAAGGCTTTGCTGCTTCTAATACATTCCATAATTCTCGTTCGTGAATTTTTAAACAGTCGACAATGTCTCCTAACTGAGAAAGTAATTCTCTCTGCAGTTTAAATATTTGAGTATACTTGTATACACTACCAGAATCCTTTTTATAACTTTCCTTTGCTGTTTTTGTCAAGAAATCTGCAAGAGCTGGCAACACTTCTCTGTAAAAGTAAATAGTAGTGGTAGTTAGAAATTATAGTAATTACCAGTTAAGGTATTGTGTGACATATTCAATAAGGCTTCACCAAGGAATAACGTACTTCAGCGTTCTCGATCTTATGAAGTCCTTTGATACTTTGGCAAGAGTGCAGAGTAGACCCCATGCACGATTAATGATTATTGGACTGGAATCTCGGAATCTGTGGACCAACGGATGCCAAAGTTGGTGCACAATGGGTAACAATTCATTTTCCCAATCACTCAAAATAATAAGACCTTCCTGTAGTGTTTCTATTGTGAGTAGCTTTACTGCAACATCTTTGGAAGGCAAGAAATGGATGCATCGGTTCATTATTGCCACGGTCATTTTTATGTGTAACGGTATGACTCGCTTCTCTTCATCTGAAATAGAGCAATGATTAATACACAAAACATATTACTTTCTATTTGTGATAGTATACATATTTAGGATTAGATAAAAAAAATTTAACATCAAATCACACTGTTTACCTTCGTAATTGTTGTAGTCCTGCAAGTCATGATTTTCTTCTTCCTTTAGATCCGAAATTTCTTCTTCAATTTCATCACCTTCTAGTTGATCAGAAACCGTTTTTGCTTCCGAGTATTCTAATAATATTTTAATTACCGTTTCTGCTTTATCTGTTAAAACTGTTGTGTTTTCATTGTATATAGTTTCGTCTGGGTTACTTCCTAGTAATCTTCTTACACAAGTAACAAAAGTATGAAAAACTTTTAAAAATGAGTAAGTGTTTCTTTCTTGGAAGTTTGAATTACTCTGCGAAAGTACATCTTGAACGATTTTTTCTAGGGGTGGCAGTACATCCATTGTACATTGCTTGACGACTACACCAACAACGTCTAACACACCAGAATTACGCTCAACTCTACGCAGCTTCAACATGATGTGATAAGACAAATAATCAACGTTAGCCTGAAGAAGGTTCCCTATCGCTGCATATTGCATCGCCTCGGCAAATGATGACAGAGTATGAAAACCGGCAATACTGATTAACGTTTGCCTGCTTCCTGAAATTATAATAACAAGCGTCTTTTATACTCAATTATATTGATTTGTTTTCGAAATTACAGGTTCTGCTTTACTTGAGCTTGTTGCGAGTATTCCTGAATATTGGCATTGCCGAAGATAAATTGAGATACTTGCCAGCTTTTTCAATGACGAGGTAAAGTGTGTGTAAAAGAAATCTTTGGAATTCTTCTTTGAGGGTTCGAGCAATGATTCCCAAACCTTCCAGCAGTAGGCAAGACTGTGCAACATTGCTTTGTGCTTCTCGAAGAGTTACGTCTGATGATATGCAAAGAGGTAGGTTCCAAGTACTTTCTGTTACATAGTATTGAACAACGGACTGATACTCTGATAAATCGGTTGAATTTGTTACTGGTACTGTAAACAAATTAGACCATTGTCTATTAGGTAATAGAGTATTGAAATGTCAGGGGTCTGAAAATGCTTGCTTTCATCACGTACCACCTATAATCCAATTTAATAACAGCGTTAACTCTTTCCTATATTGCGTCATGTTTGACATCATGTCAAGAATCGTATCTACTAATATTTTCATGTCCCCGTTCTCGCCAAGAAGTCTGCAAACAGTTATAACCTTTGTTTCTGCAATTGAATCACGAAGAAATTTGAAATGTCTCCACGAATCAAAACCGTGATGATGAACTATGTTGTCAAAATCTGAAACGCGATCAACAGTGAAGTAAGTAATTTTTTGTCTTGCAGCACCTGTGATTTTATTATTGTTAATCACTGGCGCATACTTGCCTTTAATAGCTACATCTTCCAAAAGTGAAACATCACCGCAATCTAGTTCAATGGTGTAAACAAGAGCCAACAGTAATCTCTGAAGATGCGCTACTGACGACATAATTTGGGGTAGCTGCTCTATCCCAAGGATTTTAATGTATCCTCCTAATTGATTAAGGCAAGACATCTGTTCAGAGTGATCTAAAAATTTGAGGATCTGTATTACAAAAAGAACTGGCCATATACTTTGTGTACCGTAATTCGTTACAGATCAAACCAACTTACCACCTGTTCGCATGATTCTTGGTAGTTTCGTGAGTAAAGTGTAGAAAGATTCTTCTAACTCCTCTAGAATAGGTCTGGCTGTGTTACTTCCTTCGGCATATTTTGTCCTGATTTTATCCAATGCTGTGATTGCTGCTGTCCTAACTTCGTCAGTGTCATCTTCAGACAGAGTGATCAATATCTTTGTTAATTCCTTGTGATTTGGCTTCATGTTTCTGAAATAATCAAAAACTGTATTTACCACTTGGTTATTTGATGTTTCAGGAAACAAGGAGCGAGGATTGAAACAATATGGGTTCAATACCTTGGACAGTTGAGCAGCAACGCGCCTGCGAATTCAGCCAATTCCATTCTCACCTTTGAATGAGAATGTTTCACTAATCCTGCCAATGCTTGTATGCAAATGTTAAGTTTTGCCGAAGCAGCATCTAGCCATTGCTGGGTTCGACTCGCTGTTTCCATGAATTTCATCATTCCATCTTTGGTTCTTGACGATAGACCCAAGGGATCAGTAGATGGCTTAGTATCGCATGTGGAAAGCGAAATTAACTGAGTTACTGTATCAGATTCCGGCAAATCTTCCATTATTAGACAAAGTATTCTATTTAATGCTCGAAGGGCCATCTGAAAGTAAGTTTGGACCATTACTTTTCTTTATAGAACATCAATTTATTTCTAAATCTGTTATTACCATTGGAATCTTATGTCCTTGTATTTCAGATCCCTGAGCTGTTTCTTGAAGTCCAGTTATGATACCAGGAGACAGCAGCATAATTAAATTTGCTGCTTGAGCACGAAGCACTGCATCAATTGTATCTGAATTATTGTGGACTAGTGACAAGGTTATTATCGTCTCGATTGCTGCCAATCTGGAGACAAAATTACAGGGAGAATATAATTTCTGAGAAGAAAAAAGTGTCAGTGGATAATACAGCAGTAAAACCTCTCGACAAACTCACCTCAATGATTGCGATCTTTCCGTCTTAGCAATGGATACGCAACAATATATGGCCTGGCTAAATTTTCCAATGTTTTTGCGAACGTAAAATGCTTCAATTACATCGGTACAACTTCGGCATATCAAATCGCTTATACACAACAGTACGCTCTCTTTTAACTCTTCGTGATATTGTATAACTGCGGAATAATGAAGAAATTGATGCTGATATTGCTAATGTTTCAAGTACCAATCACACAAGCTGTTTTGCCAAAGCTTGTTCTTACCCATCGTTTTCTGTTCTTTGTCGAAAATTTGGTAAACAAGGGTTGTGAATAATCGTGTTACTACATCCACCTTTGCCATCCGTGTCTTTAGAAGTACAGCTCGCAGACAATTGACTAAATGTAATTTTATCTCCTTGCTATAAGAATTTCAGTCAACTTCAATAGTTTTATTCACATACAAATCTTAAATAATTGAAGCAAGGTTTGCTCACCTCACATCGTCTTTTAACAAATTAGTTACAAGAGGCAGCAAGATGTGCTCTTGAAGATCTTGTATTATCGCAGGTGATATTTGCTGAACATGATCTCTCAGTTGATCAGTGTCAATAATATTTGGATTTTTTCTCAAACTGTCACAAAGTGGTGTGAGTTTTGTAAAACCTTCGAATATTTTAAACCGCTCCATTGCGACAGCCAGTGTTGTGAATGCAGTTTTATATCAGTGTACAAATCTTAAAGTACATTTTTCACGAGTGTTTGATCAATTTGATAAAATCAAAATATTATCTTAAAAATAAACTTGCTCATAAAATATTTCAGGGCATAACATAACCTCGAGACACCAAACCGTGCCACATGCGACAGGCGTCGAATGAAACGTCAATTTACATAGGTATATGGGTACAATACCCGAAATCAAACTAAGTTCAGTCATATGGTTTTATCACTTTTTAACCAATGACGTAGCAGTGAACCATGTGATTCATTAGTTCCATTACGGCTGTTAAAGCGCTGGTGTCGATTTTCGTCTGCTTCTAACCGACTCTGCCGAGAATGCTAATCACTAGTCAGCCATCCAGTTAGAATAGAGATCAGTGATCACTGCTGAATCCTAATGCTCGCGTGCGTGATTGGATCGCCTTAAGTAGCAGCGCCCTCTAACACGAAATAAGTTTTAAGAGCTCATGTCGACAATCGATCTATGTATGTTTGGTTTATACTGGCAGTGGATAAGACTACTGATGCACGACACGAGGGATATGTAAAACACTTATATCGTGTCAGAAAGCGTTACGATATTGGGGACACGAAAAATTCGAGGCTGGGTCCACCTGGCTCCTCTTTGTCCGATGTTACCTGGAAAATGGTAGGATCATTGACGAATTTCATCAGGGTCGTGTACGTCAATTGAGGTTTTTAGTCTTTGGGTCCGCCGTATGAGAGCGTACATGCATACGTACGATAGCACGAAAAAAAACGGAACAGGTGAAAAAAGATAAGAAGAGAGTCTTCAAAGTGCGTACGGTGTGTCTGTGGTAGTGATAGTGCTGATGTATTGAAGATAAAAACGGAGTCGTGGCGTTAAATGGTGTTTGTTAACCAGGATTAACGTACTTGAATAATTTCCGGCCTCGAGACTAAAGATTCGCTTTAAAATATGGTAAGTAGTCGTTGCAAAGTTCTGTATTTAACACCCATTGTTCTCAACAATTATGACGCTGAATTTTCGTATTCTAATTGTCGGTTATATTTTCTTTCTCTCAGATGCAGTTCATGCTACTATTCAGTCGTCAGGGTAAGCTACGACTACAAAAATGGTACGTGGCTCATCCCGACAAATTGAAAAAGAAGATAACTCGCGAATTGATCACAACGATATTGGCCCGAAAACCTAAAATGTCTAGTTTTCTTGAATGGAAGGATGTCAAGGTTGTGTACAAAAGGTACGTTGAACGATGGAACTGTAGTTAATTCTGCCTCCCACTTTTCACAGTTTATCTAGCGATTGGATGAATCTTTAAAAAAAAAATTATCGTTCGCTATTACTAAAAGCCACGGAATTTAACATAAAGATAACTTTATTAGAATACTAACGTAAATAATATAAAATTACTTGTCGTTTTCAAATCCATTCACCATTTCAGTACAATTTTATCTCTCTTCGGTTTCAGATATGCCAGCCTCTATTTTTGCTGTGCCATTGAACAAAACGATAATGAATTGCTGACGCTTGAAATTATTCATCGATACGTTGAACTGTTGGACAAATACTTTGGCAGTGTAAGTAGTATCGATGTTCTTCAAAAATTAGATCAGTTTTATTGTTTGTTGTACATCTCAACGATCAGCACAGCTGCAAGTTGAAATATTCAAACATTACAAAGGTTAGAGACTTTCTTTCAAGAAAGGCACAGTTATGCTGACTTGTATTTTGCGTAATGTACTACGTATACATCAATTCACCAATCATATTTTACCATCTGCTATCGATAATTACAAAATGTGTAAAACTGCCAGCACAAAAGCTGAGGCATTAAATATTGACCTTATAACCAAAGCGGTAGAGATTAATGGTTATTGATAATGCGCAGGTATGCGAGTTGGACATAATCTTCAATTTCGAAAAGGCCTATTTCATATTGGACGAGCTTTTGGTCGGTGGGGAGATACAGGAGACGAGCAAAAAGAATGTACTGAAGGCTATCGCTGCCCAGGATCTACTGCAGGAGGTTAGTCACGGGGATGTACCCATTGAGTTGTGACCTGTCTTATTTATTACCATTGTTGCAAGATAATGTTTCCTTATGTTCACATCCATTTTCATGGATTGTTCTAGAAAGTATATGTAAATGCAGATTTATGAACCGCTAAAAAAGATTATGAACATTCGCCGTGGTTAGCTAAACAAATTTTTATTTTTATTTCAACAATTCGGCAAATACTTGTGTATTAATTTCATTGAAATTTAATATTCATTGCATAACCAAAATAGTACAAACATATTTTATTCCTATTTCTGCAGTGTAGAAGCATTATGTAGTCAAGTTGCGTGTTGCCGATATGTAATAACTGACCTAGAACAATCCATTATATCCGCCTAATCCTATGGTAGTTGTGTGTTGCGTTTCTAACAGCAAGATTATTAACATACGAATTTACAGCACGTCCGAGGTATAGACTATTATTATAATAACATTGTGTACAGAGCTTAACAAATATTGATCAAATAGAGAGAAAGAGAAGGAAACAAAACTGTTAGCTTCCAGATCTATGCGTACCATATGTGAAGTTTTAAGCATAATATCAGAACGTATTGTAATATACGATACAAAACCATTAGAACAAAGAAATAACAAAAGATGTCACGTTTTACACGTGCTTATTATATCTATATTTATGGGATTAATAACTCTCTTGACGTGCCAATAATGATGCAATGTATTCCTTTTTTTGTATCTTTTTTTTGGCTCTCAGTCAAACACGGTCATATTGTAGTTGTAATGCACAAGCATGGGTAAAATTTATTCAAAGTGCATCGAGCACATCGGATCTCAAATAGGGTTCGTGACTGTATATTACGATTGGAGAAGATAAGCCAATTCTTGCACTATTATGTTAACAATTTACAAGTTTTTCCGGAAGCCATAACATTTACAGTGTGCTATAGTTTAATGTGTTTATAAGAATATGTGACGTCATATTTTACGTGCATGTCCATTAAATACCTGTAATCGTTACTCTGTGATTGAAATATATAATATAGTTTTTATTATCGCGCGTAGAGGGCATGCCAAAATGTAAAATTACTCGTTTAAACTAAACATATATATGTATACAGATACATTATATTTGATCTAATTTAATTTGTATTTAGTATTTTATGTATAGAGAGCTTGTACATTTTCTCCTATTAATTTAAACGGGTTTTTATTTACTGATGCACTAAAACATTGCTGTCTACAGTACTGAATATTATATTTCATATTTTTAAAGTGGCATTTCTATGGTTTTCAGTGTAATATTTGTACAGAAGTCTTTGTCGAATCGAGTAAGAACAATGCGTAAATAAATGAATGCAGGAAATGCGTAAAAATTTAGATAACGAATTCAGGTATAGCTTTTTTCACGATGAGAGAAGGGCAGTGAACAAAAGATAAGATACTGAGAAAACTGAAGTTCCAGTTCACACTTGAAATACTTTTAATATAAGTTTATCATATTCGAATCAGGTTCGAATACTTTGTTATGAATCAGATTGTTGACGATTCATTGAAGGAATCTTGAAAACCAATAACAATATCATCTTTCATTCGTAATAGCGGTTCTGTTTGGTAAAATTGTATTTATATATGCTGTTTTTATAAGTTATATAAAGTTTTCGTAATGATAAGGTATTTTTCATGGTCATAACGACAGGCAAAGGTATTTATGATCGTAAATTTTTTTTCTTTTTGGCAAAAAAATGAAGCAATAATCATCCCATGGAATGAAGCAGACAAATTATGTTCATGTAAAAAATATTTCTGCTGCATAATAGGAGAAATAAGCAAAAAAGTGAAGGTCTAGAACAGAAAATGTTCAGGCGATGAAAATGTCTTCGAAATTAATGGCAATATCCATTCGAAGAAAATTATCTTCAGCTACTTATCGTACATAAGTAACATAAATTGAGTGTTATATATATTTCTTGTACACAGCATCTTGAGACTGTTGTCCTGAAACGGTTTAAATGCAGTTTGCCATTATTATCCAGTAATTTTTTTATAATCCACATTGTCGGACAATGATTAAGTACTGACACAAGTTGAAAAAAAAGTAATGACTATATGATGTACAATCGGCCTGTCTTCTTTTTAAAAACGCGTCGAGCATTCGCTTACGTAACACATCACACTGTATACACGGTATGAAACAGTATTAAGGGTGCAAGCGAAAATGTTGTTTGATAGTAGACGGTGTATATCGTATAATGCACTGCCCTCGGTCAAATGATTATCTAACTCTTTGGCGAGTAATAGTCAACTTTCATCATATTAAATGAAAGTCCAAATTACTTAACGTCAATACAACAATTATTGTATGTTTTGAATTCTCTATATTTGCTTTGCATGTAACGCGAGTAGATGTTTTTCACTTTCGTTATTTTTATTTTTTGCAAAATCTTTTATATCTCCAAAAAATATTTTTATGATGCAATACTTTATCGTTTCCTAGCATAATAATTTTCATTAATGCCTTAATAATATATTGCACATTTGTTTTATAATTATTTATTTATACATTTTTCTAGATATACGTTGCTAGTTATTATGATTCTCATCTTGCCACTACTTGCGAGCTTAATACTTATTGCGCATTTTATTTATTCTTGTTTATTATAGTGCCATAGGTTGTGGAGATTCTTTTATTTTTAAGTATATATTTGCAAAGATTGAGCGCCTTGGATTTGCCATCTTTGAATTATCAATTCCATCCAAGCTCCAAGTTCTAGTCGATCGAATTCGTCTCTCCGTATTATATCAATATTTTTTTGCTCACATCTCGTTAGTCGCCTTCGCCACATTTCGCGGTACGTGAATCTCCCAAAGAATTCGCCGTCTTGTCATTGTAGCTTAAACAGTTAGTAATGGAAATGTATGTCTACGTTTATGCATGTCTGTGCCCGCGCAAATTAGACCAATTTGACAATAACGCGTAGATCACATCCTATAGCTTTAATATTCAATTATCAGCCGTGAAATATTTGGTTGATAAGATTTTGTATATTGGCATGCACGCCCTTAATTTGCCCTTAGAAATATTGAACTGAAATTAAACTGATCGTACATGCTTCTATTTTCTAGTTACACAATACATATTATTACAATCATCTTCGGCAATATATTTTGACTTTTTATTTTCCTTAAATATTTTGGCGTGTTAAAGTGCAACTGAAATTTCTACTTAAAACGCTAACTATTACCACATGCACTTTTAGTGGTTGTAAAACGAGTGAACAAATAATTACAAAAACGAATGATAACATTGCCGGAATGCGTAATACATATTTAATACATTTGTACTGACCGACTTGAGAATAATATCCGTGTGAGCGTTTAAAAAAAAAAACAAAAAAAAAAAAAAACCGAAATTATATTAAATAAACTGGTATATTTGACGGTGAAACAAGTCACATTCAACTACGAATTTCAATTTAATTAGAATGTTTTGATTTTCTGGCCATAGAAATGCTGCTGTATATACAATACGTTAATGGGATGTTTTACGATGTAATAATCCTTTGTTTCTAATTTTTAATAAATGAATATTTACCAATCGTGCGTATGCTTTGATATATTTACAATTTACACAATCTCACGGTATTGATAAGTAACGTATATAGGATGCGTATTGAATTTGTTTATTAGAAATCATGCATCTAAAACATACGTTTAATTACGTATATAAGAAATTTTAGATGAATATATTGAGTAAATAATTCGAAAGTAAATTATAAATTTATATCCGTTACTCCCGTTTCGTAAACAGTACGATCAAACCTTGGATTTCCTTGAAAAAACGCATATCGTCCTACTTATTTCGTAACAAAATACAGAGAATATGTCGTCATTCAGACATCTGCACGATTTCTTATACGAAATAACCAAGAAAAACCGCAAGAATAACAATTTGCCTGTTGGTTTCCAATAATAAACATTACGCGTGACGTATATTGGGAAACAATATGCCGCGTTGCAACATAAAGATGAATGATATGAAAATTCTATAAGAATTATCCTTGTATGTAAATGATTAAAGTGTCTTTTATATTTGAATATTATACATGTAACATACTTTTATATATACCGCTATCGCACAAAATTGAGCTTCGCCGTTGTTTTTTGCATTTTTATATGATTATTGTTATTGTGATTCGTTACTATTTTATTGTTGTTCTTGTTCTTGTTATTGTTATTGTTATTGTTATTATTATTATTATTATTATTATTATTATTACTATTACTACTAATGTTATTATGGTTATTAAACAATGTACATAAACATTCGGCCATTCGCATCAAAAAGGTGTTTCGAACACTAGGGATATTAATATTTGCAGTTGAACTACAATTTTAACGTTAAAATCCTACAGCATTATCTCATCAACTTATTACGAATACTTAATACATAATCCACAATATATATTCTGCATTTTAAATTAATGCATAACCTGAATTAAATCAATGAATAGTATCTTTGAACCACTATATATCACTCAACTAATTCCAAAACAAGTTGTTGATCTACATGCTCGTTCCTTGATTTATTTAAAAATTATATTTTTTCGAAAGTTCGACGACTTTGTTTCCATATTGACATTTTTCTCTGTCCAACGATTATCGCCATGTGTGTAGATCTTGGATAAGAATAGAAAGAAAGAAAGAAAAAAAAAAAAAAATAACACACTTACCTAAGGATATGGTCAAACCGCGCATATATAGAAATTAGTTAGGTGTTTGTTTGTTTGTGGAAGGATGAAGCTGTTGAAGGTGCTCTGCGGGAAATAGGGCTTTTATAGGCGAAGTCTACTCTTGTGTGTTCTTCATTGCCAAAAAAAAGTGGAAGTGACGACCGTCAAAACAGCCAGCCGAAACTTCGCCTGCGTGATGCGCCATCGTTCATCTCGATTTATATGATATATAATACAACACTTGAGATTTCTTGTTACCTTTGCCGACTAACGTCGATTTATCATCTGTAATTTGCTATATTTTTTTTCTTTTATTGTTTTTTTTTTCTTTTGTTTTTTCTTTTAATAATAATATGTACTTAATAATAATAATATAATAATTACAATTTCTATTATTATGAAGCGATTGTATCGAAATAAGAGTTATAAAAGACCTGTCGTGAAAAGGATCACGTATTAATTGTTACAAGTGAAAATAGATTTAGTATTTTTATCGATCTATAATGTATACTGAGTGTTTTTTTTCTTTTTTTTTTGAAACGAACAATATACCGTGTGTATAGATTCGTTATTAATTAACGCACTTATAACTGTAAACTTCTCTGCTACTGTAGCAGAGCATCGAAACGTACACAAGTTATCGTGAAAAATCTTACATTTTTAACTCAGACACAAGATGAGGGCTAATTTTTAATTCGTACAATAAAATCTTCGCAATTGCCATATTTACAAACGGCGTACGATATAAGTTTTTTTATAATAATGATAAGAACAGAAGAAAGAGAAAAAGAAAGAAAGAGAAAATGCCACTAATCGACGTTGTCATTCGGAACTACTGATAGCTGTGTACAGTGAGGAGAAAGTTTTATAAAATACTATATCGATGTACCCTAAAATTAGATAAATACCCATGTCAATTTTTAATGTTAAACAAGAGCAAGAAAAAAAATAACACTTTTCAGTATATATACTAAATAAAGGTATATCTCATATCTTATTTGTTTGTACAATGTACTCTGTGTAACCAAATAACGAAGCAATGATGCTAACATTCTTTATTATATAACATACTGTTCATATATGCACGCTCTCTGAGTTCTTCTTTAAATATATAAATATGAAATGTTTTTAAACAAGTTGTGTAAGAGAATGTTAACAAAAATTGGTTCTGTGTTCGACTAACCCTGTGTATTTTCTTCATAATTGTCGCTAACTGAAAATTTATCAATTTTCACTCAACGAATCGAACAGTGTGAATTATTTTTTGTGTGTAAAGGCGACGGATTTAAGGCGGAAAATAATATCGAGACTACCGTTCATGCCGATAGAATGTAATAAAAATCAACAACATATTTACAACACGTATTTGCGCTTGTAAAGAAAACAACTGTACGAATGTAGATCTGTAAATTCTTGATCCTTAATTGTGTATGCTGGTTCGAAACGATGAAGCAACGATTGAAAGAAATGAGATATCCGATAGGTGCACTGTATGTTACATTATATATGAACGATAATGACGTTTAAAAATTAAAATTAAAAAATGTTTTCTGTGTACGCTTGGTGAAATTGCGCGTGTACGATAACAAAATACCTATGTCTGATTATATGAAAAGGGTTCAGTTCATCATTTGAAGCTGCATCGAGAAGATAACTTGTTACAAACTAGGTACGTGTATGTTTATTAATATATCTTGTACTCCATACTAGTTGATCGCTTGTGTCATGATCTGCAGCATCAAAATAATTGATCCCTATTCATATTTCGTATAGTATCGTAACGACGTCACGGGTTTATCATAATGTTCATCCAGCCTTTTATTATTCTGTTCCAGGAGGAGACACCGCAAGGATTTTTCGAAGATCATGGACTGGGATAATTTCACTCTCCGTAACCCGCAAAGACGAAGAGATCATGTACGCCAACGGTGCGTCGATTTTAACACCATTTCAAAACTACATTCCATTTATTCTTATTTCAACATTGGTTACTTTTTAATTTAATGCGGTTTTACTAGCTATAGGAATTATACACGTGCGATTATACAGCTTTTCCATGATTGTACTCGAGAATGTCACGATTTCAGTGCGTCAGTAGATCGCGTATTACTGTCCAAACATTTACACTTTACATACGTTTCTCATTCAAGAATCGTTACACGCGATGTAAGATAAGATAACACAAATAAGATCACTTTTTTTTGTTTTCTTTTCCCTAAATAGTTTTCATTACTTGTCACCGGCTCAGGGCTGAGTCTGTGGTAAATTTTTAGTGCCTAAAGTCGCGTGAATTTAATTCTACACAGTTTTAATCAATCAATTCATACTCATTTATAGTCTAATTACAATTGAACTCTTTACCGGAGCAATATTTCGCATGTAGTGAAAATGATTGTTTAAAAAATTATTATCTCTCAAAAGATGTACAATCAAGATATTTATAATCAGCTAAGTTTGTGTTGTTTTAAAACTTTTACATTCGCACACTCGTAACTTAATTTTTCCATTTCAGCTAAAATTTTGTTGGGATATGAGACCAACAATTCGATAGTCGAATAATTAATCAAACACTTATTGGTAATGTCTCGGATGTGGAGCAATATACGTGAAATAGTAATGCAAAATTCACCAAATATTAACGCACAGTATGTGAATTTTACTTTAGTGCGTAAGATTCGATAGGTGTTGTAGATAACTCGTTACATCAATGTATTATTGTTTTTAATTCATTTAAAATTCCTTTAAATTAATTTCAACGTTTATAAAACGTTTGTCGCCTGACAACAAGTAGAAAATATATTATTCGGATGGTGACGGAATTAAAGACGAATTGATTTACGGTCGCTCAGTTATTACAGCAGCGCTTAAATAAACATTTGCAAGAAAAAAGAAAAAAAAAAAAAAACAAAAGAAAAATTGAAAGAAAAATAAAGTAATGTCACATCTTATTGTTAACTAACGTGGACCAGGATGTTTTTAAAATTACTTTGACTGCAGCTCGCGTAGGCTTTTTTGCTTTTTAGTACCGCGGTAAATTATAGCAGCTCCCTATTTTTATTTACCGTCCGGCATATCGGTGTATAATGTTTTATTTTTGTTTTAAGGTCATGGTTTTTAGACGAACCAGCGCTTCATGATACTTGATTTTAAGCTCAATTAACAATCCATGAGTATATCGTTCCTTTAATTTTTCTTTATTGTAATTCTCATTGTCACATTATACAATCATAGTATTCCATAAATTGAAGCTCGGATATATATACTCTGCATCTAATTATACATACACTATAGAGGTATATGCGACGTGGTATTATTTATGTAATAATTAGTAGTTTAATAATATCGTGCAATACGCATTATGAAAATCAAGTATTATTCCTTTATAATAGAACGTGCTTTTATGCTCCGTCCACAATCAACTATAAAAATAAAAAAATAAAAAAAATAATGATAATAATAACGATACATATGATGATGATAATAATGATAATAATAAATTGTTATGGCCTAATTACTGGCTGCCTGTTTACTCGGTATATCCTTTCTATTATACTGTCTCAGAGGAGAAAAAGAAACACTAACATTGCAGTTTCTCTGCCGTGTGGAATAAATGGAATGCAAATCAAAGAAAAATTCATGTATGAATGTACGAAACGTAATTTATCTGTAAAACAGTTTGGTCAATAACCTTCACTGTACAATTCGTTGTGTTTTTCATCTACGACGCAAAACGTGGCAAAATGTGAAGTTTTCGATTCCTCGATAAGATTGTCGTATAATATGTCGCGCAAAGAGGCAGTGCGGGGTTGGAGAGGAAAAGGATCGATTAATCAAAGAATATTGAAACACTGCGGATGATAAAAAGGAAAACTGTGACTCCGCACATATCTGAACATCCTCTCGGGAACAGTTTGCGAAAGTGGATCTGCAGTTGTGCAAGGAGTAGAGATCCCGTTGGTGATCGACGCGTCGCAGCTCGGGATGAGGATCGTTCCTTCCGGCGGCGGGAGCGAAACAACCCTCAAATTGAACCCTCGAACCTTTCCACCTGCCGAAAGGAAATTTACCGCGATTCCTGTCAGCGCTTCGCGGTGGCGCAACCCGTCCGTTTCTACGACGGGCTCCGGTAAGCGTCGGTTAGCGTCGCGCATGCGGGTTTTCCGGAACCAGTCGTCGGGTCATTCGCGAGCGAGAACTCGACGTCGACGGACGGAGCTTGGCGTGGTTATCGCGCTTTGCGTTTAAGCTGCGGTAAGACGGCTTATACATCGTAGGGCGCAGTGTCCGTCGCCGGGACTGAGGAGAATACGTCTCGACACGCCTGGAGGAGTCGATACCGGTGGTCGTGATAAACGGACGCTGGAAGTGCGTGCCGATGTGTGCGGTGTGCGTGCGTGCGTGCCTCTGTGCGGTATAGATTACAAGAGGCGCACTGCAGGAGGAACCGGAACCTGCGGAAGCACCGCGAGCGGAATAAGAAGAGGAGGAGGTGGAGGGGGAGGAGGAAAAGCCTACGAAGGGCCGGAGGAGGGCGAGTCCTGTTTGTCACCCAGGGGTGAAAAGGCTCGGCTGACTTTTCCCCGGCGTTGAAAAAATTACATCGGGAAATAGCGAAAGAAGGGATAAAGAAAAAGGGGCGAAGATGATCACCGGAGAACAACCGCAGCCCGAAGAGGATATCGGGATCGCTGCGGCATCACGCTAGAGCTTGCAGCGGCGATAATCGACTCGCGCGTCCGCGGCGGGTTGCGGTTTAAAATATGATCCCGACTTACGACGGTTGGAGGAGCTTTTTACTTTTCGCGCGAGCATTAACTCCCGTCATCACCGCGTCGCACGGATCCGCAGGCGTTAACGGAATCCCGAGAGCTTTACTCGCTCGGCGAACAGAGAGGGGGTCACCAGCGATCGGTCCGAGAGCTTTTACATCCTCGACTTCGTCCTGCACCGGCGGCCACTCTATCCGTCTGACGGCGTTTAACGGAGCTGCTGCGATGCTCTGGGTCGCCGATGCGATTCGCGTCTTTCTATTGTGACGCGGCGATAAATCATCATCACCGTCATCTTCATCCCGAAATGTACACCTCTGCGGCGGACGCCGACATCGTCATCGTCATCGACACCAGACCTTCTTCCGTTCGCTTCCTGGGCTGAGCTGATAGTGCGCCTGTGCAGCGGCTTGCGCGATTCCAGGATAGCCGCGATTCTTTCCCCGTCACACCGGGGAGACCCTGACTTTGAATAAACGCGCGCCGAACTCTCGAACTACGTTACACGGTTATTGCGCTATCGCCGAGTGACTAACGTCCAGGAGTAGTTACGCGGGTGAAAATTAAAAAAAAAAAAAAAACAAAAAAAAAAGCATCGACTCCGTAAAGTGCATCGAGTTTCTCGCCCGGCGTCGAATCCTCGCCGACTGGTTTTATATCCGAATCATTCGACTATCACGGATGATTTACCGCAAAGTCAAGAACCCCGAGAGGGCGTGAATCGGACCTTTACTCGCGCAGTAATAAAGGCAGTGCCCTAGTTCTACTTGCGGAGCGCGTGTTTTCCCGCAGGCATCATTACTCAGTGCGCGAAGAACGAGCGAGCTGGCGAGCCAGATGTCTAAGTTGTGTATAGTTATCTCATAGATCGCGCACCGCTCTACGGGAAGATAATAACAACACGTCGGATAGGCGTAAGATAAGAAGATAAGTAGATGAATAGATGGTCGGCGAGGTGAAGGGGGAGTCGAGAGTTGCCGGGATGTCGTCGCGTTGCGCGGATGTCATGGTGCAGAGGCGCGTCGGCGCGTGAGTGTGTGACGTCGTCGTTCCGACGTCGAGACGCTGATCCGTCGGTCCGTCGGTCCGTCGGGTTGATAGGACGGATAGGACGGGAACGGCTCGAGTCCGGGTTGGGGTGGCGTACGTGGCGTGCGCCGTCCCTGCTTGCGGGGCTGAAAAGCAAGTGCAGTGTGCCGAAAACGCGAGGTGGTTTCGTCGTCGGTCCCTGCACCTCGTACTCATAACGGGCGACAGAGAAGGTGAGAGAAGGCGAGAAAGAGAGAAAGAGAAGGAGAGAGCTCGAAAAAGCTCGCCGGTCGTTGCGGTGCCGAGCGGCGAGGAATCGGAGCGGAGAGCGACGCAGATCGGCCGGATCACCGGAGGAAGAGAGTTGGGGAGAAGAAACGCAGGAGAAAACCGTCACGCCAGCGAAACGATTGTTCTCCTTCGTCTCCGGAGGAGCAACGAAGAATCCGCTGATTATCCATTTTTTTTTTTTTTTTTTTTTTTTCCTCCGCACGCATCTTCTCTCATCCCTTGTCGCGACCCCCTTCGGCGTTACTAATTTCAATATTTGCAACGCACGCACACCTACGCACACCCGCAAATGCACACGCACGCGTACGCAGCAGTGCGTTGATATGGTCAGCTGTGTGCGGACCGCGGTGTTGAAGATACGCCGCTGTGAAATATCAGGAAATGCGCCCTAGGCACAACGCGACGTTTATCGACAGGGACACCCTACGGCATCGAAATGTTCGCGTACGGTTTCGAGATCACATAGGCATGTAATACATTATAATCAAATGTGCGGCGTGTGCCTTGTGTAATTTCACGGTGAAAATCTGGCGTAAACGGTGCCGCGGTGGGTCAGGGATCATGGCGTCGGTCTCGGCCGAGACACCAGCCAGCCATGGGCACAGCTTCAGTAAGAAAACGTTTCACAAACCCACCTACTGTCATCACTGCACGGACATGCTCTGGGGCCTCTTACAGCAGGGGTACACCTGCGAAGGTACGCATAGACATCCTTTCTTATCTCAGATCTTTCTCACAAACCTGATATCTACGACACGTACACGATCCTACACTGTCTGTCTGTTCGACGCGTGTGCGTGTCTCTTACACCCGTCTTCAAGGTCTTCGTCGTCTTTTCGTTCGTTCTAACGAGAACAACCCTTGAATCGAAGAACCGTACCCACTGGTACCTGATCTGCCGGATATTTACCTAATTTATTGTACACCTTTTTGTTTTTTAACTCGGAGTACCTTGAGAACTTACGTCCTAAGGATATAGTTTTGCTCTACGAGGAGATCAGCCAGGTTTCGAGAGCACTATAGGCTAATTACTTCTTGCACGGGATTTGTGATACGTGACGTTCCCCGAATCCGATTGGTACCTACTTCGCACCAACGCAGGGATAGTTTCTGGTTTTGGTTTTTATTTCTGACGTAACTGTTTTGCATTACACGTATCGTCGACACCTTGATATTTCATTGACCGGAGTGAACACCGGATCGCCGGTTTCTCTTACTACCACCAAAGCAGGATTCATTGAACAGAGAAGAAATTGGATCATGATCAATTTGTGCCGTGATAAAAGGGCCGGAAGAGTGCACCGATGTTTACACTAATCTCGTTCATGCTCGGTGCAGTACATACATTCGGTGATCGATAACGGGTATAATAGAGTCCTCGGTCGAGTAACGATATTCATGATAACCGAAAGCAGGTCGATCCTGGGGATAATCGTCACCGCGATGCCTTCGGAGGGAGAGGGAGAGAGAGACAGAGGGAGAGAGAGAGAGAGAGAGAGAGAGAGAGAGAGAGAGAGAGAGAGAGAGAGAGAGAGAGAGAGAGAGAGAGAGAGAGAGAGAAGTTGAGCAGAGTGGGGGAGTATGGGAGTATGGGGGGGGTGGTTGGGTAGGATTTTAAAGCAGTGAAATGAAGTCGGAAGGAGGACAAGCGGGGTGTGAATATCTGGCTGACCTCCAACGGCGATGAATGGATGTTTGAAGCCGACATGAATGGATTCGAATGCCAAAGCGTTCGAGGCCCTCTCCGTTCGGTTCGGGGTCGGCCGATTAATCGAGCTTGCAGCAGGCGGACCGGACCGGACCGGACCTCGTCGTTTCCGCCTCTCCTGTACCTGACGAGTACAACTTTTTGGCGGGCTGGAGGATTGCGCCCTGCAAGGGGGACCCTGGAAGGAACAGGGAAACGTGGCGGTCTCCTCGCACCTGCACCCGCGGTATGTCCATGCAACCACCCCGTATTTCTACAGGGTGTTTCAGGGAGGCAGGATACGTAATCGGGCTTTCAGCCTCTCGACGTCGCTGCCCGGAGCACCGAAGCGTCGTAGCGCGAAGAACGACGCGGATCGAGGAGGACGAGGCGGGGGTCGAGGACGCGCGCATCGCGGCTCGCACGAGCATTGATCGCGGGAGGGAGGGAGGGAGGGAGGTACGGGGAGGAGGGTGAGGGGTCGCTGGGGGTGGCAGCGCTATGGCGACTATGGAAGCGGGCTATGGAAGCTGTGCCGAGGAGGCTATGTGGACGCTATGGCGGCACTCCCGCTGGTTGCCCTGCCCGCTTCCACCACCCGCAACCAGCCGCCTGCCCGCCAGTCCCTGTGACGTCAACGTCCCTGCCCCCCACACAGAACCTAGATACATTCACATAAACACGGGCAGAAAACCCGAGCGATGGGTTTCGTTCGGAGAGGAGTAACCAACGACCGAATAACCGAACGCTTACTATTTTACCAGAACTGGGTTACTCTTTCCTCTATTACCAGCTCCTCACCCTCCGATATGCGCATACACACACACACACACACGTATTACACGTATGTACAATGTATAGATATTTTTTTATTTCTTCACGTCTTTCGTCTTATTCTACCACAGCTTGAAGCTGCAGTCGATAATAATTCGACGTTGCTTCGTCTCGTATGTTACACGCAAACTTACCCTTGTAATTCACTTCAGGGTTGTTGCAAAATTATCATACATTTGCAAATTTCTTTACGATTGATTACATATTCTTTGGAATTGAAGTATATCGTCGCCGTTAGACTGGATGTTTTATTGCTGTATCGTTATAATAATGTGGTAACAGCTTATTTCTTCGGTTACAGTGCTGCGAGTTAAATTCTATTCACGAACGATATCTATAAGAATTTACGTGTGTGTCTCAGATTGAAGAGAAAACAAAAAAAAATTATGGCATTTTCAAGTAATCAAGCTTATATTATCAATCGAACTCCGTGCAACTTTTGTCGATTGTTGGACTTATCAGTTTTGTCGACAACCCTGCGTTACTTCTACGTCGACGCATGTGTGGGAGAAAATGTTGTAGGAGACCGGAGAGTTCGTTGAGACAATACACCGTGTAACGTCGAATAATATAATGTACACATATATCCTTCGTTTGGAAGGTTTGAATATGCGTCAGAACCCCAGTTGTAGGCCGTCAAGAGATATTCCACTGCGATAAATTTAGAGGAGAGTAGACTAAAGTGCGTAGGGTGCCAAGTATAAGGCAACACGCTCTGACCTGCGATAATTTCCGTACGTAATGTCTCCGCATATAGGCAGATTATCCAGGTGTATTTTACTCATCGATTTTATTCAGGCTGCATGATGTGCCGTGCGTGTCACGCGTTTCATAGACGTACGTGTCTCGGTATATTTTATATTATATATTAACGGAGGGAAACTCCATCGAGGGTGCGTGTACAATACGCAAGTATGACGTGTACTCCAAGAAGATAATATACTACGCAATTTCCGGTGTAATTAATTGATGAATAATAGTCATCCGCGTATATACTGTTATTTCAATTATGCGTAACTTGATAGTAAAACTGTTTTTTTTTTTTTTTTTGTTCATTGCTTTCTGAACACGGTCAACGAATTTTACACACGGTAATACATCGCCGCGTATTTTTAGCGTACCTATACCCATATAAGTATGTAATTATAGACCCAGAGATCAGTTACGGTACGAGAAAATCAACATTTTATTTATTATACTTGGAACTTGCGGTTGAACCCATTAGACTGTATGCTGAAATCATAATACCAGCTAGGCAACCTCGAGTGATGTATCATTTGCGAGAACGACCACATTGCAAACGTTGTGTACCAAGAAACGGATCGTTTTCTACTTGCAAGACCACCACTGTTACGGCGTTTGTATGAAAAGTTTGCGTTGTAATTTTCACCGCGAAAGCATATCGTCGTAGAATTTTTCACAGGGTAAATTGGTTATAGAAAAAAATGAAACAAAGAGTCACAGCAGGTACCTGTTGGAAACGAGACCGTGAACACGCACGCGTTAGTCGTTACTCCCGGTCAAGTTCAGTAATCGTTGTGCGACATACAGCGGCGACGTTATAGCTACAGGGCCGTTGAATTACGTAAGTATACGAAGAAAGACGCATGCACTTAATTATAACTCAATCTAATCAGACTTCCGCAACCGCAATTGACGACGACAAGAGTTGAGACTCAACCAACTTGCGAGTGCCAACGGTCACTTAGAAATTTATCAAAGCATGTGTAACGGTTTGTGGTATTGATTCTAAGCTGCGGAAGGAATGTTTGGTGAATATCTGCCAATTTTTAGGGAAATAATCTGTGACCGATATCGCTGAGACTTTTTTTCGCATCGTCATATTCTGACTATGCATTTGAAACTAGATGGGAAAACTGGCTACTTGATCGAACACATCGCGTGGGCAACAGAAGATACCTAGCTGTAACTTTGTGATAAATTATAATGGGTTGAAAATTATTATTTTATGTAATTATTAGCATATATACACTTATACAGTGAAAATCACAGCACATATTCGTAACTCCCGTGAGCATCAGTGACCCTTTGTCTCATCGCGGGAAATCCTGCGTCCGATTTTACAGCGATGTCTGCAGCGCTTATTCGCGGCATTTTCGTCGTTCGTGTTTTTTCGACATTTCCCCTTTTATTAGATCGGCAAACCGCAAACAGCGTTAATTCTTCGTTGTTGTAGAACGTGTCTGCCGAAAGGTGATTTTCCGGGGAATCCATCCTTTCCTCGATTAATACGTCGCACATGCGTGTAATGATCGTACGGATAGTACGCCGAGTATTCTCTCTCACTTCCAAGTACAATCGGGGAGTTATAAACCGTTAGCTCACGTCGCGCCAAGTGTTAGTACGCGAAATCTGCTCTCTGGTGCTTAAAATAGACACCCGACATGTGTGTACATTTTATACCTTCTCCAACACTTTTTCCTTCTTCTCCTTACTTCTATTTTCTTCCTACATTGCATCCACGAGTCGGACTTTGATGTTGTAATTTTCGACGCCTCGTCCTACCATTTGTCAATTTGATCCGTTTTCCGGTTTCGTTGCATATGCCGTGTGTCGACGTAAGTCGATTTCGTGTTTGTCCGAAAATTGCTTAAATTCGTGGGGTATATATATATATATATATATATATGTATATACACTGGCGGTAATAGCAGAATATTTCAAAAATCTGAACACCTCAATTTCGAGACTGCGTTTTGAATACTTTCATTCTTTTCTCTGTATTACTGAAAAATTGGTAAAATTATGTTTTTGTACGCGTTGTGATACTTGTCCATTTCAGGTTCAAACCTACATACCTACATACACGTCTGTGTTTACTAAAGTGTACATGTTCGTTTGGACATTGTGTTTGAAAAGATAGTGTATACGTTTAACGATCAGTCTTCGGTCCTAGGGTTAGAGTATAATGTATAAGGCGGAAAAAAATAATTTCCCAGCAGCTTTGGTACAGGGGCTCGTATATAAACGCATCTTTATTCGGTAGGCACATGTCTAGATCGACCCCATCCTGTACCTATATACGTATGTATAAATAATGGAGTTGTTTTCATCGGGCGGCATGGAATAGCTTTCGCCTGAAAAAAGGGTGATGCTGCTGCCTCCGTTCTAATAACTTGGATGTTGGCAATTTTTTTCCCTCCTTCTCCACGTTTTAATTCCACCCGGTTCGATTTCTTCGAAAACAACCGAATCTTATCCGGCCACTGAGAATGGAATGATCGGGGTGGCCCTGCAGGGGCGACCCAAGCAGAAACCGAGTTTGGCACGAATTGCGCGAGGACATGCCGGCGACCTCCTTCGCCCATGTCGAGGTTCGATCTCGAGGGGCGAAGGGGAGGGTAAAAAAGTAAAGGTAAAAGTAGAAGAGAGGCGGAATTGGTCCCGGGACGAACCGTCCGTGCAGCGTTACACAGCGAATTCGATATCGGAGTGTCTGTGTGTGCGTGTGTGTGAGTGCGTGTGTGTGGCAGTTTGAAGCTTGTGTATAGACCTAGGAGCCCAACCCGATAGAGAAGCGCGCAACTCGTCCCAAGGGCACTTTATTTTAGAGGTTTGGCGGTCCTATCAGCAGAAAATAGACACTGTCGACGCAAACGGATTACGCAATTAACAACCCGCGGTTTTAATAAACTGAGATTTTCTTTTTTTCGCCTGCGAATGGCCGTTTTTACGGTTTACAACTTGTGAACCCACAAAGCGATGATACTGTACCGCCTTTGGTCGGTTATACATTTACAGGCAGCACAACACCTCGGCTTAAGGGTCAGATAAATTTTATTCTCTGATGCACGCAAGCTGTATACATGTATACAACATGTCTCAATCGGCTCTTCTTCCTGCAGCGTGAGCTCTTTCTCTCTCTCTCTCCTCTCTCTCTCTCTCTCTCTCTCTCTCTCTCTCTCTCTCTCTCTCTCTTGCTCGTTCGCTCTCTCGCTCTTCCTCTTAGGCTGACTCTTGAGATTATCGATTGGTTAATCGACGGCTTGATTACCCGAGGAAAGGTGCCGGCGGTGCTGCTGGTGCTTCTCCCCAGATCGATACTGTATTACACATCTCAAGCACTGCCCCCGGAGTGTCGTAGGTATATGAATTGCAAATTGCATCTAAGTAAGTGGGTACCTATGTGCTGCTCATGTTTTTGTCTCGCCCTTCTCCTTCTTATGCCGCATTCTCCGATATAACGTCACCGCCTGTTTCTTCTCTCGCTCTCTCAGTTATACGGCCTTCTCTCCTTCTAGCTGCGACTCATTTACGCCCTGTAACATCCAGACGCGGATGTCTCGAGAAATTTTTTTTTCTTCACGCGTGTTACACACGTTCACATGATCCGTGTATTAAGCTTCGAAGATGAATTGTCTTTGTACTTTGGTATTTAGCCAACTCCTAATAAAGCATTAAATTTTTATAGACTTATAAACTCGGTGAAAGGCTAGGGAATTTTTAAACATATGTACAGTGGGAACATTTTTGGACTCGATCGAATAGTCAAATCTAACGTACTAAATTATGATTTCTATTAGGAATGGTATCGATAGCTAAAAGTTTTCGTGATAGATTCTTGTTAAATCAAAATGATACATGTTTTTTGATAAATTGTATCGAATGACCATATCTTGATACGTTTTTTTTTCCAATAGAAAATCCGCAGTTTTACTTTCACCGAAACGTGCGAATATTACGGTAACTTTTTTTTGGCGTTTGTGTCATTGCTGCAGGCGATATCAACCTAGGGGTCAAAATACATTTGGATGATCTGCAGTGTGTATAAATGTTCATCTTGGACGTTAATCGAAGTTGATGGATTTACTTTGTCGATCAATCCACGATCTGGTGTATAGTTTCGCCGGTAAATCCGCAGATTTTTTTCACGTATAATACGCAAGAGTGAAAATATCCAATTTCTGGATTACCGTTCAATAAACATAAAAGTTGCCGTAGGTGACTCAAGGCGGGTTATATTATATTTACAAGTTAAAAAAATACGTGTGCGCATGTTTACATAGTCGAATTAAAAATGTATAAAATATTGTCGGGCTGCAGCGAAGGTTTGAGACCCTCGCAGAGGATCGTACCTTTATCCGTATCGCGGCAAGTGTAGGTATGTCTGGATTGGCGCAGCAGCAGTAGCTGCGTAAGCTACTTGTCAAAGAATAAAAATCTTCCACTCGGTGTTTGACATTTCCTCTTGGAAGTTCTCGCGCAAACACTCGTGTTGAGGGATGACGGCTGCTGGAGGAAACTGACAAGTACACACTCGGCAGGATGAATTTCTCATTTATTTTATCCGGCGCAAGAGGCTGTGTCTCTTGCAGCGTTTGTGTATACAAGGATAAGGAGGATGAAAAAAACCTACACAGTCTCGCGGATACACGGATATCCCTTAATTGTTATACAGTTGCAACTCGTTTCGTTATTAAATTTCTTACACGTCATCGTGCGCGTGTCGGGAAATTTGCGTTTTCATTTTCTCTCTCCCTCTCTCTCTTGAACTCCACGTCTTTTAACAGATTTATATTTTGTTTCCAGCTAAATAAAACTCAATATACACATATGCGCATTACATACACGCTATCCTCGAGCCAGTTTCTTAAAATATATTTTCAAACATTTCTGTTACAGTCTGCAACTTCGTGGTGCACGACCGCTGTCTCAAGACCGTCGTCTCTCCCTGCTCCAGCATCGCGGCAAGCCTGATCAAGGTAAGATTAATAATTGAATAAACTTTACACATGTCTTCCTATTGTATACACAACAGGCTGAACTATCGTTTCACTCATCTTCGATTTTACTTCTCTCGTGTCAATTCCTGTCTTTCCGTGTACGAAATTCGACAAATTGCACGGAAACTACGCATTAATTTTGGCACGCGGTGATTGCTTTAATCTAAATTTCTCAATCCACGGATGGAAAAAAATCGGCGACGCGAACAACCGTTCAGGCTTTCTGAAAAACGCTGTTCAATGCATTGATCAACAGTGATTGATCATGGTTTGATTTGAAGTGGACAAATGAAATGAGAATACAGATTCTAAGAACTGAAATCAGACCATTACCGATCTTGCAACCTCGTGGTATTTCTATCCTCAATTGCCGATGACGAATAAACATATAAAATAAATTATTTTTCCCCCTTTTAGTCGAGAAAAGTGGTTATTTTTATATTTTTAGTGTAACGACAGCAGCGAGATGCGTCAATTTTTGAAAATTCAGAAATTCCGCTACAGCGGGTCGCATTTAACATTATCTTAACGCCAATATTGTGCCTCTATCCGCGACTCGAATCGTCGGGCAATTCGGACAGCCCGACGATCAATAACAGAGAGCCCGCCGGCTCTCTTTGGCCGTTGCCTCCGGTCGCTGCCTCTCCGCTGTGAAACTCCTCGTCAAAGTAGATACGCTCCCGCGTTGGTCAGACCGAAACTCACCCGTCTTATTCTCACCTGTCCGACTATGACGGGACTCGACGCTCTTTCTACGCCGCCGGACGACCGTACACTCGATAACCTGCTACTACTTAAATTATGACGTCACCACAACGGGTCGCGTACATACGGTCATCCACCACGCGTGTCCGACTACCAACTCGCACGTGCTACTTGACAATTTCATCGTTCGCGTTTCTTTCAGCCTTTTTTTTTTTTATTTATTCTCATTAATTTCGATATTTTATGTTATGTTTTGCAATTATGTAAGCTGCTGACGTTTGAATTTTGCGTTTTTTCACGTTGTCTTTAATTTTTTTTTTTGCAGAACCCGGTTGCACATTGTTGGTCGGAACAAGTGCACCACAAAAGAAAATTCTGCAATGTATGTCGTAAACGCCTCGAGGATAGCCCATCGATTCACTGTGAGAGTAAGTATAATTTATACGCAAAAACTAACAATTCATAATTTATTGACGGTTGGGTAAATTTTGCTTTTCAAATTCTTAACAAACGTGTAGCGAATAACAAGGTTGACGATGAACAAAAAAAAAAAAAAAAACTCAGATTAGAAAGTTAAGCCTTGACATCAAACCCCCATAATTTTCGTGATCCTTGTCAGTTCCAAGACAGAAACGATTTACATGTGTCGGTAAAAATTTTCACCAAAGAGCGAAGAAGAGTATTGATACCTGTTTGTTTCGATGCACAGTATGCGAGTACTATGTGCACACGGATTGCCAGGATTTTGCGGTTGCCGATTGCAAGGAGAACGCGACTTACCTGCCAGGGAAGGATTTAGCTTCGGTGCGTCACACCCATCATTGGCGGGAAGGGAATCTTCCCAGCAATTCGAAATGCGTGGTATGCAAGAAGACTTGCTGGTCGGCGGAATGTCTTTCTGGATATCGGTGCGAGTGGTGTGGCATGACGGTAATTAATCCCGATCGTTCCTTAACCAGGATACGCTACTTTTATTCGTTTGAATGGTAACACCACCAAGGTTCGTCTACATTGATCGTTGAAACGTCGAATCTGATTACAGTCGCATGCCTACTGCCACAAGAACATACCGCCGGAGTGCACGTTTGGAAATTTGGAGCCAATATACCTGCCTCCGCATGCAATCAGTATACCTCGCACCGAGGTCCCTATGGAGGCGATCATTGGGGTCCAGGTGCGTCGCAAGGAAGTTCTCGCGCGTGAGTATTCTTGCCGTAAGTGTCTGCTTCACTACCATTATTCTACCGAAAGTGTATCGTACAAAATGGACGATAATCGAGCTAACGATAAATATTACTCGGCCTTCTTTTATCTGGTTTTATTGTATCGATACATCATCGGTTTATACAGAATGTCAAGAATTCGAACGATGTTCAGATATATACGTATATATTTGGGTGTGTCGAAAAACAAAACAAAGAAAAAAAAAAATTTTTTTTTCTCGGAGACAAGTTCAAAAGTTTCATGTAGGTATAAAAATACGCTTGTTAAAATTTGAGGTCTTAATATTAACATTAAAAGGTTGCGCATCCTAACGATGCGTCGTACAGGAAATTCACAGACATATGTTTGTAGGGAATTGAACGTTCTACAAAAAAGGTCTGACATAATTTTATGATAAATCTACTTTTTCAAAAGTTATTTGACGTCTTTAAATAATTTTGCAACTCAAATAACTTTTGAAAGATTAGATTTATCATAAAATGATACCAGACCTGTTTTGTAGAACCTTCAATCCCCTACAAGAATCTGTGAGTGAATTTTCTGTACGACGCATCGTTAGCTAGTTATAAAGATCAGAAGGAGCAACAACTATTTTTCCGTGTTATTCTTGTGGAAAATAGAAAAGTGGCACGCGCAAACTCTCAATGTTAATATTAAGAGCTCAAATTTTAACAGGTGTATTTTTATACCTAAATGAAACTTATGATCTTGTTTCAAAGAGAAAAAATTTTTTTTTCTTGATGCACCCTAATATATATGCATACATATCACACGTTAAACTTACATTTGAATTTAATTCTGGTCAATGTTTCCGTGTCTTGAGTATTCAAATATCATTGCTCGTCTTTTTCTATTTTTGCATCAAGGTACGATCATTAACACCGCAGTTTGCCTCTTGCTTAGCATAAGGCCTAATATTTTTCTAACTATTTGAATCTTGTTGAAAAATCGAATTATACATAACTACATCATTTTGCTTATGGAAGATCTGGATTAGAAGTATAGTAAAATCTCAAATACAGTTTATTACTCCGAATACTCTGATCTCGAATAAAATTCTCGCGTCATACTTAAATATTCTTTAAATGTATGCGGTTCCAATAACATATATTATTTTTCACATTATATCGATCAAGCACTATCGCACAATATCCTGGTATCTGTAATCTATTTACTCAAAAACATTATCCAGTTTTTCTCCAAGTCAATTAATTCCGTTTCTGTAATAATCTCACGCCATGTATACAACCTTGAACATTGACAGGGTAGGTACATAAATTATTACGCATATCTATACGTTTATGATCAAAATAAAATTCACACCTTGTCACCGTAGGATTGAACGTATAATAATTATAATTCATAATGCTTCGTATTTGCAGCTGTAATAGTTGCAGTAATGTAGAATCAATTTTTAATCATTCTAGAGTAGGATGTAAAGCTTGGAAAGAGAGCCGACAGAAATAAATATTTACAATTCGTAATTACTACGTACTAAAAGTTTGTGAGACGAACTTCTAGGTAAATTGAATTTCTTCACAGTGTCCTGCAGTCGAATTATACTTGAAGATAATCATAAGAATAGAATTCATTTAGCATCCAATCCATACCCGCAAGATGTTTTTAGATAACGTCTCACGCCTAACATCGCACTCCTGCTGTTCATCGACCACTAATGTACACACATTTATAGTTACCCACGTGCATATTAACGCCCCCTTCAAAGTATCCTTTGTATTATCACAACCATTGTAAAGAGATTCACAAGTTGTTGAGGGTGACGTAGATTCTTAAAAAAAAAAAAAAAATACACAAGTAAGCAAAGTCAGTAATACAGAATTACGCTAGTTTGGTAAAACTTGCTACGATTCAATTTGTCACGGACAGTAGGTATCACGTATCGGGATGATATAATAACGTAACAGCTTCTGAATATTAATGTGTATCGATGCAGTCGGGTGTTTGGGAGAGCAGGAATCGAGTACAGCTCGTTTTCTTTGAATAGTTTTTAAAAGGTGAAGGATAAAGAAAATTCGGACTATTGTTTGCTTCTCTTTGAAGATTACACTGGAGAGCAATTCGATTTCGCTGAGAGTGAACAAATTGGGGGCGAAGGCCACCTTGCCGCAGCTTTGAGGCGCCTTTCACTAGTTTTGCATCGTAGCTGCCATGGAAATTGTCATGCTTCCCCTCCTTATGTTCGAGGTACCTAGATTATTAATCCATCCTCTGCCATGCGAACCATGTATGTGTGCATACCGAATAGTCAACTACACTTACGCTCAAGGGTGGAAAGCTCTGACCCATACTTTACTTTTCATCGTCCCGCCTACAAGCATAAGCGATTGTGTGCATACTTCGTACTCTTTATCTTGCAGACCAATTTTATCATTCGCGGAATCGTAAGTGTTTTAGCTTCGTATGGCTGATATATCCTCACTGTTGTTTCGTGCCGGCTTGACATGAACATTAATGAAAATGTCCTATCGAACAGTCGATATTCATTTTGTACAGCTATTGACAGTTGTGAAAAGCTAGATAAACGTAAATTTCGCATTGCCATGCTTCGATAATCAACCATGAAAATATGCAGTTTTTCATTCAATCACTTTTCACTAGTTTCTTTCACGTAAACAGTATTGGAAAGTGTGCTGAAAAATAGAAGAGAATCGTGGAAATTGGAGATAAAAAAAGAAAAACATCAAATGCAAAGGACTGGTGAAGTCGCAAAATAGGATCGTTTCAAATGAAGTTTCATCACTGAAATACCGCGTCACTTAAAACCTCTTGCCAGTTTGTATATTCTGAGATTTATTGATATTGCTAGAATAACGATTATAATTTTATGTTGCCTGCTGTAGGTTCCAAATGTACTCTTTGTATAGCGAAGGGAATATCTCTTTAGTTTAATGGTAGTGAAGTAGCGAATTTGTAGACTCTGCGTGTATTCTCGTAAATCCGTTAGTTTTGATAGGGAAATTTATATTTTGAAAAAATTTCAATTTCCCATTCATAATTTATTGTTAGCCCCCCCCAAAAAAGCCTCGCCAAGAAAAAGAAAAATAATTTGCTACACGCTGATCGATATTGCAAATAATGAATATAAAAATTAGTCGTTCGTGGTTCAGCCTTGTACAAGTACTTGTGATTACGGATTACGCTTTTAATTGGCAGTTTTCGCATGTTCGTGTTTCACTTGACTGCATGTACTCACGGTCACTCTTTATACCTATAACGCTGGCTGGATATCGCGTGAAGATTCTACAATGCTTGTGATCAATCCTCAGCAATCGAGCATCACGACGGATTGCGACAATCGGCATAATCCTTGTACCGCTGTATCCTTATGCGCTTAAAAAGCCATCGTGTACGTTTAGTTGTAAGAAGTGTTGTAGCCAATTAAGAGGGAAGACAGAAAACTAAAATTATGTAGAAGAGGCTGGTAATATTTTCTTGCATATCGGTGGAACGTGTGCTGCATCTATAATTATGAAAATAATTAGGACTCAGGCCTCGCCAAATATTTAATTTCAACCATCCTCATGGATAATTAATTACAAAAATTCTGAGGCGAAAGAATAACGAAAGTAAAAAAAATTTCAATCATTCCAACGATATCTGTGGTCTCGAAAAATCTGCCCACATTTTCAGCCTCTGAAAAATGGGATTTATCATTTATCAACGAGTTTGAAAGGCGGGCTTTTGCATTGATCTTTAAGTATGTTACGACCGTTGGTAATATATGCTCGATATATGCCTTAAAGGTGAAGGCAAAGATGCAGCGTAACGCAAGACTGGACTGTTTGAAATATTTCAGTCTTTCGTCTATCTTCCGAGTTTTCGAGTCCTTGCGTTGTGTATCGCTGCGAATTTAGGTAGAATAAAAAAAAAGAAAAAAAAAAATTCAAATCAGCCTACCGAGAGTGAGTTTTGAAAATTGTTCCGCAGTTACCGAGATTGAATGTTGACTATATTTTATCGTTTGTTTATTTTTACAGCACGTAATATTTCAGAGGAATTCAGCAGCGGAGACGCTCGGAATCGAGACAATGATGAACCGGCGCAGCAAAGCGGTGCTCACAGCCGGGATTCCAGGCCCCAGAAAGAAAAGGACGACAGAGACGAAGGTATTTCAAGTTATCCAATGTCTGCATGCGTAGGCTCCTTCAAGAAGCACCTTTTCACCTCCCTGGTCATACATCTACCATGTGCCATTACAGAGATGATCAAAGTTTACGATGGCAATATTTCTGCGAGGCGTCGGATATTTCGAGTTATCAACGTGCCTCGTCAAGCCAGTATCGACCAGGTCCTCACCATAGCTCTAAGAGCATTCCACATAACGAAAGATCTGAGTACGTTGAACGTCGTCCTATATTTCGTCTACCGATCAACTTGACGCAATTTCTTGTTGTCCTCTTACCCGTGAATTCTCTTCTTCTATCACAGAAAACTTTTACCTAACTGACTTGTACGCCGCCGACGAAGCTCGTTTGTGTGATCCAACACCCATTAATAACTTACAGCGGAAGGAAGGCAAGCGTCCGGCTGTCTTTTTGCGTTTTAAGTAAGCGTTTTACGATTTTTACCAAGAGTTCGAAGGGCACGTGACCATTAACTTTTGTTCATGCTTATGCGCACAGGGACAACGAGTGTGGCGAGGTACGAGTCTACCCAGGTAAACTTCAGGTGTCTGAGGCATTCTGCAACGTCCCTGTTGACGAAGGAAGTACCGTCACCGATCTTATTCGGGAAGCTCTTCTTCGGTTTGGACTTGAAAATTTCAAATGCGAGGAATATCGCTGCAGCGAGATTTTACTGGATCGTGGTGGTGAGTTTCGAATATTTTGTCGAACGATATTATAAGGTAATATAATGTAACGCACGGCTGACAATTGACTGAGAATTTAACGGAAATAAACAACGATAAATAAACTATAATTTCAAGTAGTTACGGAACGGGTGCTGTCCTGGAACGAAAAACCTTGGGACATCGTAAAGCTACTTGGAAAGGACTCGATCCGTCAAATGGAATTGATGAGGTTTTACCTTCAGTTGAAACAAGATCCTCACGGGCCGAATCTGGCGTTATTTGTCGGCAATCTTCCACCCAATCTTTCAGAACGTAATTATGAGAATATGTTGACGGAGTTCTTGGGTAAAGGTTCGTTTCTCTCTGGTCAATTAAGCGTCATATTTTGTCGAATCGTATGCAATTATATTCGACGGTAACCATTGTCGTTGAAAATTTACAGAAAATAAATTTTCATCCATTGGCCCAATTTATTACGAGTATGGATCAATGGTGATTATATACGAGGATTCAAACAAGGCCGTAAAGGCATTGTACACATTGCGCGAATCAAAATACGAAGACAAACACCTTTTAGGTAAAAATTTATGCAACAGGATTTACAAATCGACTTTTATTGTTAAAAATAACTCCATTAACCGGCTTACATGTTACTTTTCACAGTAATGCTTCTGCCCAGCATCGAGCCGAGTATGGTACCGCCTGGTGTTCAGCCTCTACTTGTATTTGTAAATGTCAAGTCTGGTGGATGTCAGGGTCTGGAATTAATTTCCAGTTTTCGAAAGCTTTTGAATCCATACCAAGTGTTCGATCTGGATAACGGAGGCCCCCTTCCCGGGTGAGTGAAACATCTCGTGATAAAAATTTGGTGAAATTGTGGCGATTGGAAGTATATTCTGTGACGCTCTCGTTTGACCTTATACTCAAGAATCATGCGAGCGGTAAATCATTGACATTGTCTTACAGACTGTACGTTTTTCGGCATATAAGAAATTACAAGATTCTTGTGTGCGGAGGCGACGGAACAATAGGCTGGGTATTGCAATGCCTTGATAACGTTGGCCAAGATAGCGAGTGTTCTTCGCCGGCATGCGCAATTGTTCCTTTGGGAACTGGCAACGATTTGGCAAGAGTTTTGCGCTGGGGTTCCGGGTACACGGGTGGAGAAGATCCGCTGAGTTTATTGCGGGACATCATCGATGCCGAGGAAATAAAGTTGGATCGATGGACGGTGGTTTTCCACCCGGAAGATAAGGAGGATAAATCTCAGCAAGTTCCCAATGCCGCAGGTACGGATGTAACGACGATTTCTACCCAATGAAAAGTGAACCGTGATTATAAAGAAAAAACTATCATCAAATTACAGTTGCTGGTTCAACGAGCGAAGATAATACCCAAATATTTGTAATGAACAATTACTTTGGTATCGGAATCGACGCCGATCTGTGTTTGGCCTTTCACAATGCGAGGGAAGAAAATCCAAACAAGTTCAACAGTCGATTCCACAACAAGGGAGTATACGTTAGAATGGGATTGCGCAAGATGGTCGGTCAGAAACTCTGTAAAGACTTGCACAAGCAAATACGATTAGAAGTCGACGGAAAACTAGTAGAATTACCGCAGGTCGAAGGCATCATTATACTGAATATTTTGAGGTATCGCACAGGCTGTATCGGTTACTTATTCATTATTCATTTGGCAAAACTAATTCCTCGTACTCACGAAACTTGTAAAATAAATATAGTTGGGGCTCTGGCGCTAATCCGTGGGGTCCGGAGAAAGAGGATCAGTTCAACAAACCGAATCACTGGGACGGGGTGTTGGAAGTAGTTGGAGTTACAGGTGTGGTACACCTGGGACAAATACAGTCTGGTCTTCGCTCCGCTATGAGAATAGCTCAAGTAAGATGAATTTATGAATTAACGCTATCGCAATCGTGAACCTGTCGAGAATGATCAATCGAGTTTCTCGAACGTTGACAGTGCCGCAAAACAAGTTTTCTACGATTACCTTGACATAGCTGACTGACGTAGTGTCGGTATGGTTTTAAAAATTTCATAATGTTATGCTCAGGGTGGACATATAAAAATTCATCTACACTCAGACTTGCCAGTTCAGGTAGACGGAGAACCCTGGGTTCAGAGTCCAGGCGATGTTGTAGTCCTGAAGTCTGCGTTGAAGGTAAACTGAATTAAGATTCATTGCAGCCTCAACATTCCACGAATGAACAGTACAAAATGAACATCATTGGCAAGCAAGGATCGCGAGACTTTGGCGCATTCGTACCGTATACGGCTTAAATTATTATCCGAGCATTAATTGGTTGTCGGTTCGGCAGTTCGTTTTGTAGGGTTCATAAAGTGAAATGGTATGCTGGGGTGATGTACCGTCATCATCTACATCTACGTCTACATCATCATCATCACCACCATCATAATCATCATCATCGTCATTCGACGTATTAAGTACTTGTGGCACGTGAATTTTGAATATTATCATAGGTATTCTGTCTGTATTTAGCCAGTAGTTTTGTTATTTGTATGTATCTGTATATATATATGTATATATGTATATATATACATATATATCGTGTTACGCTATCATGCTCATGACCTCCGCGATAAGCATTAGCTAACTGCTGATGTCCGTCAGCGCATGCATTCCTCCCCTAATCGCACTCTACTAATGTCTCCTTGTTCCTTTGTTCACTTCAGGCAACCATGTTGAAGAAAAATAAGATCAAGCGTCGGAATACCGAACCGTCGATTCTACCTGCTAATGGGGAGGGGGGCAAGAGCACGGACGAGTAAATCAACCATTCTGCAGCTTGCAACTAGTCAGTTGTTTGATCATTCGTTGTAAGGTGCGCGATCCCTACCTAGACTCCTCCGTGCGTATATAAAATATACATGTATATATACATATATATATATATATATACACATACCTAATACATACATATATGTATATTAATAATACGCGCAATGCACGGGAGGGGAGTTTCGGAGTGATCCCACTGATAAAAACGTCAGACAGACCTCTCGTACGAAGATTGTTCCTCGGCGCATGCAACCCTTTCACTCCACGTCCGAATCTTACCAATTGCCCAACGCAGTTTATGCTTTCCGTATTTTATCGATTAGCCATGCATTCTTCCAATTAGTAAATATTTTAGCTTTAACTATGTAAATTTATTTCATTTTTTCTCGATACGTCGTTTACATATTTGTCGAATTATTATTATTATCATCATTATTTGAAAGAAAAAAAAAAAAAAAAAAAAAGAGCAAACTCATATTATTATTATTATTATTATTATTATTATCATCACTATCATTATTATTGCATATAATTATCAGTTCTGGTGTTGTGAACGAAACCGCTATTTTCTTCGACATTCGCATTGACAATTGTTATCGATCGATCGTTCGTTCGTTCGTTCCTTTGTGCATCCTCCTGATCCTATCCCTTCCTAGGCCACGATGCTGAAGAAGGTGAAGAGTAAAATGAAGAGGCGAAATACAGAGCCCAGCATGCAGTTAGCGCTTCAAGCTGGACCCTCGAACGATCCGGATATCGAGAACTTCTGAATCAACGCTTCTTATCGTACGCACGGAGCTGGATCGCCGACGAGTATTATTTCGCTACGTTAACATACATATACATTAATAAAATCGATCACAGATTCAATTGTGATTTGAACGGCCTCGATACGTGCTGTCGTCAAAAAACGGTTACGCTATTGTTAAACTACACGCATAAGTACTTAATAATATATATATATATATATATATATATATATATATATATATATATATATATATATATATATATAAATATATATATATGTGTGTATACATACACATGCATATATACGTATACATATATTTATAAACGCAGTTCCGAACACATCTTTGATGCTGCAAGAAGGAGACATGAAATAGATAAGAATTTTCAAGTGAAGACGCCACACAAAAACTTGACGAAAATTCAGTGCTAGTTAATTTCTGTTCACGCGTTATTAGAAGTGAAATAGATCTCATTTTTAAATGTTAAATCATAGTGCCGTATGTATTTTATCGATAAATATTTTTTTAGTAAGATTACGAATAGATCGTACTTAATAATGTTATTACAAAATGTTAACCAGTATTCAATTGAGAAGCGTCACAATGCTTACCGCTTACAACATTAATTTGCATTTATGTTTATACATATATATATATATACATACATACATGTATATATATATATATATATATAGTTTGTTAGTTGAAAAAAAAAAAAGTAAACTGTAATGTATATTACGTTTCGTATGGTATTTTACCAAGCTATCGCAATGTGAAGGCCCGCAAATTCGTGTGTCGGGATGCAGCAAACACATAAAAATGGAGAAAAAAGAGTCAGTTGTTATTAATATATTATTATATGAAATATTTACAAAATAAATATTAATATATATATATATACATATATACATATATATGTATACATATATATATATATACATATATATATATATATATATATATATATATATATATTTACATCATATTGTATTAGTATTACGATTTTAATTTTGTGATTGTTGTCAATCTGACTGCCGGGCAGTCTGGAATTTATATATAAAACCAGTTGCAGTCAGAGTTTCCTAGAAAACGTGAATAATAAATTTGAAAGAAAAAAAAAAGTTAATTTTAAATAAGTAAATTAAATGAAAATTATGTAATTTCGGTAGAGCTGAATACGGGCACAGCTTCTTTTTGCCAATTCGTCTCTTAAAATTTACATTAACTCAGCGTACAAACTATCTAAACGAGGATGTTGACGAGGCGTCTTGGCAATGTCGAAATATCTGACTCTTGCAAATTACTATAAGTATAATTATTGAGAAGTTCGCGCGAGTCTCTATGGTAGATAACACATTCCACTATAATGTGGCAAAACCACCATGTACATTTATAAAACCTATGCCAAAGAAAGAAAGGAAGAAAGAAAAAAAAAACAAAGTAAAGAAAAAATAATTCAATAATTAATAATCTTATCTTACCGTTGAAAAAAAACCTGGTTACGGTATTATATCTATTCAATTATTACAAATTACTACGGTAATATGAATACGACAACGTTTTATGCCCCTGAGCAAGTTCTGCAGCACAGGTATAGTGGATCAATTTAAAGAGAGAGTACCAATGGGACTATAAATTCAGTGACTTGTTGAGATGGGCGAAAGCAATCGAAACAAAAAGGCCGATGTGTTGGCAGGATTCGTTTGAAGTGGATGTGTGTTGGCATCATCCAGATCGGAAGGACAATTCTGGTGCCAAACAGATGTATATAATATATAAAGATAGTGGATAGACGATTTTGAGTTAGCGGTATAATTGATTGGCAAAGAAATAGACGGAATAAAATATATATATATATATATATACATATGTATACACAGAAATACATGTATATGTATATATATTAAGTATGTGGGTGAAGGACAGTGAAAGTTTCAACGTAACCGTAATTAATAAAGTAGAAGGGACTCACTTGAACTGTGCTGCGACGCTCGGGCCGGCAATGAAATGCTTTCGATGAACGACGGCGTACATCAAAGCTGAAAAAAATTTCGAAATGAATATGATGGGGGGGGGGGAGAGAGAAACGAAAGCAGAAGAGAGAGAGAGAGAGAGAGAGAAAAGAAAACAAACTAAAAGTAAAATAAAACCGAACGACATCCAGAACCTAGTCCGTGTTACCGAAGCGCTTGTAGAAACGCGCTCTTGCATCTAGTCAACTAATCCCGTAGACTCGAATCCCTGCTGGATGTCTTGAGATATAAGTGAAAGGAAAGAAAAGAAAAGAAAAGAGGGAAAAAAATAGACGACAAAAAAAATCCTAAAAAAATTAAAAAAAGGCAGAAAAACAAAAAAAAAAAAAAAATTATCATTGAAAACTAATCACTAAAGATGAAAAAGTTTAAAGGGAGACCCTCATATCCGGATGATGAACGGTCTCCCTTCCCTAATCTGCCGAATATGGGGCTCAGTTGTTCATGCATCGTGTCCGGGCTGGAGCATGAATGATACATGGCCGGCAGATTGGCGAAAATGCATTTGTTAATTGGATCAAAAACTGTAATGATTAAATATTTCTTTTTCGTTGCGAACAGAATAAACTTAAAAAAAATAATATTAAATTAAAAATTAAAAAAAAAAAAAGAAAAAAAAAATTTAAGATAACGACGAGATAGAAAACAAAAAAAAAAAAATAGAAGAATATTAATAAGCTATGAACAATCTAAGTATAATAAATGAATGTATGTGCTACACAAAGTTAGCAAAATGGTACTCTGTAATACCTACTAAATACCTCTTCCCCAATTATGTTGATATTTTTTCTTTTGTTAATTATTGTTGATAATGGTATAGAAATTTTTTATTAGTATTGAAAATATCGAATGCACGGAAAACTTTATATGGTACATTGCACATTTCGTCAATGAATATTATATTTATTTTACACAAGCGCATTTTTGTACATTTATTATAAAATTATCAGCTTACATAAATTTAATATAATACAACACATTTACATATTGCATATGCCATTAAGCTGTATGTAGTATATAAATGTAGAATTTCACTCTAACGTACAAAAGTTGATAATATTTTTAGTGAATTTTCTCGTCAGTACAGATTCGCGGTATTGCAACATGTCCGCACATAAAGGTAATATAAAGAAATAAATATTGTCTAAACCACAGTTTTCAGTTGTACATTTACGTTTCTTAAATAACATTCATTTTACATTATTTTATTGTTCGTAATGCTATAAAAATTATGACATCTACAAAAGTATCATACAAGTAAGGTTCAAATTATTATACATAAATACAAGTTTCAAAATATAATGATTTTTTTTTTTTAACAAACGAAAGACAACGAATCGTTTCATGTATATATACACAAAATATCCTCGGTTATTTGGTAATCCTAAGTGAACTATAAAATATTACATTTTTTTTTTTTCATTCAGTAATAGGACTAGACACCCAATAGCTCGTCGTCGCTATCAATTTCCCCATCTCCGCAGGGATCTGACGTATCCAATAATAAATGAGCTTCTTCTGTTGTATTCACCTACAATGGAAGATCACATGTTTCAATCTTTGCGGTAAGAATATTTCAGGCTTATTTATCGTCTCAATTCTTCGGTTTCAAATTTATTTTCTCATTTCAATGTTTTAATAATATAGTGTAATGATATTAATGAAAAAATGTTAAAGAAAATTAATACTGGTTCTTAGCGATCGATGAATCTTGAACTGTTGAAAGAAAAAGAAAAAAAGGAAAAAAAAATGTGCGGGGTTGTCCCGTTTATAAAATTCTAAGTAATAAAAAAAAAAAAAAAAAAACTGTTCAAATTTTTCTTCAAACGAATAGGGTTTTAATAAATACACATAACCATTATACTTGTTAGATTTATTTCGTTACTTCAAGTGTCTAACAAAAGTGGGGATAAAAAAAAATCTAAAGTAACAACAATACTTATTTATCATACTAACAAATGTTACATTACTCTTGCTTCATCGATGTAAAGAATAAGAGGCCAATGCAAATTATTACCGCAATGCATAAAATAATGACAAGCAAGTGGAAAGTTCATTGGCATCTAGTGATAGATAATACTGGATATGGTGAACAGACCATTATTCTCTCAGTACACTTATATATTCTACGAAGAGGTACAAAGTTGAAGAAGTGCAGAAACAATAATAAAAAATTAAAAAAATAGTAATAAATGAAGAATGAATAATTTATCGGTTAACATTTCATGTTAGAAAAATACGGTAATGAGGAACAAAATACCCGAGTATCGAATAGTAAGTATACATATATATAACACTAATAACACATGAAGATTTTGCAGTTATTTAACAAAATAATGTGTCTCGCGTGAAAAAAAAAAAAAAACAAATTTCAACCTTTTCGTGTTTTTAGATCAATATTCATTCTCTTGGGGATCCGGAAGCACCTGTTAATGAAAAGCCAATCGATTTAGAGAGTTTCGAAAAGTAAAAAACTTATTACAAATAAAATAGTAAACAAAATGCTTCAGAATTCCATCACCGCTACCAAGCTTCCTCCTGTAAACAAAAATTATTGCAGAATGAAAGTCTATCCAAACCGCATGCCGAGGGGTCGATGAAATTTTCATTATATCTTTATCCCGAGTTTCCCTGTCATTGATAATTATAATCGAAATGTAACGTGTATGTACATAGTATATGTATATAAGAGGAAAATTTACCACAGTTTTAATCTGTTCGTACTAACGAATTTACCGTTTATTCTCAGAAGGAGTTTAGAATGCCAGTTCGTCCCGGTTTCTGACCGTCGATAAAACCTCGCACGTTTATGGCTTTGGATAATGGAACTACTGGTAATTAGGGCCATTACTTCCAAGTACCGACAATGTCAGCTGGGGCGAACAGGAAAACCCAGAGGAATGAATCAAAGCCAAAGTACCCAGTGAGTTAGAGCAACACGATTGCGCTCTGCACTTTAAGCAGGATTAAAATCTAATCTTTTGGGCCTGCCCAGGGTATGCGGAAATGTCAATTGTGTAGTAGGTACACGGTAACGTTTTTGGAATTTAACCAAATGCGATGCCTCCCCGGAAGCGATTGTAAATCGCGTTACAAAAAAGACGATTACCGACACGGCTTGGTAAAAATCGAGCAAACCCCCGGTTTTTCTAATCATAAACGAAAAGAATCACACGTGATAGGTTCCCCCGATGATAATGGAATTTCGACGCAACGATTGTTTGTACCAGGCACAACACAATTATAACGTACAACACAGAATATCTACGATGAAGAGAAAATAATGATAAGAACTGTAAGAATAACTAGATACACTTTTCGTGTATGATATTATTGTCTATGGGGTTACGAACCCTCGAATATTGTACGGTGCTGTGGTTCCGTGAAGCAGTGATCGCACTTATACGGTATCTGAGGTCGGAACACCTTTGAGGATTTCGCATGCAGAACCACGCGATCAGGACGACAGCGACCAGGAGCAACGCGGATACGATTGCCCATGCTGAAAAATTGATCGTGGGTAGATTAGTTTCTTCCATTTAGACCAAAGCTGATTTGCCAACAGCATCGGCATTCGTAAATCGGCATATTTCCCCTTACTCTGAACAGCTGCGTCGTTTTTCTGTAACGATTCGCGGGCTGGGGTCGTCTCAGTTGTATAAACAGGATAGGTCGAAGTCCTCGAGTCGAGCATTACTTTTTCAGGACAGGCGATTTTCGTATGCCACTCAAAGGAGGCCATGCAATAGCCGTGCTGCAACATAATTACAAGATAAGATCATTTCGTTAGGTTCAATTTTTATCACGATATTAATGAAAATTTTAGCAAGTCATTTATAATAGCAACACTCATTTCTTCATTTAGCAGCTCAATTTATATTCAGCTAATACGCGACTTGTTCGAAACCGATTTCGCAATACGTGCCTATACTATTCGCTTTTGCCGGTTTTCACAGATCGATCCAAACACAGTCGTTAATCGTTGTGTAAGTCACGTAAACGTTAAAGGGGAAACCCAGACCACATAGTTTTAAAAACAAATCCCGTGGGTCATCCGACTCGATGAGATATTGGAGGTATTCGACCCTGCAGAGATTCTGTGTCGCACACGTGCCACGGTAATTGATACATCGAATCTGCTGAAAGTTTGCGTGGGATTCCACATGCGTGAGTACAATGAATATGATAATAATTATTGCATAAGTGAATTGATTGTTAAATGCAGTAAAATAATGTCCTCGAATAGTTATCGAGAAATACTCTTATTGTTAGATTCAAGCGCGATCTTCTGCTGCTAGCTGCTTCTGAATATATGCGACACACGCGTGTGTGTATATACATATCGTAAACTGTGATACGTATGGAATAACGCGATACGAAAATTGTGTGCGAAACCTGTTGCGGCGCCCGTCTCGCATTGCAATAATAATCATTAACGCGAGGAATAAAAAAGATGCCACTGGGAATACCGGAATTTTCAACACTATATTAAGGATTCTTCGGTTTTACCGACGCGAGGTTGAGTCTTCGTTTTTACCGATATCCACAATTTTACGTGACGTAATAAAACACATATCACGACGATGCAGATAACGAGCTTCGTATTTATGTTTCTCAAACTTGGCGAGAAATAATTCCCTAATATACATTTAGACGAGTGACGGTTTATATAACGCCAGGATGTCGGCAAACTCGGCTGATTACAATTTTACGACATCAGTTCAAGACAGATGTAGGGACGGAAATATTAACATCGAGTCTGTATATTTATATTGCACATTTTGAATAACATTAAAGCATGAGTCTTGCATCAGAGGTTCGTCGAATGGTGATGATTTTTCTAGGCCAGGTTTTATTAAAAAAAAAAAAAATACAAATTGGTTATTAGCGATAAAAATTCTGAGAAAATATGTAATAGCATGTTATAGTTGTGATTCCAATAAAGATTGACCGTGTCCACGACAGGGTCAAATAATTACGCGCGATTTCAGTTTCTCGCAATCGCAGCAGCCGTAACAGAAATAATCTGGCAAACACGTCCTTATCAAAGAAAATCGGGTAAAAGCTTGGATATTGCATAGTTATAGGCAAAGATTACGTGCGGCGTACACAGAGAGTTGATTTCTAAAAGTCGTTTAATTGTCTGGTAAGATGAATTTTTTTTAATTACTATTATTAAGTATCCTGGCAATTAACTGCGCGTTCTCATTAAGATTGTACATATTGATAATCGTTATCCTACATTTCTCACATCCTGTTTGCTTCGCTGTATGGTTTATGCTGATAAGAGGCTAACCGAAGTGCAGAAGAGACAAACATATCGTTGGAGGGAGGAAAAAACTTTGTCTAAAACAAAAATTTTTTTTTTAAATAATGAGATACGTAATTATAAACATCCCGGTTTAAAGTCAGACCAATATTTCCTGGGCCATTTGTTGCTTCGTGTCCACACCATAAGCCTAGACTCAATTACTCGCGTCAAAAGCATAAGTTTCCATTGATATTTGTTTGTCAGATTCCACTGATTCATTTTACCACTAGGAAAAAAAAAAAAAAACACAAAGATATTACTTTTCTCACTACTCGATACGCCATATAATGCGCAATTGAGAACTGTTGATACGCAGCTCCGGAAGGATGCGGTTTTTAGATAATACCAGATTTGCATCTTTATAAAATAATGTTTACGGAGATGATAAACATTCTTATATTTAGCTTAATAAAATAGATAATCTAACGAAAATATACTATTGAAGCTATTTTACGAAAAGTTCAAATGAATGAGCTATGAAACATTCAGGAATTCACATGTTTCATGCAAATGTAAATCTTCGGATCATCGTAGCGAGAATCGTTTGCGGTAAATGTCGGAAGTGACGAATATGTGATTACCCTATTCTCAGTTACACGTATCCAATTACTAATTAGTAATATTCGTTCTTCAGGTTCTCAAAAAAAAAAACATGAAAAAAAATCTCACGTTCCGAGTAATTGAAGCGTGTAGCAAATAAATATCCTTGAAAATGCAGAGGAACGAAGCTTACTAATTTGCTAGGTAAGATGTTTCGAATAAAATTATTACTTGAATAATTTTTTTTCCAACTTCAATTCTGAAAATCATTCGTGTGGAGAATGCGCGTTAAATAAAAACGAGGAATTTTAAGATTGGAAGTCGTTTATCGGTATTTAGCGGTAATTCTTCTCCGTGAGACAATGTCTTCGGAGCGGAAAATTTTCCGCAAAAGAGAATGCATGTGTAGTAAGAAAAATACAGACGCAGTCGGCGTGACGTGACATTTTCTTGCTCTCCGCAAATCGCACCGTTATAAAATCCCGATGAAATCACCAGATCTATCACTGGCCGATTTATTTCTATCCATCTGCCCATTCAAGCGGTGAAAATTCGGTTTCGCAGTTCGCTCATGGCGTTCAAACGTTGCTGACTCCCAAAAGTTGGCTCACGCGATTTGCAAAGTGCCATCACTTTACGTGGGCAAACTACTTAAACAAACTGTTTGCAGGTCACGTATATAACACATGGCGAAACACTGGAATTCGAATAGCTTATTACACACACTCTGACGAGTAAATACGTGTTCTCACCTTTTCCCTCGCCTTATCGATACATGCCCGAAACGTGGATGCCTCATTTCCTTTTTTGCACTACAATGATGAGCATCTTTATATTTTTCGGGGATTTAGTAGTTTCAAAATTCTCTATGTATTATGCGCTGTACGCTTGTACCCTGTAAATTTTCTTGGAGTGAATAAAATGATTTCTAAATTTCACAAGATTTGGAGTTTCGCTGTTTTCACTGTAGCTTATCAGTGATTTTTCAATCAAAGACATTAAGAGAGTGGGTAAACAGCGATACAACACGTACGTTTCGTCGACATTGCAAAGTGTTTGAAATTCTTGAAATACGTCAACAACGCACGCGTCTTTTCCCATTAGCCAAGTGATTAGCAGATACGAAGATTTCAAAACCTTCACGAATGAAATTTAGATAATCATTTCGATCACCTTCCGACTCGCGTGAGAGATGAGCTATAAATTTGTTTAAAAAAATGCGTACGCTGAATTCATAAGTTACTTTCAATATGCTGCTGTGGGATTTAAAATCGAGACCCCGAGTCACAGGCGGTGATTGAGGAAATTTATCCAAGAAGACGCAGTTGGCATGTGACAACGCAACGATTCGAAGAAAACGGAGCAGCCAATTGTCAATTCAACAATTAGGCAGCCGATGCGGACACGTATGCACAAAAATTGTACCTACGTATCACACGCATGTATCGTGATGCATATATATATAAATTTAGAAGACGATGATCGACATTTTCGCCGGCATCGCGGCAGAGAGATGTGTACAGTGGCATAAACGTATCTTCATACAAGTATGCAAACTTGATTCCGTCGACTCTTCCTCGGTTCAAGGATTTACACCGCGATTCTCTCTCTCTCCCCACCCTTTGTTTTCAATTGCTCTCTCTTTCCCCTCAAGCCGAAGCTCGACGAGGTCTCGGCAAGCCAATGAAACGTCACGGTTTACTGGAATGAAGTACGTATAGAGGAGAGAGGGGAGAGAAGGAACGAGGAAATAGCTATTCGGTCAGTTTGCCATGAGCCGTTATAGAAAGTACCCAACTGCAGAGAGCGTCAAGCTGTTTGTGACAATAATTCCTAATCAGCGCGTACTTGACCGTTGGATCATCGGCGAGATCCACGGTTCCGCGAATCTCCTTATCCTGTTTCAACTTCCTACCGTAATTTCGCGACAAGAACTAGTCGATTAATAAAATAATTAAAAAGAGTACGTATCGTAATTGAAAACTACGTACCGAAACGATTGCGCAGTGACTGTGATTCGCCCGATTTATAATTCGAGAAGTGATCGAGGATCGAGGATCGAGGAACAAGGATCGATCCCCGCAATACTCACGGGATTCCAATGCCTGCGGGACTTAGGCCCCACCCTTTTTAACTCCAGGTAAGCAATAATCCGTATACTTCGCGCCACGCTTTCATCCACGCGCAATATGTGTATAAGAGAGATCTATGGGTAATTCGATTGTCGTAGAACAACACTCGGGATGATCTAACAAAGCGATATTGCGGCAATGGTTGCGTTACGTGTGACGTCATCAAAGCTCGGTATAACGCGACGTACAGCCGGCATGCTCACATTCCGTTTCCACTTTGCGCTAATCGTAACGCTGCGTCTCTATTTATTCCCATCTATCTCTGTCATTTAAGGCGCGAAGTATCCACGATTATCCTATCGTAAGCTGTACACAAAGATAATAAAAATAAAAAAAAGGTGTTTTTCTTCGTCAATCTATTGGGAGAAACACGCGAATGCTGTGCTGATTTGAACCGCGGCGTAATTTTTTCTCCTCATTTAATTTACAGTCTTGTGTTCGGTTTGGTTTTATTTTTTGTTTTTGTCTCGCGATATTTTTTTTTTTTTTTTCCTTGTATTTACGAAAGATTGACCAACGTTTCGAAATACGCGGTGTCGGACTGGTTGCCGCAGCTCAGGCGATCCGAATACCGCGATGGCCACTAAGCTGAAAATAATCGATGCGTCGATTAATCAAGTCCAAAAAAATAATGGAACACGACTCGATTGAATCGGTGAAAATGAATCGCTTAATCGATCCTGTCGTATTTTTATGAAACAGTGCATTTGAAACCAAAATTTCGTAAATTTCAGTATGTAGTCTTAATAGCGGGAAAGTTTTTCGATAATTTATAGTTTCGTTCAAAATATTTTTCAATCTCAGGTGAAAATATTTATAAATCTTTCGCTTATTATATCAGACAGGTACTTAGTGAGCAAGAAAATAATAATAATAATTGATAATCTAATTACAAAAAGTGATATTCTATTGCGGTCTTTAATGGGAGCAAAATACAGAAACCGATTGCGAGGAAGAATAATCGAGTTTGAAAAATAATCTATTATACTCGATTATCGGGATGATCATTTTTAGATTTGAACGTACGATCAGCAGGCATCGCAACTGAGACTCCGATTAGCACTCTTCTCCCAATTTGAATGGGCTTGTTTCAAGGTGATTTAACGGCATTACTATAACCGGTTGATTTAGTACCTTCTTTAACGTAGACAAATCCGTGCTAACATGTGCACGAAAATAAAAAATCCCGTCGTAACTCCTGAGCTTGTTTATTCCCCCCATATTCTTTATCGTCGTTCGTTATACTCGGGAGTCAAATTACCGAATGGAAAAATTCCAAATGCAGAAGATAAAAGAAAAGCTAGACACAACGCGTACAGGCACTCGGGCACTCTAACCCAGCTGTGAAAAAATTCTCGAAGCACGAAGCGGAATATTATTTTAACGCATCGCTTCGTCCTCGCAAGCGAGGAACGAGTTTGGCTCGTTTTTGTGGCAGTTGCCGACGCCATTGCTGTAGGTTATTTTTAACATCATATTTGTTAACTGGTATTATCGGATGCATGGATTTTGTACGCTATACGCGAATTATCGCTGAACATATATCGTGGAATTTTGTTTGCACGTTATTTTTTCTTTTCAAAGCCGAGAGATACGACTGAAGTCCAAATTTTTAACGATATTCTCATCGTCAGTGATGTGAGTTCGGCTAATGGCCGGTACGGTATTTATATTCGAGATCGAACTATGGATGAAATTGAACTGAAAAGCAAATCGTTAAGAAAAACTGCGTGTTAGGGCAGTGACTATTCAAATGGCTGCTTAATGTCTAGGAAATTCTTAATATGGAATCTTGTGAAAACTAGTTAACGATGTTTACAGAAACTGGGGCTTGGATTGTATTATTTTAAAAATCAGGGATTGAATTCAACGGAATAATTGAACGATGGAATTCGTTTTATATCCTGTAGCATGTTATTCCACGATTATCTTATTACACGTTGCTAAAAGGTCACGATGCTTCAGGATCATGAAAACAGCATTTGGATAAACGCCTCGAGGTTGAAAAAACCTTCCAGATTAGTCTCGTTATTCATTGTTTCTCTTTTTTTGTCGCACAAAAACAAGTTGGAGGTACAAAATTTGTGAGCTTATGTAGTTAAGTGAAGATAGGTGTGACATTTTAGAACGAAACGATAACGACAACAAGATCAAAGCCGGGAATGTCCAAAATTTCGTTCACCTTTTACGGGTCGACGGGTCATTTCATTAAATAAGGTAAGCGTACCAGTTATTGACCTTTTTTCGTTGTTTATCAGTTTGATCCTTAGTTCCGAAAATTGCAAAAACTAAATTTGTAGACTTCAACCATCTAGCAGTTGGTTTTCGGCATCGACAAATATACAATTTGTGCCGTCAATTTATAATTTTGGAAAATAAGATGGTCAATAATTGGTACACTTACCTTATTCGAATACAAAATTCTTTCACATATCTGTGAATACAGATCCGTATACAACCATCTTTTATAATATACAGGTATTTACAATGCGGGTGTGAAGTTGGAGCAACGATTTTGCAGTTGATATGACATACGTTAATGGGCCCACAGTTTAGAAATTACAAGACGGATCTCTTGCGGCTGTTTAAAAAACGTATTATCGATAGAAAACTATCACAGAGAATTTTGTGTGTAATTTGCCTAACTTTGCTTTATGAGTACAGTATATTTTGTACTTGATCAATTTATTCCAGATGCAGAAAAATGGATCACGATCCGGAGTTGTACCTATGCTCTGTTTTCTTTCTACAGGAACACGCGAGGCGAGAGAGTCTAGAGTAGAACCGAAATACAAAAAATGAAGAAGAAGATGGAGAAGAGTGGACTAACGTGGTCGTTGCTGTTGCTACTAGTCTGCATTGATCAAAGCTTGCAACAACCATGCGAATATACCGGGCTGGACTGTGATTTTAATAAAAGGAATGTCGATGAATGCGAGTTCACTTGTCCGTCATTCCTCGCGGATTCCAGATTTGATATTACAATCTGGCCGAGAAAAGTTGCCAAAATACAATGCAACATGGATCCACCCTGGTCAGATTTCAAATTAAATTCAACTGGTGAAGTTGAGGATGTGGAAGAGGTTCGAATCCAGTATTGTTCTTTACCTGACGTACCGCTGCACGAAATAACTGAAAGGCTTGGCGTTCAGCCGATACAGAAGCTGAAATTTGAATCGTACAAAAATCTGAGTTCTATTTTGAAGCGTCGTCATTTGTCAGGATTTCCGAAAATAGAAGAATTGAGTTTGCATTCGAATTATTTGCGTCGGGTTCCGGATGATTTATTGGATGATTTCCCGGAGTTGATAGCTTTGGGGTTACGAGAAAATGAGCTAGAAGACTTGCCCGAAAATTTTTTCAGGAACTTATCAAAGTTGCAGGTGCTTGAACTTGGGAATAATAAGATGACGCATATAAGTCCGTCGCTATTCTCTGGCCTTAATGATCTCACTTTCTTGAATCTCTGGAGTAATCAGTTGACTGAAATTGAAGCACACACGTTTGTCGGTCTGACTGCTCTAAAAAGCCTCGGTTTGCAGACTAACAAGCTAACCACCATTCACCCGGAAGGCTTCAAGCCTCTGATAAATCTGAACGAATTGAGCATTTCGGGAAATTATTTTACTTCGCTACCTGAGGATTTATTATCTGAAAACCGCAATTTGAAAATGTTTACTTTGAAATACAATCGAGTTGATTTGACCACGTTACCCAAGAGATTTCTAAGCAGCTTGCCTCGACTAGAAGAAGTATATTTGGGATACAATAAACTGACGCGTTTACCGGAAGATTTACTTTCAAATAGCACGTCAATAAAAATTCTTGATTTAAGTCACAATTCGTTGTCTACTCTTCCGAAAAGCATATTCAAGGATGCAATCAATCTCACAAGTCTAAACTTGAGTTGGAACAAGATAACAAGTCTTCCCGGTCGCATATTCCAGTCAATGGCAAAACTTCAGAAGATGGAGTTGCAGAATAATAACATATTCCAAATTACTCAGTGAGTAATAATTGTTTACATATACATATACATATATATATATATATATATATCTAACGTTCATATTTTTCAATCAATTGCTAGTAAATATACAACCGATGAAAAGCTACGCCATGATTAGAAACAAATTTATCAGACTTTACTACTATTAATGGTTCTAATTTCATACGTTATGTAGTGCAAAGAAAAAAAAAATACCTTCATGCTGTCCGGCACTCATTACGGTGTTATAAAGTAATCAAGTATATTTTCGATCATTACAGGGATTTGTTTTCGGGGCTGAACGCTTTGGAAGACTTGAACTTGGAATCAAACGGAATGCGGATCATTGAACCAAACAGCTTTGATCCGCTGATGTCGTTGAAATTTGCACGGTTATCGCTAAATAATATCACTCTAAATGATAACCTTTCAGCAGCGGAGGCTTCACCTTTCGAGAAATGCGAAAATTTAGTTGAACTACATTTGGCTAATAACAGTATTACGCACATTTTCCAAGACTGGTGTACCATACTATCGAAGCTTAGAATGATAGACTTGAAATATAATCAAATATCCAAAATAGACGTGAGTGAAAATATATACATGTAACGTATATGTATTTAATACATATATGTTAAAATATTTTACGAGTTTTACCTCATGCGAACAGTAAGCAGATCCCACGAAAAATTATTTACGAAATGGAGACTGATCATAATTTTCATTTTTCAATAATTGGTATAGGTTTATTGACGAGAATAATTTCTCATACAAAACCATTACGGTACGTTCACAGTAACTGCAAACATATTTCTGGACTGTAGAACAGCTGTTTAATTCAGTGGTCCTAATTTATTGAATTATTGTACTCTGAAGTCGATAGTAATTTTTCGTGGAGGAGGGGGTTCACGTTTAAAAAAATGAATAAATAAATGTACATTTACGATTACTGTATTGTTGGAACAGCTTGTCGAGCCATTGATGAATGATATTATAACTGTATTGAAAATTATTAATTTAATTTTGGGTTTCTTATCTTTTCAGACGTTCGACTTGAATTTTATTCCGAATCACCTGACAGTTGACATCAGGCATAACAATATCAAAGAAATCAACTTAGTCTGGGCTGAATCGCTCGTCGATGATCCAAAAATAAAATTGGCCGCCGACAGAACTGTAATTATATCGGTGGATGAAAATCCAATTGTCTGTGACTGCGGCTTGAACAGTTTTCTCAAATATTTGAACGGACAGATGCATCCGAACGTTCAAAAACTGTTCCACATAAAACCTGACCAGCTGAAGTGCAGTGGCCCGCAATTTATGGCAGGAACACGCGTCTCCGATTTGAAATATAAATCTTTCGAATGCTACAAAGGGACGTGCGGAGAGAAATGCGATTGTTGGTTACGGGAAAATGCTAATACTATCATCGCAAATTGCTCCCACAGACTGCTGCGTGAAGCACCAGAAAGATTTAATCTGGAAGGTTACAACGTCGAACTTGATCTGAGCGGCAACCTTTTGACCGAGATGCCATTGGTCAATAAATTAGGATACGGGAACGTCACGGCGCTTTTGCTTTCGCACAACAACATATCCAGTTTTTCGGCCAATGCCGTACCTCCAACACTCAAGGTAAATTCCGAGCCGGAATAAGCAATTCTATCGATCAATGCACAAAGTGTATTCGAATAATGAATTCTCGGCACGTATTAATTTCTCGACGTTTATCTTCCAGGTATTGGAGCTCGACGGAAACAATATGAAACGAATGAATACGACAGCCCTGGAAATCGTTGAAAATTCGACGCCTCTGCAAAGGTTGACGCTCGATCGAAACCCGTGGACTTGCGACTGCGAGGCAAACGGTTTTAGAAAATTCATCCAGGAAAACGGGAGGAAACTACCAGAGATACTGAATACGTCTTGCGGGGGCGAAACTCACAAGGGGAAGAAGTTCTCGACGTTGACGGCTGACGAGTTGTGCCCGTCGGCGACCAGAGAGATCATAGTAGGCAGTCTCATTGTGGCGGCGATCGGTTTGTTGATCGGCGTTGTCGCAACTTTTTGCTGCAAGTACCAATTCCAAATTGAAATATGGTTGTACAATCATCCAATGTTCGGGAAGCTCTTCGCGGAGGAGACGGTGGACAAGAATAAAATGTACGACGCGTTTGTAAGCCATGCCCACCAGGATCAAAAATTCGTAGACGAAGAGCTGATCCCTAAGCTCGAAAACGGTGCCGACGAATTCAAACTGTGCGTTCATTACCGCGACTGGAATGTCGGCGAAGTTATTCCGGAACAGATCGCAAGAAGCGTCGAAGAATCGAGGCGCACGATTCTCGTCGTCTCCCCAGATTTTATAAAAAGTATGTGGGGGAAATTGGAGTTCCAAGCAGCTCATCGTCAGGCTCTCAACGACCGCAGGAGGAGGGTGATCATCATAATTTACGGAGAAATCGGCCCCACTGACAAGCTGGACGAAGAACTACGGGCCTATTTGAAAATGAACACGTACGTAAAGTGGGGGGATCCTTGGTTTTGGGAGAAGCTGATCTACGCCATGCCTCATCGTGGACGAGGAAAACCGCGCGGAGAAAACGCACGAAGGGGAAGGTCGCAGAGAGAAAAAAACATATTGAGGAACCACCAGCAACTCCTCCAACTGAATCCTGACAGAAACGGGCTCGTTAATTCACCCGGAGCACCGGACACACCACCTCCACTTACCACTCCTCCGGCGAACTCGCTCAACACTTTTATGTCCAATGACAGTGCCAAAAGTGAAGTTGTAATAACGGACTGTCTCGAGAAGGAAATGGCCAATATCAACGCTTTCAATAATCCGATGGACTTGTCACGGAAAAGTCAGCGTTCAGAACGGAAAATAACCGATGGAAAGGACACGATTCTTTTGAATCACGTGAATGCGGTGGCATAATCAAAAGTCGTATACAGTGATCAACCGAATCACGTATGGATAGTCAACCCTTATGGTCGTCAAATTTGTTCAACTATTCCAACGACGTGTGCGTGTGTGTCAAAACCATAAACTGATATTATTTTCAGACGCAAATGATAATGTGGTGCATCACGTTAACCATATTCACCGTCTCGTGTATGACGTGTAATAGTGTGATAACATTTCTGTATAGCCGGTACCTACGATTTGTGGCAGAACATTTATTTTCTTTGCTCAAGAATGAACGACCTCGCATCACTGCATTGGAACGAAAATTTTCAATCGCCATTGTAAATATTTAATTTAAGACTGAATGGTTGTAATACCAATTTCAAAAATAATTATAAAAATATTCTTTACTTGATACACGCCAGCAAATATAAGATAATTTTATACTCGTGACAGGCGTATCCTAAATATATCAGCGCGGAGCCGTGTAATAAGGAAGGAAAACTATGATTCGTTTGATATCGATGATCAGTTGTGACATCAAAGAAAATATATGGAGATACGTTGTAAATGTTAATTATTTCAGATTATAGTATATAGAATTAATTTTAAGTTTATATGGAACTGAATTATTGGGTGACAAAGTTATCGTTTTTATTGGGAAGAATTTTATACGCACACCTAAATTTGTACTCGTGAATTCAATAGTTGTTGAATAAACTAAACTGTCTCACGATGATCAGTATAAACAATAACTCGTAAAATTATTTTCGCAGTATTGTCGATCACGTACTACGCTCAAAGTATTACTCGTTTCTCTGACAATGAATGTGATGAAAAAATCAATTCCTCATAAAACTTGTTCGCATAGTTATGGATGCTATTAATATTTGTGTGAATGCGCGGTTTCATCATTCGCTTTTCATCTCGGCTTGACATCTTGTAGCTTGTGCATTTGAGTAATTTTGGAGGATTTTAGCAATAACCGAAGTGATCAAGTTATCATTGAAGTGGAACTGGCATGGCCGCTAAAAAACTATAACTAATTAAGGAGTAGATTGCTGTAAACCGTACTCTTCGCGTCTGCTGGGGATTGAACACAGTGTTGAAAACCGTCAATTCTACCTCTGGATTTGACCCATTTCGACTAGACACAGCTGACCATGATATTGCGGATATCTTAACGATATGTTTCCTCGAAATGACCGCAGCAACTTCTTGCGGTCATTTGAGGATAGAGATAGTGTGTGTTCTGTTTACAGTGCCATCGTCGAGCCAAATGTTGCCTAAGATTAGCGGACTGTGTTCTTGACCTTTTCTATCTCGAGCCAACTGCCATTTTGTTGATTATAGTACGAACGCTTTCGAAGAATGCCCATACTAAATTACCAAATTGGGTATCCCTAGTTTCGCCGCTTCGTTGTTTTCGGTCATTTTTTATCGCTTCTATTAGTTCTCAATTAACGATCCATCGATCGTCGAGTACGAGTTTACAATAGCATAAGTATCACGTTGTAATCAGTAAATTGCATTTTCTATCATCAGAGATAAACTCAACGATGTCGGCTCTTCGTTTTTCGGGTTGTGGCCAGTTCATTGAATGCACGCACTGGCTGTTCAAACCCAAAATGCGGCCCTTTATCCGGTGGTTAATAATAGTTTTACTCGCGGAGAATATAAAATCGAAAATAAAAAACGAGTATTACGAGTGGTGGAAACTAATCGGGGCACGATATGCGGCATATTCGTCAAAATTTCGATTGGATGCACTAAAGTAGCGTGCATGAGCAGCTCTTCCCAGCCAGATATACATTTAACGACAGAAAATAGGTCCATATTACGAATGTTTTTTTTTTTTTTTGATGAAAGATCTTCATGTACTCTAGTACTAATAACGGTTATTCAATAATTGATTCACTCACCAAAATCAGCTTTGGCCCACTGTCAATTCCAACGCTATCATTGCAGATCAATGATAATTCGGATGTATAGGAGTCTGGAACTCGGTAAAAGGTATGTAATCAAATGCATTATGATATTATTTCAATATTCATGAAGCAAATTCTGCCCGCTTTGAAATATTCAACGAACGTTTATTTCACTTACCACCGGAACATGTCGAACCATTTCCGTACACGAGTTTTATCGCCTTACTGTTGTAGTCAAACATTACACTTGTAATAGTACCATATCCATTTGTACCCTGACAAATTGCCGACCCATTGCAATGTTCCTTTCCGCCACAAATGTTTATGCTGTAGTTTTTTCCTGTGCCGGTCACTATCTGTGAAATCATTGAATTTTGCGAAATATTAGTCTAGCGATCGAGCCTTTGTTGTTAGAATATAAACAGTGAGTGCTGTTACCATTGAATGTTAAGCTGTTTCAATTCAAATTATACGTAAATAGACTTTTTCGCATATTATTCATAAAGTTGGATAGAGAAATCGCTTTTTTTTGGTCAAACGTTCAATCGAGTGAACTACTTTACTCACACGTGGGACTGGTTTCGGATATAGCAGAGATAGATCTGCTTTGTTCGCGTGAGTTGTATCTTTGACTGTACATGGTGGAACCCAAACACCAACCAACGTAGCGCATACAATATTGGTCTTCCATGTAAAACTGAAGTGACAATTTGAGTAGTTTTCAAATTCTGGTGATCCCTGTAACATGACATATTTTGCTTACTCATTTTTCTAGTTACAACTGATCATATTTGGGTAATTATATTTCTTTGGCAGTATAATAATAATAATAATTCTTTATTAATCGCAATTATATTTGCAATCGGTGGGAGGAAGTCGGGAGCAAGCAGAGGTTTGGCAGTGGTAGTAGAAACATTCGCATTTGCACTAGGGACGAGGGAAACTGCCGTAAACCTTGTCCAGGTGTAGCTAGACCCAAGTCCAAAGCCCAACCAGCAACCCGGCGCCTAAACGGCGTGACCCTTCTTCCATTTTGCAACTTGCCGTTCAGGACCAAATCGTCAGGTCAGGGGATTGAACCCAGGTCCTTCCGTTCCTCAGCCACAAGTGCTACCACCTCAGTTACTACGGTCGGTATGTACGAGGAGAGTCGAACTATGAGCGAAAGCCGAAGTGAATAAATTACTGTTTTAGACTTACGTGATCTCCGTAGTAGTTGCAAGAAAATTTGAAAGATGAGGATAAATTTTTCAGAGGATTTTCGGGGCACGGCGAGCCCTGACTATAGTTCAAAATAACATTTTGTTTGTCAAGGAGAATTGTGGTTTCATCAGGATAACCCAGACTCTGTAAAATATGTTAATTGTTAAATCTAATGTTGACAATTATTACAATATATGATCTGACATCTTGTATACTTTCCAAGTATGTGCCGAATATTTCACATTATCTAACCAATGAATTATGATTGTTAAATATTCATACACATTTGTTTACTGCATTTCCGATACTCACGGTTTCATTGGTATATTGGCCTTCGGAAGTACGCGCAGCCTGACAAACAGCACTACCAGGTGGACAGGCCAACCCTGGAGTCGGAATTACACCTAGACATATATTTATGTGAAACTCCGTACCCATCCCCTTGGCCACATAATTTTTCGAAGTTCGCACCAATGGAAGTAAGTTTGTTTCTTTTTCACCACATCTCAGCTGCATCGGAGTAATAGGTCAGTTGTCAGAAGGTATTTTGTGACACTACGCATTGAAATAAATCCTTCTACATCTGTTACTCACCCTTTTTTCACACGCCCGGTTAGTGTACCAGTATATAATCAAAGAACACGAATCATTTTTTACTATTATTGGTAAACCAGTTGATTCTTCAGGCCCGCAAAAGAATGAGATAATAGTATAATGGTTTCGACCATTCTCACATTTCACGCCGTTCGTATAATTGAGATAAGGACCGCCATGCCGCCACATAAGATTAGCATTGGCCATACCAGCTGATACAAAGTCTTTGGTGTTACAAACCCCTGTGTGCCAGTGAAAGAAGTGAAGGCAAGTTATATCATAAATTATTCTGCGGACCAAATATTGAGTAGCTTGAATTATTTCATTCAAAACATTTTTCATGATTGATTGTGTGCTAATTACCTGTTCCTTGCGGACATTTACTGTTACGAAGTGGGCCACATATTTGAAGTTGATATTGAGTACCATCAGACGTGTTTGTCATAACATAACCGAAAGACAACGCTTTCATGTTGTAACTGAAGAAAAGTTTAAGGTAAGAGTTTGTTTATATTGAACAACAATAACATAATCAATAAAACAAGGAAATGGAAATTGGGCATACATATATTTTGTCCGAGGATTTGTTACTTTGCACTTTTTAGCATATTCATTTAGGTACGTTTTGTTGCAGGCAAGAGATGTTTTCCATACAAATTCATAGTTGCAGGATGTATTGTTTTTATACATTGGTCGAGTATACTGTAACAAACGTATATTATTCTAGTGTTGTTCGAATAATCATTTTACTATGTATCGTATCACGTAGAAAATAAAATTTTATCCAAACATACCTCTGTAGCTTCAGGATCACAGATGAATGTTATATTTGTCCAAAGGTAACTGTGTTCTGTTTCATCATTGCATAAATGGCCGTGTGTGTATAGAATTTCCAAATTACCATTGTTAATGGTGAGCGCTTGATTTACTTCACCGTAATTAATGTACCTATTAGAATATATAGTTAAGGTAATTAACAAGTAGATTTCATACAATAAGTCTCTGAATTGAGAGGTTGAATAAAAATATGCTTCACCGACGTTGACTAAGAGTGCCTTTTACTTACTCGTGATTACTCGAGTCATTTGAATATACTGCTAAGCATGCTCCAGCTGTTCCATAACACGCTGATCCATATTCGTGTATTACCGAGTGACATACATTGATATTCATTACCAAGTTTCCCTTGTCATCAATGTAAACGACGTAATTATTCTTATATGCTGTTAACGGACTAAGATCATATAGATTGTTACGTTCATCGACAACTGTGCAATTTGAGTTTTTTGGTTTGTTACAAGCCCATTTAGTATACCATATAAAGTATGTTGAGCAATGATCATATTTTGCCTGTAAATTATCTCTGGTTTATAACGACACATCTTTCAGACAGGGTAGACTAATTTTATTATTTTAATGCGATGGCAGAATTACTTTTGGAATTAGTTGAGGAATTGTAGTGTCGATAGCGTTCTCCTGGCATTTCATAATAATCAAAACTGTATAATTTTTAGAATTGCTGCACAGATCACCCGTAAAAGTGAACATTGAAGTATGATTGTTCTGCAGCAAAGGTGGAAATTTTCCTGTAAACATGTAACCGATTAAAAATTCCTTCAATCGTAGAAGCCTAATGAGATACCAGATTTAAACTGTTTAAAGTTCACTTTGAAGCGTTTTACTGTCTTTCGTAGATCTTGTGGTAATTTTTAAACACCTTAGAGTCAAAAAATGAGCTAAATTTATGTCGTTATACTAAATGCATTGAAAATTTTCAATATCTTCAAGCACGTGAACAGTGTAAACAGAAGAGAATAGACTTACATACATTTAAAACAATTCCTTACCCAGTCCTATTTCTGTCCCATGCTTGCGCAAACAAATACTGTAGTCACTACTTCCAGCGCATGTTTGTGACAGAGGCGAACAAAGACGCAGAGTTATATTTCCATCCGCAGATTCATCATAGATTGTTATATCCGAGCTCGATAGCTCGGTGAAGTTATGCTTATGCAAATGTTCTGAATCTGTGACGTGGCAGGTGAAATTCTGTTTCTGTAAATAGAAAATTTTAAAAATGTGTCAACTGCGAGGAGTTTTCGACAGTTCAATTGAACACCATGAAATTTGGGTTTCAGTGAATTATAATAACTGCAGGTAGTAATGAATTCCTTGCCTGACTGAAGACGAGCTGCGTGAGTATCGCAATAAGTATTGAAAGGGAAACATACAATCGGCATTCTGGCATATTCTATTTTTTTGTTTCAATGGAAATTATTTCAACGATGCAACACGCGCCCGAATATCAACGAGAATTGTAGCGTTGCTGCTCGTTCAAACAGGTTGAGTATCGTGATAGGAAACGAAAAATTATTGGTTAAGCACTGAACGGGGTCCGAAAATTAATTTATCGTAACTGTTAAGTGCATTGACTAATTGATCAGACTTCACAGAACGCGGTACAAGGTTCTATTTTCGAGATTGACGGAACATAAATCCTACCAGCGACATAGCCTCACTTACATTCGGCACATACAGGCATGGAATACGGATTACTCTCGGAGGCTAACGGGGGGTGGAAACACGAATTTCGATAAAGGGGAATTACCAGCTTTCACGCATTCTTCGACGCATACCGCTTACCGGAAACCGATACATGTTACTGACCTTACCAACTGCCGGTAGGTTCGACGTTCACATGTTTTTTCATCCCTGTGCTGCGGGCTATGGTCTTTACTAGTCAAGTGGGCGACATTCTCGGCGTACTATCATGTACTTTACACTGTCATTGTGGGCTCGGATTTTCTCAATATGCCCGTAGAACGGGTCGAATGGAAACTCATTCAGAATGCGAGGTTTCGTGCACGGGGTTCGTTTCCACTACTAGTTACTACATGCGTAAATGAGTATAAAGATATGCAGCTGATTGCGGTATACGAATATATTAGGGAACTTTTCGAAAAAAAGCGGTTTATGAAATACTTTTTGTGGTGAATCGATTGAACTTTATGCCTGTGGAGTCGGATTTACAAAAATAAGAAATGCAATCGTTGGAAAACGTGGTTGAAGTTACCCGTGCTCAGCGCTATTTAGGTACAAAAAAAAATATTTCAGGTCCAAAAGACGGTGTGTGCAGACGCAGGGTTGAAGTTGCGAAGACCACTGTGCCAGGTTTGTGTGATTTAGGATTACGATTTTACTTTATGATTGGTTTATCCCGAGTTAACCTTCCTTTTTTTTACCAAAAAATTGTTCCACTCAGAATTGATTCGCATGACTCTTTTCCGACGAATTGGACCCCCAGAAACTCAGAAAACGCAGCAAAAGCAGCGTGGGATCAACGTGAGAGAAGATACGAGGAAAAAAGTACCTGCTGAAAAATGTCGAAAATTCAGGTTTTCGTTTTTTGGCTGTAACTTTCGATGCGTTGATCGCAGCGTATTGGGACTGCGCCTAATCGATTTCTCTCGCAAAATTACGTCGGAATAGTGCCACAATTAATTTATTCCAGCACTTTTGAAATTCGCGAAAATTTTCGCCAAAAATACAAAGGGGTTAACCTTCCTTTTTTTTTGACCAAAAAATTTTTCGTCTCAGAATTGATTCGTATGACTCTTTTCCGACCAATTGGACCCCCAGGTACTCAGAAAACGCAGCAAAAGCAGCGTGGGATCAACGGGAAAGAAGATACGAGGAAAAAAGCACCCGCTGAAAAATGTCGAAAATTCAAGTTTTCGTTTTTTGGCTGTAACTTCCAACGCGTTAATCGCAGCGTATTGGGACTGCGCCCCATCGATTTCTCTCGCAGAAGTACGTCGCAACAGTGCCTGAAAGAATTGATTTCAGCACTTTTCAAAATCGCGAAAATTTTCGCCAAAAATACAAAGGGGTTGACCTTCCTTTTTTTTTGACCAAAAAATTTTTCGTCTCAGAATTGATTCGTATGACTCTTTTCCGACCAATTGGACCCCCAGGAACTCAGAAAACGCAGCAAAAGCAGCGTGGGATCAACGGGAGAGAAGATACGAGGAAAAAAGCACCTGCTGAAAAATGTCGAAAATTCAGGTTTTCGTTTTTTGGCTGTCGCTTTTGATGCGTCGATCGCAGCGTATTGGGATTGCGCCCAATCGATTTCTCTCGCAAAATTACGTCGGAATAGTGCCACAATTAATTTATTCCAGCACTTTTGAAATTCGCGAAAATTTTCGCCAAAAATACAAAGGGGTTAGCCTTCCTTTTTTTTTGACCAAAAAATTTTTCGTCTCAAAATTGATTCCTATGACTCTTTTCCGACCAATTGGACCCCCAGGAACTCAGAAAACGCAGCAAAAGCAGCGTGGGATCAACGAAAGAGAAGATACGAGGAAAAAAGCACCTGCTGAAAAATGTCGAAAATTCAGGTTTTCGTTTTTTGGCTGTAACTTTCGATGCGTTGATCGCAGCGTATTGGGACTGCGCTCAATCGATTTCTCTCGCAAAATTACGTCAAAATGAGTGCCACAATTAATCTATTCCAGCACTTTTCAAAATCGCGAAAATTTTCGCTAAAAGTACAAAGGGGTTTTTTGGCTGTAACTTCCGATGCGTTGATCGCAGCGTATTGGGACTGCGCCCAATCGATTTCTCTCGCAAAAGTACGTCGGAACAGTGCCTGAAAGAATTGATTTCAGCACTTTTGAAAATCGCGAAAATTTTCGCCAAAAATACAGAGGGGTTAGCCTTCCTTTTTTTTTGACCAAAAAATTTTTCGTCTCAGAATTGATTCATATGACTCTTTTCCGACCAATTGGACCCCCAGGAACTCAGAAAACGCAGCAAAAGCAGCGTGGGATCAACGAAAGAGGAGATACGAGGAAAAAAGCACCTGCTGAAAAATGTCGAAAATTCAGGTTTTCGTTTTTTGGCTGTAACTTTCGATGCGTTGATCGCAGCGTATTCGGACTGCGCTCAATCGATTTCTCTCGCAAAATTACGTCTAAATAGTGCCACAATTAATCTATTCCAGCACTTTTGAAAATCGCGAAAATTTTCGCCAAAAATACAAAGGGGTTAACCTTCCTTTTTTTTTGACCAAAAAATTTTTCGTCTCAGAATTGATTCGTATGACTCTTTTCCGACCAATTGGACCCCCAGGAACTCAGAAAACGCAGCAAAAGCAGCGTGGGATCAACGGGAGAGAAGATACGAGGAAAAAAGCACCCGCTGAAAAATGTCGAAAATTCAGGTTTTCGTTGTTCGGCTGTAACTTCCGATGCGTTGATCGCAGCGTATTGGGACTGCGCTCAATCGATTTCTCTCGCAAAATTACGTCGGAATTGTGCCACAATTAGATTATTTCAGCACTTTCGAAAATCGCAAAAATTTTCGCCAAAAATACAAAGGGGTTAACCTTCCTTTTTTTTTGACCAAAAAATTTTTTGTCTCAGAATTGATTCATATGACTCTTTTCCGACCAATTGGACCCCCAGGAACTCAGAAAACGCAGCAAAAGCAGCGTGGGATCAACGGGAGAGAAGATACGAGGAAAAAAGCACCCGTTGAAAAATGTCGAAAATTCAGGTTTTCGTTTTTCGGCTGTAACTTCCGATGCGTTGATCGCAGCGTATTGGGACTGCGCCCAATCGATTTCTCTCGCAAAATTACGTCGGAATAATGCCTGAACGAATCGATTTCAGCACTTTTCAAAATCGCGAAAATTTTCGCTGGAAATGCAAAGGGGTTAACCTTCCTTTTTTTTTGACCAAAAAATTTTTCGTCTCAGAATTGATTCGTATGACTCTTTTCCGACCAATTGGACCCCCAGGAACTCAGAAAACGCAGCAAAAGCAGCGTGGGATCAGCGGGAGAGGAGATACGAGGAAAAAAGCACCTGCTGAAAAATGTCGGAAATTCAGGTTTTCGTTTTTCGGCTGTAACTTTTGATGCGTCGATCGCAGCGTATTTGGATTGCGCCCAATCGATTTCTCTCGCATAATTACGTCGGAATAGTGCCACAATTAATTTATTCCAGCACTTTTGAAAATCGCGAAAATTTTCGCCAAAAATACAGAGGGGTTAGCCTTCCTTTTTTTTTGACCAGAAAATTTTTCGTCTCAGAATTGATTCATATGACTCTTTTCCGACCAATTGGACCCCCAGGAACTCAGAAAACGCAGCAAAAGCAGCGTGGGATCAACGAAAGAGAAGATACGAGGAAAAAAGCACCTGCTGAAAAATGTCGAAAATTCAGGTTTTCGTTTTTTGGCTGTAACTTTCGATGCGTTGATCGCAGCGTATTGGGACTGCGCTCAATCGATTTCTCTCGCAAAATTACGTCAAAATAGTGCCACAATTAATCTATTCCAGCACTTTCGAAATTCGCGAAAATTTTCGACAAAAATACAAAGGGGTTAGCCTTCCTTTTTTTTTGACCAAAAAATTTTTCGTCTCAGAATCGATTCGTGTGACTCTTTTCCGACCAATTGGACCCCCAGGAACTCAGAAAACGCAGCAAAAGCAGCGTGGGATCAACGAAAGAGAAGATACGAGGAAAAAAGCACCTGCTGAAAAATGTCGAAAATTCAGGTTTTCGTTTTTTGGCTGTAACTTTCGATGCGTTGATCGCAGCGTATTGGGACTGCGCTCAATCGATTTCTCTCGCAAAATTACGTCGGAATTGTGCCACAATTAGATTATTTCAGCACTTTCGAAAATCGCAAAAATTTTCGCCAAAAATACAAAGGGGTTAGCCTTCCTTTTTTTTTGACCAAAAAATTTTTCGTCTCAGAATTGATTCATATGACTCTTTTCCGACCAATTGGACCCCCAGGAACACAGAAAACGCAGCAAAAGCAGCGTGGGATCAGCGGGAGAGGAGATACGAGGAAAAAAGCACCTGCTGAAAAATGTCGAAAATTCAGGTTTTCGTTTTTTGGCTGTAACTTTTGATGCGTCGATCGCAGCGTATTTGGATTGCGCCCAATCGATTTCTCTCGCAAAATTACGTCGGAATAGTGCCACAATTAATTTATTCCAGCACTTTCGAAATTCGCGAAAATTTTCGCCAAAAATACAAAGAGGTTAGCCTTCCTTTTTTTTTGACCAAAAAATTTTTCGTCTCAGAATTGATTCATATGACTCTTTTCCGACCAATTGGACCCCCAGGAACACAGAAAACGCAGCAAAAGCAGCGTGGGATCAACGGGAGAGAAGATACGAGGAAAAAAGCACCCGCTGAAAAATGTCGAAAATTCAGGTTTTCGTTTTTCGGCTGTAACTTCCGATGCGTTGATCGCAGCGTATTGGGACTGCGCCCAATCGATTTCTCTCGCAAAATTACGTCGGAATAATGCCTGAACGAATCGATTTCAGCACTTTTCAAAATCGCAAAAATTTTCGCTGGAAATGCAAAGGGGTTAACCTTCCTTTTTTTTTGACGAAAAAATTTTTCGTCTCAGAATTGATTCGTATGACTCTTTTCCGACCAATTGGACCCCCAGGAACTCAGAAAACGCAGCAAAAGCAGCGTGGGATCAGCGGGAGAGGAGATACGAGGAAAAAAGCACCTGCTGAAAAATGTCGAAAATTCAGGTTTTCGTTTTTTGGCTGTAACTTTCGATGCGTTGATCGCAGCGTATTGGGATTGCGCTCAATCGATTTCTCTCGCAAAATTACGTCAAAATAGTGCCACAATTAATCTATTCCAGCACTTTTCAAAATCGCGAATATTTTCGCTAAAAATACAAAGGGGTTAACCTTCCTTTTTTTTTGACTCAAAAATTTTTCGTCTCAGAATTGATTCGTATGACTCTTTACCGACCAATTGGACCCCCAGGAACTCAGAAAACGCAGCAAAAGCAGCGTGGGATCAGCGGGAGAGGAGATACGAGGAAAAAAGCACCTGCTGAAAAATGTCGAAAATTCAGGTTTTCGGTTTTCGGCTGTAACTTTTGATGCGTCGATCGCAGCGTATTTGGATTGCGCCCAATCGATTTCTCTCGCAAAATTACGTCGGAATAGTGCCACAATTAATTTATTCCAGCACTTTTGAAATTCGCGAAAATTTTCGCCAAAAATACAAAGGGGTTAGCCTTCCTTTTTTTTTGACCAAAAAATTTTTCGTCTCAGAATTGATTCATATGACTCTTTTCCGACCAATTGGACCCCCAGGAACTCAGAAAACGCAGCGAAAGCAGCGTGGGATCAGCGGGAGAGGAGATACGAGGAAAAAAGCACCTGCTGAAAAATGTCGAAAATTCAGGTTTTCGTTTTTTGGCTGTAACTTTCGATGCGTTGATCGCAGCGTATTGGGACTGCGCCCCATCGATTTCTCTCGCAGAAGTACGTCGCAACAGTGCCTGAAAGAATTGATTTCAGCACTTTTCAAAATCGCGAAAATTTTCGCCAAAAATACAAAGGGGTTAGCCTTCCTTTTTTTTTGACTAAGAAATTTTTCGTCTCAGAATTGATTCGTGTGACTCTTTTCCGACCAATTGGACCCCCAGGAACTCAGAAAACGCAGCAAAAGCAGCGTGGGATCAACGAAAGAGAAGATACGAGGAAAAAAGCACCTGCTGAAAAATGTCGAAAATTCAGGTTTTCGTTTTTTGGCTGTAACTTTCGATGCGTTGATCGCAGCGTATTGGGACTGCAGTCAATCGATTTCTCTCGCAAAATTACGTCGGAATTGTGCCACAATTAGATTATTTCAGCACTTTCGAAAATCGCAAAAATTTTCGCCAAAAATACAAAGGGGTTAACCTTCCTTTTTTTTTGACCAAAAAATTTTTTGTCTCAGAATTGATTCGTATGACTCTTTTCCGACCAATTGGACCCCCAGGAACTCAGAAAACGCAGCAAAAGCAGCGTGGGATCAGCGGGAGAGGAGATACGAGGAAAAATGCACCTGCTGAAAAATGTCGAAAATTCAGGTTTTCGTTTTTTGGCTGTAACTTTCGATGCGTTGATCGCAGCGTATTGGGATTGCGCTCAATCGATTTCTCTCGCAAAATTACGTCAAAATAGTGCCACAATTAATCTATTCCAGCACTTTTCAAAATCGCGAAAATTTTCGCTAAAAATACAAAGGGGTTAACCTTCCTTTTTTTTTGACCAAAAAATTTTTCGTCTCAGAATTGATTCGTATGACTCTTTTCCGACCAATTGGACCCCCAGGAACTCAGAAAACGCAGCAAAAGCAGCGTGGGATCAGCGGGAGAGGAGATACGAGGAAAAAAGCACCTGCTGAAAAATGTCGAAAATTCAGGTTTTCGTTTTTCGGCTGTAACTTTGGATGCGTCGATCGCAGCGTATTTGGATTGCGCCCAATCGATTTCTCTCGCAAAATTACGTCGGAAAAGTGCCACAATTAATTTATTCCAGCACTTTTGAAATTCGCGAAAATTTTCGCCAAAAATACAAAGGGGTTAGCCTTCCTTTTTTTTTGACCAAAAAATTTTTCGTCTCAGAATTGATTCGTGTGACTCTTTTCCGACCAATTGGACCCCCAGGAACTCAGAAAACGCAGCAAAAGCAGCGTGGGATCAACGAAAGAGAAGATACGAGGAAAAAAGCACCTGCTGAAAAATGTCGAAAATTCAGGTTTTCGTTTTTTGGCTGTAACTTTCGATGCGTTGATCGCAGCGTATTGGGACTGCGCTCAATCGATTTCTCTCGCAAAATTACGTCGGAATTGTGCCACAATTAGATTATTTCAGCACTTTCGAAAATCGCAAAAATTTTCGCCAAAAATACAAAGGGGTTAACCTTCCTTTTTTTTTGACCAAAAAATTTTTTGTCTCAGAATTGATTCCTATGACTCTTTTCCGACCAATTGGACCCCCAGGAACTCAGAAAACGCAGCAAAAGCAGCGTGGGATCAACGGGAGAGAAGATACGAGGAAAAAAGCACCCGCTGAAAAATGTCGAAAATTCAGGTTTTCGTTTTTTGGCTGTAACTTTCGATGCGTTGATCGCAGCGTATTGGGACTGCGCTCAATCGATTTTTCTCGCAAAATTACGTCAAAATAGTGCCACAATTAATCTATTCCAGCACTTTTCAAAATCGCGAAAATTTTCGCTAAAAATACAAAGGGGTTAACCTTCCTTTTTTTTTGACCAAAAAATTTTTCGTCTCAGAATTGATTCATATGACTCTTTTCCGACCAATTGGACCCCCAGGAACTCAGAAAACGCAGCAAAAGCAGCGTGGGATCAGCGGGAGAGGAGATACGAGGAAAAAAGCACCTGCTGAAAAATGTCGAAAATTCAGGTTTTCGTTTTTTGGCTGTAACTTTCGATGCGTTGATCGCAGCGTATTGGGACTGCGCTCAATCGATTTCTCTCGCAAAATTACGTCAAAATAGTGCCACAATTAATCTATTCCAGCACTTTTGAAATTCGCGAAAATTTTCGCCAAAAATACAAAGGGGTTAGCCTTCCTTTTTTTTTGACCAAAAAATTTTTCGTCTCAGAATTGATTCGTGTGACTCTTTTTCGACCAATTGGACCCCCAGGAACTCAGAAAACGCAGCAAAAGCAGCGTGGGATCAACGAAAGAGAAGATACGAGGAAAAAAGCACCTGCTGAAAAATGTCGAAAATTCAGGTTTTCGTTTTTTGGCTGTAACTTTCGATGCGTTGATCGCAGCGTATTGGGACTGCGCTCAATCGATTTCTCTCGCAAAATTACGTCGGAATTGTGCCACAATTAGATTATTTCAGCACTTTCGAAAATCGCAAAAATTTTCGCCAAAAATACAAAGGGGTTAACCTTCCTTTTTTTTTGACCAAAAAATTTTTTGTCTCAGAATTGATTCGTATGACTCTTTTCCGACCAATTGGACCCTCAGGAACTCAGAAAACGCAGCAAAAGCAGCGTGGGATCAACGGGAGAGAAGATACGAGGAAAAAAGCACCCGCTGAAAAATGTCGAAAATTCAGGTTTTCGTTTTTTGGCTGTAACTTTCGATGCGTTGATCGCAACGTATTAGGACTGCGCTCAATCGATTTTTCTCGCAAAATTACGTCGGAATTGTGCCACAATCAGATTATTTCAGCACTTTCGAAAATCGCAAAAATTTTCGCCAAAAATACAAAGGGGTTAACCTTCCTTTTTTTTTTGACCAAAAAATTTTTCGTCTCAGAATTGATTCGTATGACTCTTTTCCGACCAATTGGACCCCCAGGAACTCAGAAAACGCAGCAAAAGCAGCGTGGGATCAGCGGGAGAGGAGATACGAGGAAAAAAGCACCTGCTGAAAAATGTCGAAAATTCAGGTTTTCGTTTTTTGGCTGTAACTTCCGATGCGTTGATCGCAGCGTATTGGGATTGCGCTCAATCGATTTCTCTCGCAAAATTACGTCAAAATAGTGCCACAATTAATCTATTCCAGCACTTTTCAAAATCGCGAAAATTTTCGCTAAAAATACAAAGGGGTTAACCTTCCTTTTTTTTTGACCAAAAAATTTTTCGTCTCAGAATTGATTCGTATGACTCTTTTCCGACCAATTGGACCCCCAGGAACTCAGAAAACGCAGCAAAAGCAGCGTGGGATCAGCGGGAGAGGAGATACGAGGAAAAAAGCACCTGCTGAAAAATGTCGAAAATTCAGGTTTTCGTTTTTCGGCTGTAACTTTGGATGCGTCGATCGCAGCGTATTTGGATTGCGCCCAATCGATTTCTCTCGCAAAATTACGTCGGAAAAGTGCCACAATTAATTTATTCCAGCACTTTTGAAATTCGCGAAAATTTTCGCCAAAAATACAAAGGGGTTAGCCTTCCTTTTTTTTTGACCAAAAAATTTTTCGTCTCAGAATTGATTCGTGTGACTCTTTTCCGACCAATTGGACCCCCAGGAACTCAGAAAACGCAGCAAAAGCAGCGTGGGATCAACGAAAGAGAAGATACGAGGAAAAAAGCACCTGCTGAAAAATGTCGAAAATTCAGGTTTTCGTTTTTTGGCTGTAACTTTCGATGCGTTGATCGCAGCGTATTGGGACTGCGCTCAATCGATTTCTCTCGCAAAATTACGTCGGAATTGTGCCACAATTAGATTATTTCAGCACTTTCGAAAATCGCAAAAATTTTCGCCAAAAATACAAAGGGGTTAACCTTCCTTTTTTTTTGACCAAAAAATTTTTTGTCTCAGAATTGATTTCTATGACTCTTTTCCGACCAATTGGACCCCCAGGAACTCAGAAAACGCAGCAAAAGCAGCGTGGGATCAACGGGAGAGAAGATACGAGGAAAAAAGCACCCGCTGAAAAATGTCGAAAATTCAGGTTTTCGTTTTTTGGCTGTAACTTTCGATGCGTTGATCGCAGCGTATTGGGACTGCGCTCAATCGATTTTTCTCGCAAAATTACGTCAAAATAGTGCCACAATTAATCTATTCCAGCACTTTTCAAAATCGCGAAAATTTTCGCTAAAAATACAAAGGGGTTAACCTTCCTTTTTTTTTGACCAAAAAATTTTTCGTCTCAGAATTGATTCCTATGACTCTTTTCCGACCAATTGGACCCCCAGGAACTCAGAAAACGCAGCAAAAGCAGCGTGGGATCAGCGGGAGAGGAGATACGAGGAAAAAAGCACCTGCTGAAAAATGTCGAAAATTCAGGTTTTCGTTTTTTGGCTGTAACTTTCGATGCGTTGATCGCAGCGTATTGGGACTGCGCTCAATCGATTTCTCTCGCAAAATTACGTCAAAATAGTGCCACAATTAATCTATTCCAGCACTTTTGAAATTCGCGAAAATTTTCGCCAAAAATACAAAGGGGTTAGCCTTCCTTTTTTTTTGACCAAAAAATTTTTCGTCTCAGAATTGATTCGTGTGACTCTTTTTCGACCAATTGGACCCCCAGGAACTCAGAAAACGCAGCAAAAGCAGCGTGGGATCAACGAAAGAGAAGATACGAGGAAAAAAGCACCTGCTGAAAAATGTCGAAAATTCAGGTTTTCGTTTTTTGGCTGTAACTTTCGATGCGTTGATCGCAGCGTATTGGGACTGCGCTCAATCGATTTCTCTCGCAAAATTACGTCGGAATTGTGCCACAATTAGATTATTTCAGCACTTTCGAAAATCGCAAAAATTTTCGCCAAAAATACAAAGGGGTTAACCTTCCTTTTTTTTTGACCAAAAAATTTTTTGTCTCAGAATTGATTCGTATGACTCTTTTCCGACCAATTGGACCCTCAGGAACTCAGAAAACGCAGCAAAAGCAGCGTGGGATCAACGGGAGAGAAGATACGAGGAAAAAAGCACCCGCTGAAAAATGTCGAAAATTCAGGTTTTCGTTTTTTGGCTGTAACTTTCGATGCGTTGATCGCAACGTATTAGGACTGCGCTCAATCGATTTTTCTCGCAAAATTACGTCGGAATTGTGCCACAATCAGATTATTTCAGCACTTTCGAAAATCGCAAAAATTTTCGCCAAAAATACAAAGGGGTTAACCTTCCTTTTTTTTTTGACCAAAAAATTTTTCGTCTCAGAATTGATTCGTATGACTCTTTTCCGACCAATTGGACCCCCAGGAACTCAGAAAACGCAGCAAAAGCAGCGTGGGATCAGCGGGAGAGGAGATACGAGGAAAAAAGCACCTGCTGAAAAATGTCGAAAATTCAGGTTTTCGTTTTTTGGCTGTAACTTCCGATGCGTTGATCGCAGCGTATTGGGATTGCGCTCAATCGATTTCTCTCGCAAAATTACGTCAAAATAGTGCCACAATTAATCTATTCCAGCACTTTTCAAAATCGCGAAAATTTTCGCTAAAAATACAAAGGGGTTAACGTTCCTTTTTTTTTGACCAAAAAATTTTTCGTCTCAGAATTGATTCGTATGACTCTTTTCCGACCAATTGGACCCCCAGGAACTCAGAAAACGCAGCAAAAGCAGCGTGGGATCAGCGGGAGAGGAGATACGAGGAAAAAAGCACCTGCTGAAAAAAGTCGAAAATTCAGGTTTTCGTTTTTCGGCTGTAACTTTTGATGCGTCGATCGCAGCGTATTTGGATTGCGCCCAATCGATTTCTCACGCAAAATTACGTCAAAATAGTGCCACAATTAATCTATTCCAGCACTTTCGAAATTCGCGAAAATTTTCGACAAAAATACAAAGGGGTTAGCCTTCCTTTTTTTTTGACCAAAAAATTTTTCGTCTCAGAATTGATTCGTGTGACTCTTTTCCGACCAATTGGACCCCCAGGAACTCAGAAAACGCAGCAAAAGCAGCGTGGGATCAACGAAAGAGAAGATACGAGGAAAAAAGCACCTGCTGAAAAATGTCGAAAATTCAGGTTTTCGTTTTTTGGCTGTAACTTTCGATGCGTTGATCGCAGCGTATTGGGACTGCGCTCAATCGATTTCCCTCGCAAAATTACGTCAGAATTGTGCCACAATTAGATTATTTCAGCACTTTCGAAAATCGCAAAAATTTTCGCCAAAAATACAAAGGGGTTAACCTTCCTTTTTTTTTGACCAAAAAATTTTTTGTCTTAGAATTGATTCATATGACTCTTTTCCGACCAATTGGACCCCCAGGAACTCAGAAAACGCAGCAAAAGCAGCGTGGGATCAACGGGAGAGAAGATACGAGGAAAAAAGCACCCGCTGAAAAATGTCGAAAATTCAGGTTTTCGTTTTTTGGCTGTAACTTTCGATGCGTTGATCGCAGCGTATTGGGACTGCGCTCAATCGATTTCTCTCGCAAAATTACGTCAAAATAGTGCCACAATTAATCTATTCCAGCACTTTTCAAAATCGCGAAAATTTTCGCTAAAAATACAAAGGGGTTAACCTTCCTTTTTTTTTGACCAAAAAATTTTTCGTCTCAGAATTGATTCGTATGACTCTTTTCCGACCAATTGGACCCCCAGGAACTCAGAAAACGCAGCAAAAGCAGCGTGGGATCAGCGGGAGAGGAGATACGAGAAAAAAAGCACCTGCTGAAAAATGTCGAAAATTCAGGTTTTCGTTTTTTGGCTGTAACTTTTGATGCGTCGATCGCAGCGTATTTGGATTGCGCCCAATCGATATCTCTCGCTAAATTACGTCTGAATAGTGCCACAATTAATTTATTCCAGCACTTTTGAAATTCGCGAAAATTTTCGCCAAAAATACAAAGGGGTTAACCTTCCTTTTTTTTTGACCAAAAAATTTTTTGTCTCAGAATTGATTCATATGACTCTTTTCCGACCAATTGGACCCCCAGGAACTCAGAAAACGCAGCAAAAGCAGCGTGGATCAACGGGAGAGAAGATACGAGGAAAAAAGCACCCGCTGAAAAATGTCGAAAATTCAGGTTTTCGTTTTTTGGCTGTAACTTTCGATGCGTTGATCGCAGCGTATTGGGACTGCGCTCAATCGATTTCTCTCGCAAAATTACGTCGGAATTGTGCCACAATTAGATTATTTCAGCACTTTCGAAAATCGCAAAAATTTTCGCCAAAAATACAAAGGGGTTAACCTTCCTTTTTTTTTGACCAAAAAATTTTTTGTCTCAGAATTGATTCATATGACTCTTTTCCGACCAATTGGACCCCCAGGAACTCAGAAAACGCAGCAAAAGCAGCGTGGGATCAACGGGAGAGAAGATACGAGGAAAAAAGCACCCGTTGAAAAATGTCGAAAATTCAGGTTTTCGTTTTTCGGCTGTAACTTCCGATGCGTTGATCGCAGCGTATTGGGACTGCGCCCAATCGATTTCTCTCGCAAAATTACGTCGGAATAATGCCTGAACGAATCGATTTCAGCACTTTTCAAAATCGCGAAAATTTTCGCTGGAAATGCAAAGGGGTTAACCTTCCTTTTTTTTTGACCAAAAAATTTTTCGTCTCAGAATTGATTCGTATGACTCTTTTCCGACCAATTGGACCCCCAGGAACTCAGAAAACGCAGCAAAAGCAGCGTGGGATCAGCGGGAGAGGAGATACGAGGAAAAAAGCACCTGCTGAAAAATGTCGAAAATTCAGGTTTTCGTTTTTCGGCTGTAACTTTTGATGCGTCGATCGCAGCGTATTTGGATTGCGCCCAATCGATTTCTCTCGCATAATTACGTCGGAATAGTGCCACAATTAATTTATTCCAGCACTTTTGAAAATCGCGAAAATTTTCGCCAAAAATACAGAGGGGTTAGCCTTCCTTTTTTTTTGACCAGAAAATTTTTCGTCTCAGAATTGATTCATATGACTCTTCTCCGACCAATTGGACCCCCAGGAACTCAGAAAACGCAGCAAAAGCAGCGTGGGATCAACGAAAGAGAAGATACGAGGAAAAAAGCACCTGCTGAAAAATGTCGAAAATTCAGGTTTTCGTTTTTTGGCTGTAACTTTCGATGCGTTGATCGCAGCGTATTGGGACTGCGCTCAATCGATTTCTCTCGCAAAATTACGTCAAAATAGTGCCACAATTAATCTATTCCAGCACTTTCGAAATTCGCGAAAATTTTCGACAAAAATACAAAGGGGTTAGCCTTCCTTTTTTTTTGACCAAAAAATTTTTCGTCTCAGAATCGATTCGTGTGACTCTTTTCCGACCAATTGGACCCCCAGGAACTCAGAAAACGCAGCAAAAGCAGCGTGGGATCAACGAAAGAGAAGATACGAGGAAAAAAGCACCTGCTGAAAAATGTCGAAAATTCAGGTTTTCGTTTTTTGGCTGTAACTTTCGATGCGTTGATCGCAGCGTATTGGGACTGCGCTCAATCGATTTCTCTCGCAAAATTACGTCGAAATTGTGCCACAATTAGATTATTTCAGCACTTTCGAAAATCGCAAAAATTTTCGCCAAAAATACAAAGGGGTTAGCCTTCCTTTTTTTTTGACCAAAAAATTTTTCGTCTCAGAATTGATTCATATGACTCTTTTCCGACCAATTGGACCCCCAGGAACACAGAAAACGCAGCAAAAGCAGCGTGGGATCAGCGGGAGAGGAGATACGAGGAAAAAAGCACCTGCTGAAAAATGTCGAAAATTCAGGTTTTCGTTTTTTGGCTGTAACTTTTGATGCGTCGATCGCAGCGTATTTGGATTGCGCCCAATCGATTTCTCTCGCAAAATTACGTCGGAATAGTGCCACAATTAATTTATTCCAGCACTTTCGAAATTCGCGAAAATTTTCGCCAAAAATACAAAGAGGTTAGCCTTCCTTTTTTTTTGACCAAAAAATTTTTCGTCTCAGAATTGATTCATATGACTCTTTTCCGACCAATTGGACCCCCAGGAACACAGAAAACGCAGCAAAAGCAGCGTGGGATCAACGAAAGAGAAGATACGAGGAAAAAAGCACCTGCTGAAAAATGTCGAAAATTCAGGTTTTCGTTTTTTGGCTGTAACTTTCGATGCGTTGATCGCAGCGTATTGGGACTGCGCTCAATCGATTTCTCTCGCAAAATTACGTCGAAATTGTGCCACAATTAGATTATTTCAGCACTTTCGAAAATCGCAAAAATTTTCGCCAAAAATACAAAGGGGTTAGCCTTCCTTTTTTTTTGACCAAAAAATTTTTCGTCTCAGAATTGATTCATATGACTCTTTTCCGACCAATTGGACCCCCAGGAACACAGAAAACGCAGCAAAAGCAGCGTGGGATCAGCGGGAGAGGAGATACGAGGAAAAAAGCACCTGCTGAAAAATGTCGAAAATTCAGGTTTTCGTTTTTTGGCTGTAACTTTTGATGCGTCGATCGCAGCGTATTTGGATTGCGCCCAATCGATTTCTCTCGCAAAATTACGTCGGAATAGTGCCACAATTAATTTATTCCAGCACTTTCGAAATTCGCGAAAATTTTCGCCAAAAATACAAAGAGGTTAGCCTTCCTTTTTTTTTGACCAAAAAATTTTTCGTCTCAGAATTGATTCATATGACTCTTTTCCGACCAATTGGACCCCCAGGAACACAGAAAACGCAGCAAAAGCAGCGTGGGATCAACGGGAGAGAAGATACGAGGAAAAAAGCACCCGCTGAAAAATGTCGAAAATTCAGGTTTTCGTTTTTCGGCTGTAACTTCCGATGCGTTGATCGCAGCGTATTGGGACTGCGCCCAATCGATTTCTCTCGCAAAATTACGTCGGAATAATGCCTGAACGAATCGATTTCAGCACTTTTCAAAATCGCAAAAATTTTCGCTGGAAATGCAAAGGGGTTAACCTTCCTTTTTTTTTGACGAAAAAATTTTTCGTCTCAGAATTGATTCGTATGACTCTTTTCCGACCAATTGGACCCCCAGGAACTCAGAAAACGCAGCAAAAGCAGCGTGGGATCAGCGGGAGAGGAGATACGAGGAAAAAAGCACCTGCTGAAAAATGTCGAAAATTCAGGTTTTCGTTTTTTGGCTGTAACTTTCGATGCGTTGATCGCAGCGTATTGGGATTGCGCTCAATCGATTTCTCTCGCAAAATTACGTCAAAATAGTGCCACAATTAATCTATTCCAGCACTTTTCAAAATCGCGAATATTTTCGCTAAAAATACAAAGGGGTTAACCTTCCTTTTTTTTTGACTCAAAAATTTTTCGTCTCAGAATTGATTCGTATGACTCTTTACCGACCAATTGGACCCCCAGGAACTCAGAAAACGCAGCAAAAGCAGCGTGGGATCAGCGGGAGAGGAGATACGAGGAAAAAAGCACCTGCTGAAAAATGTCGAAAATTCAGGTTTTCGTTTTTCGGCTGTAACTTTTGATGCGTCGATCGCAGCGTATTTGGATTGCGCCCAATCGATTTCTCTCGCAAAATTACGTCGGAATAGTGCCACAATTAATTTATTCCAGCACTTTTGAAATTCGCGAAAATTTTCGCCAAAAATACAAAGGGGTTAGCCTTCCTTTTTTTTTGACCAAAAAATTTTTCGTCTCAGAATTGATTCATATGACTCTTTTCCGACCAATTGGACCCCCAGGAACTCAGAAAACGCAGCGAAAGCAGCGTGGGATCAGCGGGAGAGGAGATACGAGGAAAAAAGCACCTGCTGAAAAATGTCGAAAATTCAGGTTTTCGTTTTTTGGCTGTAACTTTCGATGCGTTGATCGCAGCGTATTGGGACTGCGCCCCATCGATTTCTCTCGCAGAAGTACGTCGCAACAGTGCCTGAAAGAATTGATTTCAGCACTTTTCAAAATCGCGAAAATTTTCGCCAAAAATACAAAGGGGTTAGCCTTCCTTTTTTTTTGACTAAGAAATTTTTCGTCTCAGAATTGATTCGTGTGACTCTTTTCCGACCAATTGGACCCCCAGGAACTCAGAAAACGCAGCAAAAGCAGCGTGGGATCAACGAAAGAGAAGATACGAGGAAAAAAGCACCTGCTGAAAAATGTCGAAAATTCAGGTTTTCGTTTTTTGGCTGTAACTTTCGATGCGTTGATCGCAGCGTATTGGGACTGCAGTCAATCGATTTCTCTCGCAAAATTACGTCGGAATTGTGCCACAATTAGATTATTTCAGCACTTTCGAAAATCGCAAAAATTTTCGCCAAAAATACAAAGGGGTTAACCTTCCTTTTTTTTTGACCAAAAAATTTTTTGTCTCAGAATTGATTCGTATGACTCTTTTCCGACCAATTGGACCCCCAGGAACTCAGAAAACGCAGCAAAAGCAGCGTGGGATCAGCGGGAGAGGAGATACGAGGAAAAATGCACCTGCTGAAAAATGTCGAAAATTCAGGTTTTCGTTTTTTGGCTGTAACTTTCGATGCGTTGATCGCAGCGTATTGGGATTGCGCTCAATCGATTTCTCTCGCAAAATTACGTCAAAATAGTGCCACAATTAATCTATTCCAGCACTTTTCAAAATCGCGAAAATTTTCGCTAAAAATACAAAGGGGTTAACCTTCCTTTTTTTTTGACCAAAAAATTTTTCGTCTCAGAATTGATTCGTATGACTCTTTTTCGACCAATTGGACCCCCAGGAACTCAGAAAACGCAGCAAAAGCAGCGTGGGATCAGCGGGAGAGGAGATACGAGGAAAAAAGCACCTGCTGAAAAATGTCGAAAATTCAGGTTTTCGTTTTTCGGCTGTAACTTTGGATGCGTCGATCGCAGCGTATTTGGATTGCGCCCAATCGATTTCTCTCGCAAAATTACGTCGGAAAAGTGCCACAATTAATTTATTCCAGCACTTTTGAAATTCGCGAAAATTTTCGCCAAAAATACAAAGGGGTTAGCCTTCCTTTTTTTTTGACCAAAAAATTTTTCGTCTCAGAATTGATTCGTGTGACTCTTTTCCGACCAATTGGACCCCCAGGAACTCAGAAAACGCAGCAAAAGCAGCGTGGGATCAACGAAAGAGAAGATACGAGGAAAAAAGCACCTGCTGAAAAATGTCGAAAATTCAGGTTTTCGTTTTTTGGCTGTAACTTTCGATGCGTTGATCGCAGCGTATTGGGACTGCGCTCAATCGATTTCTCTCGCAAAATTACGTCGGAATTGTGCCACAATTAGATTATTTCAGCACTTTCGAAAATCGCAAAAATTTTCGCCAAAAATACAAAGGGGTTAACCTTCCTTTTTTTTTGACCAAAAAATTTTTTGTCTCAGAATTGATTCCTATGACTCTTTTCCGACCAATTGGACCCCCAGGAACTCAGAAAACGCAGCAAAAGCAGCGTGGGATCAACGGGAGAGAAGATACGAGGAAAAAAGCACCCGCTGAAAAATGTCGAAAATTCAGGTTTTCGTTTTTTGGCTGTAACTTTCGATGCGTTGATCGCAGCGTATTGGGACTGCGCTCAATCGATTTTTCTCGCAAAATTACGTCAAAATAGTGCCACAATTAATCTATTCCAGCACTTTTCAAAATCGCGAAAATTTTCGCTAAAAATACAAAGGGGTTAACCTTCCTTTTTTTTTGACCAAAAAATTTTTCGTCTCAGAATTGATTCATATGACTCTTTTCCGACCAATTGGACCCCCAGGAACTCAGAAAACGCAGCAAAAGCAGCGTGGGATCAGCGGGAGAGGAGATACGAGGAAAAAAGCACCTGCTGAAAAATGTCGAAAATTCAGGTTTTCGTTTTTTGGCTGTAACTTTCGATGCGTTGATCGCAGCGTATTGGGACTGCGCTCAATCGATTTCTCTCGCAAAATTACGTCAAAATAGTGCCACAATTAATCTATTCCAGCACTTTTGAAATTCGCGAAAATTTTCGCCAAAAATACAAAGGGGTTAGCCTTCCTTTTTTTTTGACCAAAAAATTTTTCGTCTCAGAATTGATTCGTGTGACTCTTTTTCGACCAATTGGACCCCCAGGAACTCAGAAAACGCAGCAAAAGCAGCGTGGGATCAACGAAAGAGAAGATACGAGGAAAAAAGCACCTGCTGAAAAATGTCGAAAATTCAGGTTTTCGTTTTTTGGCTGTAACTTTCGATGCGTTGATCGCAGCGTATTGGGACTGCGCTCAATCGATTTCTCTCGCAAAATTACGTCGGAATTGTGCCACAATTAGATTATTTCAGCACTTTCGAAAATCGCAAAAATTTTCGCCAAAAATACAAAGGGGTTAACCTTCCTTTTTTTTTGACCAAAAAATTTTTTGTCTCAGAATTGATTCGTATGACTCTTTTCCGACCAATTGGACCCTCAGGAACTCAGAAAACGCAGCAAAAGCAGCGTGGGATCAACGGGAGAGAAGATACGAGGAAAAAAGCACCCGCTGAAAAATGTCGAAAATTCAGGTTTTCGTTTTTTGGCTGTAACTTTCGATGCGTTGATCGCAACGTATTAGGACTGCGCTCAATCGATTTTTCTCGCAAAATTACGTCGGAATTGTGCCACAATCAGATTATTTCAGCACTTTCGAAAATCGCAAAAATTTTCGCCAAAAATACAAAGGGGTTAACCTTCCTTTTTTTTTTGACCAAAAAATTTTTCGTCTCAGAATTGATTCGTATGACTCTTTTCCGACCAATTGGACCCCCAGGAACTCAGAAAACGCAGCAAAAGCAGCGTGGGATCAGCGGGAGAGGAGATACGAGGAAAAAAGCACCTGCTGAAAAATGTCGAAAATTCAGGTTTTCGTTTTTTGGCTGTAACTTCCGATGCGTTGATCGCAGCGTATTGGGATTGCGCTCAATCGATTTCTCTCGCAAAATTACGTCAAAATAGTGCCACAATTAATCTATTCCAGCACTTTTCAAAATCGCGAAAATTTTCGCTAAAAATACAAAGGGGTTAACCTTCCTTTTTTTTTGACCAAAAAATTTTTCGTCTCAGAATTGATTCGTATGACTCTTTTCCGACCAATTGGACCCCCAGGAACTCAGAAAACGCAGCAAAAGCAGCGTGGGATCAGCGGGAGAGGAGATACGAGGAAAAAAGCACCTGCTGAAAAATGTCGAAAATTCAGGTTTTCGTTTTTCGGCTGTAACTTTGGATGCGTCGATCGCAGCGTATTTGGATTGCGCCCAATCGATTTCTCTCGCAAAATTACGTCGGAATAGTGCCACAATTAATTTATTCCAGCACTTTTGAAATTCGCGAAAATTTTCGCCAAAAATACAAAGGGGTTAGCCTTCCTTTTTTTTTGACCAAAAAATTTTTCGTCTCAGAATTGATTCATATGACTCTTTTCCGACCAATTGGACCCCCAGGAACTCAGAAAACGCAGCGAAAGCAGCGTGGGATCAGCGGGAGAGGAGATACGAGGAAAAAAGCACCTGCTGAAAAATGTCGAAAATTCAGGTTTTCGTTTTTTGGCTGTAACTTTCGATGCGTTGATCGCAGCGTATTGGGACTGCGCCCCATCGATTTCTCTCGCAGAAGTACGTCGCAACAGTGCCTGAAAGAATTGATTTCAGCACTTTTCAAAATCGCGAAAATTTTCGCCAAAAATACAAAGGGGTTAGCCTTCCTTTTTTTTTGACTAAGAAATTTTTCGTCTCAGAATTGATTCGTGTGACTCTTTTCCGACCAATTGGACCCCCAGGAACTCAGAAAACGCAGCAAAAGCAGCGTGGGATCAACGAAAGAGAAGATACGAGGAAAAAAGCACCTGCTGAAAAATGTCGAAAATTCAGGTTTTCGTTTTTTGGCTGTAACTTTCGATGCGTTGATCGCAGCGTATTGGGACTGCAGTCAATCGATTTCTCTCGCAAAATTACGTCGGAATTGTGCCACAATTAGATTATTTCAGCACTTTCGAAAATCGCAAAAATTTTCGCCAAAAATACAAAGGGGTTAACCTTCCTTTTTTTTTGACCAAAAAATTTTTTGTCTCAGAATTGATTCGTATGACTCTTTTCCGACCAATTGGACCCCCAGGAACTCAGAAAACGCAGCAAAAGCAGCGTGGGATCAGCGGGAGAGGAGATACGAGGAAAAATGCACCTGCTGAAAAATGTCGAAAATTCAGGTTTTCGTTTTTTGGCTGTAACTTTCGATGCGTTGATCGCAGCGTATTGGGATTGCGCTCAATCGATTTCTCTCGCAAAATTACGTCAAAATAGTGCCACAATTAATCTATTCCAGCACTTTTCAAAATCGCGAAAATTTTCGCTAAAAATACAAAGGGGTTAACCTTCCTTTTTTTTTGACCAAAAAATTTTTCGTCTCAGAATTGATTCGTATGACTCTTTTCCGACCAATTGGACCCCCAGGAACTCAGAAAACGCAGCAAAAGCAGCGTGGGATCAGCGGGAGAGGAGATACGAGGAAAAAAGCACCTGCTGAAAAATGTCGAAAATTCAGGTTTTCGTTTTTCGGCTGTAACTTTGGATGCGTCGATCGCAGCGTATTTGGATTGCGCCCAATCGATTTCTCTCGCAAAATTACGTCGGAAAAGTGCCACAATTAATTTATTCCAGCACTTTTGAAATTCGCGAAAATTTTCGCCAAAAATACAAAGGGGTTAGCCTTCCTTTTTTTTTGACCAAAAAATTTTTCGTCTCAGAATTGATTCGTGTGACTCTTTTCCGACCAATTGGACCCCCAGGAACTCAGAAAACGCAGCAAAAGCAGCGTGGGATCAACGAAAGAGAAGATACGAGGAAAAAAGCACCTGCTGAAAAATGTCGAAAATTCAGGTTTTCGTTTTTTGGCTGTAACTTTCGATGCGTTGATCGCAGCGTATTGGGACTGCGCTCAATCGATTTCTCTCGCAAAATTACGTCGGAATTGTGCCACAATTAGATTATTTCAGCACTTTCGAAAATCGCAAAAATTTTCGCCAAAAATACAAAGGGGTTAACCTTCCTTTTTTTTTGACCAAAAAATTTTTTGTCTCAGAATTGATTCCTATGACTCTTTTCCGACCAATTGGACCCCCAGGAACTCAGAAAACGCAGCAAAAGCAGCGTGGGATCAACGGGAGAGAAGATACGAGGAAAAAAGCACCCGCTGAAAAATGTCGAAAATTCAGGTTTTCGTTTTTTGGCTGTAACTTTCGATGCGTTGATCGCAGCGTATTGGGACTGCGCTCAATCGATTTTTCTCGCAAAATTACGTCAAAATAGTGCCACAATTAATCTATTCCAGCACTTTTCAAAATCGCGAAAATTTTCGCTAAAAATACAAAGGGGTTAACCTTCCTTTTTTTTTGACCAAAAAATTTTTCGTCTCAGAATTGATTCATATGACTCTTTTCCGACCAATTGGACCCCCAGGAACTCAGAAAACGCAGCAAAAGCAGCGTGGGATCAGCGGGAGAGGAGATACGAGGAAAAAAGCACCTGCTGAAAAATGTCGAAAATTCAGGTTTTCGTTTTTTGGCTGTAACTTTCGATGCGTTGATCGCAGCGTATTGGGACTGCGCTCAATCGATTTCTCTCGCAAAATTACGTCAAAATAGTGCCACAATTAATCTATTCCAGCACTTTTGAAATTCGCGAAAATTTTCGCCAAAAATACAAAGGGGTTAGCCTTCCTTTTTTTTTGACCAAAAAATTTTTCGTCTCAGAATTGATTCGTGTGACTCTTTTTCGACCAATTGGACCCCCAGGAACTCAGAAAACGCAGCAAAAGCAGCGTGGGATCAACGAAAGAGAAGATACGAGGAAAAAAGCACCTGCTGAAAAATGTCGAAAATTCAGGTTTTCGTTTTTTGGCTGTAACTTTCGATGCGTTGATCGCAGCGTATTGGGACTGCGCTCAATCGATTTCTCTCGCAAAATTACGTCGGAATTGTGCCACAATTAGATTATTTCAGCACTTTCGAAAATCGCAAAAATTTTCGCCAAAAATACAAAGGGGTTGACCTTCCTTTTTTTTTGACCAAAAAATTTTTTGTCTCAGAATTGATTCGTATGACTCTTTTCCGACCAATTGGACCCTCAGGAACTCAGAAAACGCAGCAAAAGCAGCGTGGGATCAACGGGAGAGAAGATACGAGGAAAAAAGCACCCGCTGAAAAATGTCGAAAATTCAGGTTTTCGTTTTTTGGCTGTAACTTTCGATGCGTTGATCGCAACGTATTAGGACTGCGCTCAATCGATTTTTCTCGCAAAATTACGTCGGAATTGTGCCACAATCAGATTATTTCAGCACTTTCGAAAATCGCAAAAATTTTCGCCAAAAATACAAAGGGGTTAACCTTCCTTTTTTTTTTGACCAAAAAATTTTTCGTCTCAGAATTGATTCGTATGACTCTTTTCCGACCAATTGGACCCCCAGGAACTCAGAAAACGCAGCAAAAGCAGCGTGGGATCAGCGGGAGAGGAGATACGAGGAAAAAAGCACCTGCTGAAAAATGTCGAAAATTCAGGTTTTCGTTTTTTGGCTGTAACTTCCGATGCGTTGATCGCAGCGTATTGGGATTGCGCTCAATCGATTTCTCTCGCAAAATTACGTCAAAATAGTGCCACAATTAATCTATTCCAGCACTTTTCAAAATCGCGAAAATTTTCGCTAAAAATACAAAGGGGTTAACCTTCCTTTTTTTTTGACCAAAAAATTTTTCGTCTCAGAATTGATTCGTATGACTCTTTTCCGACCAATTGGACCCCCAGGAACTCAGAAAACGCAGCAAAAGCAGCGTGGGATCAGCGGGAGAGGAGATACGAGGAAAAAAGCACCTGCTGAAAAATGTCGAAAATTCAGGTTTTCGTTTTTCGGCTGTAACTTTGGATGCGTCGATCGCAGCGTATTTGGATTGCGCCCAATCGATTTCTCTCGCAAAATTACGTCGGAAAAGTGCCACAATTAATTTATTCCAGCACTTTTGAAATTCGCGAAAATTTTCGCCAAAAATACAAAGGGGTTAGCCTTCCTTTTTTTTTGACCAAAAAATTTTTCGTCTCAGAATTGATTCGTGTGACTCTTTTCCGACCAATTGGACCCCCAGGAACTCAGAAAACGCAGCAAAAGCAGCGTGGGATCAACGAAAGAGAAGATACGAGGAAAAAAGCACCTGCTGAAAAATGTCGAAAATTCAGGTTTTCGTTTTTTGGCTGTAACTTTCGATGCGTTGATCGCAGCGTATTGGGACTGCGCTCAATCGATTTCTCTCGCAAAATTACGTCGGAATTGTGCCACAATTAGATTATTTCAGCACTTTCGAAAATCGCAAAAATTTTCGCCAAAAATACAAAGGGGTTAACCTTCCTTTTTTTTTGACCAAAAAATTTTTTGTCTCAGAATTGATTTCTATGACTCTTTTCCGACCAATTGGACCCCCAGGAACTCAGAAAACGCAGCAAAAGCAGCGTGGGATCAACGGGAGAGAAGATACGAGGAAAAAAGCACCCGCTGAAAAATGTCGAAAATTCAGGTTTTCGTTTTTTGGCTGTAACTTTCGATGCGTTGATCGCAGCGTATTGGGACTGCGCTCAATCGATTTTTCTCGCAAAATTACGTCAAAATAGTGCCACAATTAATCTATTCCAGCACTTTTCAAAATCGCGAAAATTTTCGCTAAAAATACAAAGGGGTTAACCTTCCTTTTTTTTTGACCAAAAAATTTTTCGTCTCAGAATTGATTCCTATGACTCTTTTCCGACCAATTGGACCCCCAGGAACTCAGAAAACGCAGCAAAAGCAGCGTGGGATCAGCGGGAGAGGAGATACGAGGAAAAAAGCACCTGCTGAAAAATGTCGAAAATTCAGGTTTTCGTTTTTTGGCTGTAACTTTCGATGCGTTGATCGCAGCGTATTGGGACTGCGCTCAATCGATTTCTCTCGCAAAATTACGTCAAAATAGTGCCACAATTAATCTATTCCAGCACTTTTGAAATTCGCGAAAATTTTCGCCAAAAATACAAAGGGGTTAGCCTTCCTTTTTTTTTGACCAAAAAATTTTTCGTCTCAGAATTGATTCGTGTGACTCTTTTTCGACCAATTGGACCCCCAGGAACTCAGAAAACGCAGCAAAAGCAGCGTGGGATCAACGAAAGAGAAGATACGAGGAAAAAAGCACCTGCTGAAAAATGTCGAAAATTCAGGTTTTCGTTTTTTGGCTGTAACTTTCGATGCGTTGATCGCAGCGTATTGGGACTGCGCTCAATCGATTTCTCTCGCAAAATTACGTCGGAATTGTGCCACAATTAGATTATTTCAGCACTTTCGAAAATCGCAAAAATTTTCGCCAAAAATACAAAGGGGTTAACCTTCCTTTTTTTTTGACCAAAAAATTTTTTGTCTCAGAATTGATTCGTATGACTCTTTTCCGACCAATTGGACCCTCAGGAACTCAGAAAACGCAGCAAAAGCAGCGTGGGATCAACGGGAGAGAAGATACGAGGAAAAAAGCACCCGCTGAAAAATGTCGAAAATTCAGGTTTTCGTTTTTTGGCTGTAACTTTCGATGCGTTGATCGCAACGTATTAGGACTGCGCTCAATCGATTTTTCTCGCAAAATTACGTCGGAATTGTGCCACAATCAGATTATTTCAGCACTTTCGAAAATCGCAAAAATTTTCGCCAAAAATACAAAGGGGTTAACCTTCCTTTTTTTTTTGACCAAAAAATTTTTCGTCTCAGAATTGATTCGTATGACTCTTTTCCGACCAATTGGACCCCCAGGAACTCAGAAAACGCAGCAAAAGCAGCGTGGGATCAGCGGGAGAGGAGATACGAGGAAAAAAGCACCTGCTGAAAAATGTCGAAAATTCAGGTTTTCGTTTTTTGGCTGTAACTTCCGATGCGTTGATCGCAGCGTATTGGGATTGCGCTCAATCGATTTCTCTCGCAAAATTACGTCAAAATAGTGCCACAATTAATCTATTCCAGCACTTTTCAAAATCGCGAAAATTTTCGCTAAAAATACAAAGGGGTTAACGTTCCTTTTTTTTTGACCAAAAAATTTTTCGTCTCAGAATTGATTCGTATGACTCTTTTCCGACCAATTGGACCCCCAGGAACTCAGAAAACGCAGCAAAAGCAGCGTGGGATCAGCGGGAGAGGAGATACGAGGAAAAAAGCACCTGCTGAAAAAAGTCGAAAATTCAGGTTTTCGTTTTTCGGCTGTAACTTTTGATGCGTCGATCGCAGCGTATTTGGATTGCGCCCAATCGATTTCTCACGCAAAATTACGTCAAAATAGTGCCACAATTAATCTATTCCAGCACTTTCGAAATTCGCGAAAATTTTCGACAAAAATACAAAGGGGTTAGCCTTCCTTTTTTTTTGACCAAAAAATTTTTCGTCTCAGAATTGATTCGTGTGACTCTTTTCCGACCAATTGGACCCCCAGGAACTCAGAAAACGCAGCAAAAGCAGCGTGGGATCAACGAAAGAGAAGATACGAGGAAAAAAGCACCTGCTGAAAAATGTCGAAAATTCAGGTTTTCGTTTTTTGGCTGTAACTTTCGATGCGTTGATCGCAGCGTATTGGGACTGCGCTCAATCGATTTCCCTCGCAAAATTACGTCAGAATTGTGCCACAATTAGATTATTTCAGCACTTTCGAAAATCGCAAAAATTTTCGCCAAAAATACAAAGGGGTTAACCTTCCTTTTTTTTTGACCAAAAAATTTTTTGTCTCAGAATTGATTCATATGACTCTTTTCCGACCAATTGGACCCCCAGGAACTCAGAAAACGCAGCAAAAGCAGCGTGGGATCAACGGGAGAGAAGATACGAGGAAAAAAGCACCCGCTGAAAAATGTCGAAAATTCAGGTTTTCGTTTTTTGGCTGTAACTTTCGATGCGTTGATCGCAGCGTATTGGGACTGCGCTCAATCGATTTCTCTCGCAAAATTACGTCAAAATAGTGCCACAATTAATCTATTCCAGCACTTTTCAAAATCGCGAAAATTTTCGCTAAAAATACAAAGGGGTTAACCTTCCTTTTTTTTTGACCAAAAAATTTTTCGTCTCAGAATTGATTCGTATGACTCTTTTCCGACCAATTGGACCCCCAGGAACTCAGAAAACGCAGCAAAAGCAGCGTGGGATCAGCGGGAGAGGAGATACGAGAAAAAAAGCACCTGCTGAAAAATGTCGAAAATTCAGGTTTTCGTTTTTTGGCTGTAACTTTTGATGCGTCGATCGCAGCGTATTTGGATTGCGCCCAATCGATATCTCTCGCTAAATTACGTCTGAATAGTGCCACAATTAATTTATTCCAGCACTTTTGAAATTCGCGAAAATTTTCGCCAAAAATACAAAGGGGTTAACCTTCCTTTTTTTTTGACCAAAAAATTTTTTGTCTCAGAATTGATTCATATGACTCTTTTCCGACCAATTGGACCCCCAGGAACTCAGAAAACGCAGCAAAAGCAGCGTGGATCAACGGGAGAGAAGATACGAGGAAAAAAGCACCCGCTGAAAAATGTCGAAAATTCAGGTTTTCGTTTTTTGGCTGTAACTTTCGATGCGTTGATCGCAGCGTATTGGGACTGCGCTCAATCGATTTCTCTCGCAAAATTACGTCGGAATTGTGCCACAATTAGATTATTTCAGCACTTTCGAAAATCGCAAAAATTTTCGCCAAAAATACAAAGGGGTTAACCTTCCTTTTTTTTTGACCAAAAAATTTTTTGTCTCAGAATTGATTCATATGACTCTTTTCCGACCAATTGGACCCCCAGGAACTCAGAAAACGCAGCAAAAGCAGCGTGGGATCAACGGGAGAGAAGATACGAGGAAAAAAGCACCCGTTGAAAAATGTCGAAAATTCAGGTTTTCGTTTTTCGGCTGTAACTTCCGATGCGTTGATCGCAGCGTATTGGGACTGCGCCCAATCGATTTCTCTCGCAAAATTACGTCGGAATAATGCCTGAACGAATCGATTTCAGCACTTTTCAAAATCGCGAAAATTTTCGCTGGAAATGCAAAGGGGTTAACCTTCCTTTTTTTTTGACCAAAAAATTTTTCGTCTCAGAATTGATTCGTATGACTCTTTTCCGACCAATTGGACCCCCAGGAACTCAGAAAACGCAGCAAAAGCAGCGTGGGATCAGCGGGAGAGGAGATACGAGGAAAAAAGCACCTGCTGAAAAATGTCGAAAATTCAGGTTTTCGTTTTTCGGCTGTAACTTTTGATGCGTCGATCGCAGCGTATTTGGATTGCGCCCAATCGATTTCTCTCGCATAATTACGTCGGAATAGTGCCACAATTAATTTATTCCAGCACTTTTGAAAATCGCGAAAATTTTCGCCAAAAATACAGAGGGGTTAGCCTTCCTTTTTTTTTGACCAGAAAATTTTTCGTCTCAGAATTGATTCATATGACTCTTCTCCGACCAATTGGACCCCCAGGAACTCAGAAAACGCAGCAAAAGCAGCGTGGGATCAACGAAAGAGAAGATACGAGGAAAAAAGCACCTGCTGAAAAATGTCGAAAATTCAGGTTTTCGTTTTTTGGCTGTAACTTTCGATGCGTTGATCGCAGCGTATTGGGACTGCGCTCAATCGATTTCTCTCGCAAAATTACGTCAAAATAGTGCCACAATTAATCTATTCCAGCACTTTCGAAATTCGCGAAAATTTTCGACAAAAATACAAAGGGGTTAGCCTTCCTTTTTTTTTGACCAAAAAATTTTTCGTCTCAGAATCGATTCGTGTGACTCTTTTCCGACCAATTGGACCCCCAGGAACTCAGAAAACGCAGCAAAAGCAGCGTGGGATCAACGAAAGAGAAGATACGAGGAAAAAAGCACCTGCTGAAAAATGTCGAAAATTCAGGTTTTCGTTTTTTGGCTGTAACTTTCGATGCGTTGATCGCAGCGTATTGGGACTGCGCTCAATCGATTTCTCTCGCAAAATTACGTCGAAATTGTGCCACAATTAGATTATTTCAGCACTTTCGAAAATCGCAAAAATTTTCGCCAAAAATACAAAGGGGTTAGCCTTCCTTTTTTTTTGACCAAAAAATTTTTCGTCTCAGAATTGATTCATATGACTCTTTTCCGACCAATTGGACCCCCAGGAACACAGAAAACGCAGCAAAAGCAGCGTGGGATCAGCGGGAGAGGAGATACGAGGAAAAAAGCACCTGCTGAAAAATGTCGAAAATTCAGGTTTTCGTTTTTTGGCTGTAACTTTTGATGCGTCGATCGCAGCGTATTTGGATTGCGCCCAATCGATTTCTCTCGCAAAATTACGTCGGAATAGTGCCACAATTAATTTATTCCAGCACTTTCGAAATTCGCGAAAATTTTCGCCAAAAATACAAAGAGGTTAGCCTTCCTTTTTTTTTGACCAAAAAATTTTTCGTCTCAGAATTGATTCATATGACTCTTTTCCGACCAATTGGACCCCCAGGAACACAGAAAACGCAGCAAAAGCAGCGTGGGATCAACGGGAGAGAAGATACGAGGAAAAAAGCACCCGCTGAAAAATGTCGAAAATTCAGGTTTTCGTTTTTCGGCTGTAACTTCCGATGCGTTGATCGCAGCGTATTGGGACTGCGCCCAATCGATTTCTCTCGCAAAATTACGTCGGAATAATGCCTGAACGAATCGATTTCAGCACTTTTCAAAATCGCAAAAATTTTCGCTGGAAATGCAAAGGGGTTAACCTTCCTTTTTTTTTGACGAAAAAATTTTTCGTCTCAGAATTGATTCGTATGACTCTTTTCCGACCAATTGGACCCCCAGGAACTCAGAAAACGCAGCAAAAGCAGCGTGGGATCAGCGGGAGAGGAGATACGAGGAAAAAAGCACCTGCTGAAAAATGTCGAAAATTCAGGTTTTCGTTTTTTGGCTGTAACTTTCGATGCGTTGATCGCAGCGTATTGGGATTGCGCTCAATCGATTTCTCTCGCAAAATTACGTCAAAATAGTGCCACAATTAATCTATTCCAGCACTTTTCAAAATCGCGAATATTTTCGCTAAAAATACAAAGGGGTTAACCTTCCTTTTTTTTTGACTCAAAAATTTTTCGTCTCAGAATTGATTCGTATGACTCTTTACCGACCAATTGGACCCCCAGGAACTCAGAAAACGCAGCAAAAGCAGCGTGGGATCAGCGGGAGAGGAGATACGAGGAAAAAAGCACCTGCTGAAAAATGTCGAAAATTCAGGTTTTCGTTTTTCGGCTGTAACTTTTGATGCGTCGATCGCAGCGTATTTGGATTGCGCCCAATCGATTTCTCTCGCAAAATTACGTCGGAATAGTGCCACAATTAATTTATTCCAGCACTTTTGAAATTCGCGAAAATTTTCGCCAAAAATACAAAGGGGTTAGCCTTCCTTTTTTTTTGACCAAAAAATTTTTCGTCTCAGAATTGATTCATATGACTCTTTTCCGACCAATTGGACCCCCAGGAACTCAGAAAACGCAGCGAAAGCAGCGTGGGATCAGCGGGAGAGGAGATACGAGGAAAAAAGCACCTGCTGAAAAATGTCGAAAATTCAGGTTTTCGTTTTTTGGCTGTAACTTTCGATGCGTTGATCGCAGCGTATTGGGACTGCGCCCCATCGATTTCTCTCGCAGAAGTACGTCGCAACAGTGCCTGAAAGAATTGATTTCAGCACTTTTCAAAATCGCGAAAATTTTCGCCAAAAATACAAAGGGGTTAGCCTTCCTTTTTTTTTGACTAAGAAATTTTTCGTCTCAGAATTGATTCGTGTGACTCTTTTCCGACCAATTGGACCCCCAGGAACTCAGAAAACGCAGCAAAAGCAGCGTGGGATCAACGAAAGAGAAGATACGAGGAAAAAAGCACCTGCTGAAAAATGTCGAAAATTCAGGTTTTCGTTTTTTGGCTGTAACTTTCGATGCGTTGATCGCAGCGTATTGGGACTGCAGTCAATCGATTTCTCTCGCAAAATTACGTCGGAATTGTGCCACAATTAGATTATTTCAGCACTTTCGAAAATCGCAAAAATTTTCGCCAAAAATACAAAGGGGTTAACCTTCCTTTTTTTTTGACCAAAAAATTTTTTGTCTCAGAATTGATTCGTATGACTCTTTTCCGACCAATTGGACCCCCAGGAACTCAGAAAACGCAGCAAAAGCAGCGTGGGATCAGCGGGAGAGGAGATACGAGGAAAAATGCACCTGCTGAAAAATGTCGAAAATTCAGGTTTTCGTTTTTTGGCTGTAACTTTCGATGCGTTGATCGCAGCGTATTGGGATTGCGCTCAATCGATTTCTCTCGCAAAATTACGTCAAAATAGTGCCACAATTAATCTATTCCAGCACTTTTCAAAATCGCGAAAATTTTCGCTAAAAATACAAAGGGGTTAACCTTCCTTTTTTTTTGACCAAAAAATTTTTCGTCTCAGAATTGATTCGTATGACTCTTTTTCGACCAATTGGACCCCCAGGAACTCAGAAAACGCAGCAAAAGCAGCGTGGGATCAGCGGGAGAGGAGATACGAGGAAAAAAGCACCTGCTGAAAAATGTCGAAAATTCAGGTTTTCGTTTTTCGGCTGTAACTTTGGATGCGTCGATCGCAGCGTATTTGGATTGCGCCCAATCGATTTCTCTCGCAAAATTACGTCGGAAAAGTGCCACAATTAATTTATTCCAGCACTTTTGAAATTCGCGAAAATTTTCGCCAAAAATACAAAGGGGTTAGCCTTCCTTTTTTTTTGACCAAAAAATTTTTCGTCTCAGAATTGATTCGTGTGACTCTTTTCCGACCAATTGGACCCCCAGGAACTCAGAAAACGCAGCAAAAGCAGCGTGGGATCAACGAAAGAGAAGATACGAGGAAAAAAGCACCTGCTGAAAAATGTCGAAAATTCAGGTTTTCGTTTTTTGGCTGTAACTTTCGATGCGTTGATCGCAGCGTATTGGGACTGCGCTCAATCGATTTCTCTCGCAAAATTACGTCGGAATTGTGCCACAATTAGATTATTTCAGCACTTTCGAAAATCGCAAAAATTTTCGCCAAAAATACAAAGGGGTTAACCTTCCTTTTTTTTTGACCAAAAAATTTTTTGTCTCAGAATTGATTCCTATGACTCTTTTCCGACCAATTGGACCCCCAGGAACTCAGAAAACGCAGCAAAAGCAGCGTGGGATCAACGGGAGAGAAGATACGAGGAAAAAAGCACCCGCTGAAAAATGTCGAAAATTCAGGTTTTCGTTTTTTGGCTGTAACTTTCGATGCGTTGATCGCAGCGTATTGGGACTGCGCTCAATCGATTTTTCTCGCAAAATTACGTCAAAATAGTGCCACAATTAATCTATTCCAGCACTTTTCAAAATCGCGAAAATTTTCGCTAAAAATACAAAGGGGTTAACCTTCCTTTTTTTTTGACCAAAAAATTTTTCGTCTCAGAATTGATTCATATGACTCTTTTCCGACCAATTGGACCCCCAGGAACTCAGAAAACGCAGCAAAAGCAGCGTGGGATCAGCGGGAGAGGAGATACGAGGAAAAAAGCACCTGCTGAAAAATGTCGAAAATTCAGGTTTTCGTTTTTTGGCTGTAACTTTCGATGCGTTGATCGCAGCGTATTGGGACTGCGCTCAATCGATTTCTCTCGCAAAATTACGTCAAAATAGTGCCACAATTAATCTATTCCAGCACTTTTGAAATTCGCGAAAATTTTCGCCAAAAATACAAAGGGGTTAGCCTTCCTTTTTTTTTGACCAAAAAATTTTTCGTCTCAGAATTGATTCGTGTGACTCTTTTTCGACCAATTGGACCCCCAGGAACTCAGAAAACGCAGCAAAAGCAGCGTGGGATCAACGAAAGAGAAGATACGAGGAAAAAAGCACCTGCTGAAAAATGTCGAAAATTCAGGTTTTCGTTTTTTGGCTGTAACTTTCGATGCGTTGATCGCAGCGTAATGGGACTGCGCTCAATCGATTTCTCTCGCAAAATTACGTCGGAATTGTGCCACAATTAGATTATTTCAGCACTTTCGAAAATCGCAAAAATTTTCGCCAAAAATACAAAGGGGTTAACCTTCCTTTTTTTTTGACCAAAAAATTTTTTGTCTCAGAATTGATTCGTATGACTCTTTTCCGACCAATTGGACCCTCAGGAACTCAGAAAACGCAGCAAAAGCAGCGTGGGATCAACGGGAGAGAAGATACGAGGAAAAAAGCACCCGCTGAAAAATGTCGAAAATTCAGGTTTTCGTTTTTTGGCTGTAACTTTCGATGCGTTGATCGCAACGTATTAGGACTGCGCTCAATCGATTTTTCTCGCAAAATTACGTCGGAATTGTGCCACAATCAGATTATTTCAGCACTTTCGAAAATCGCAAAAATTTTCGCCAAAAATACAAAGGGGTTAACCTTCCTTTTTTTTTTGACCAAAAAATTTTTCGTCTCAGAATTGATTCGTATGACTCTTTTCCGACCAATTGGACCCCCAGGAACTCAGAAAACGCAGCAAAAGCAGCGTGGGATCAGCGGGAGAGGAGATACGAGGAAAAAAGCACCTGCTGAAAAATGTCGAAAATTCAGGTTTTCGTTTTTTGGCTGTAACTTCCGATGCGTTGATCGCAGCGTATTGGGATTGCGCTCAATCGATTTCTCTCGCAAAATTACGTCAAAATAGTGCCACAATTAATCTATTCCAGCACTTTTCAAAATCGCGAAAATTTTCGCTAAAAATACAAAGGGGTTAACCTTCCTTTTTTTTTGACCAAAAAATTTTTCGTCTCAGAATTGATTCGTATGACTCTTTTCCGACCAATTGGACCCCCAGGAACTCAGAAAACGCAGCAAAAGCAGCGTGGGATCAGCGGGAGAGGAGATACGAGGAAAAAAGCACCTGCTGAAAAATGTCGAAAATTCAGGTTTTCGTTTTTCGGCTGTAACTTTGGATGCGTCGATCGCAGCGTATTTGGATTGCGCCCAATCGATTTCTCTCGCAAAATTACGTCGGAAAAGTGCCACAATTAATTTATTCCAGCACTTTTGAAATTCGCGAAAATTTTCGCCAAAAATACAAAGGGGTTAGCCTTCCTTTTTTTTTGACCAAAAAATTTTTCGTCTCAGAATTGATTCGTGTGACTCTTTTCCGACCAATTGGACCCCCAGGAACTCAGAAAACGCAGCAAAAGCAGCGTGGGATCAACGAAAGAGAAGATACGAGGAAAAAAGCACCTGCTGAAAAATGTCGAAAATTCAGGTTTTCGTTTTTTGGCTGTAACTTTCGATGCGTTGATCGCAGCGTATTGGGACTGCGCTCAATCGATTTCTCTCGCAAAATTACGTCGGAATTGTGCCACAATTAGATTATTTCAGCACTTTCGAAAATCGCAAAAATTTTCGCCAAAAATACAAAGGGGTTAACCTTCCTTTTTTTTTGACCAAAAAATTTTTTGTCTCAGAATTGATTCCTATGACTCTTTTCCGACCAATTGGACCCCCAGGAACTCAGAAAACGCAGCAAAAGCAGCGTGGGATCAACGGGAGAGAAGATACGAGGAAAAAAGCACCCGCTGAAAAATGTCGAAAATTCAGGTTTTCGTTTTTTGGCTGTAACTTTCAATGCGTTGATCGCAGCGTATTGGGACTGCGCTCAATCGATTTTTCTCGCAAAATTACGTCAAAATAGTGCCACAATTAATCTATTCCAGCACTTTTCAAAATCGCGAAAATTTTCGCTAAAAATACAAAGGGGTTAACCTTCCTTTTTTTTTGACCAAAAAATTTTTCGTCTCAGAATTGATTCATATGACTCTTTTCCGACCAATTGGACCCCCAGGAACTCAGAAAACGCAGCAAAAGCAGCGTGGGATCAGCGGGAGAGGAGATACGAGGAAAAAAGCACCTGCTGAAAAATGTCGAAAATTCAGGTTTTCGTTTTTTGGCTGTAACTTTCGATGCGTTGATCGCAGCGTATTGGGACTGCGCTCAATCGATTTCTCTCGCAAAATTACGTCAAAATAGTGCCACAATTAATCTATTCCAGCACTTTTGAAATTCGCGAAAATTTTCGCCAAAAATACAAAGGGGTTAGCCTTCCTTTTTTTTTGACCAAAAAATTTTTCGTCTCAGAATTGATTCGTGTGACTCTTTTTCGACCAATTGGACCCCCAGGAACTCAGAAAACGCAGCAAAAGCAGCGTGGGATCAACGAAAGAGAAGATACGAGGAAAAAAGCACCTGCTGAAAAATGTCGAAAATTCAGGTTTTCGTTTTTTGGCTGTAACTTTCGATGCGTTGATCGCAGCGTATTGGGACTGCGCTCAATCGATTTCTCTCGCAAAATTACGTCGGAATTGTGCCACAATTAGATTATTTCAGCACTTTCGAAAATCGCAAAAATTTTCGCCAAAAATACAAAGGGGTTAACCTTCCTTTTTTTTTGACCAAAAAATTTTTTGTCTCAGAATTGATTCGTATGACTCTTTTCCGACCAATTGGACCCTCAGGAACTCAGAAAACGCAGCAAAAGCAGCGTGGGATCAACGGGAGAGAAGATACGAGGAAAAAAGCACCCGCTGAAAAATGTCGAAAATTCAGGTTTTCGTTTTTTGGCTGTAACTTTCGATGCGTTGATCGCAACGTATTAGGACTGCGCTCAATCGATTTTTCTCGCAAAATTACGTCGGAATTGTGCCACAATCAGATTATTTCAGCACTTTCGAAAATCGCAAAAATTTTCGCCAAAAATACAAAGGGGTTAACCTTCCTTTTTTTTTTGACCAAAAAATTTTTCGTCTCAGAATTGATTCGTATGACTCTTTTCCGACCAATTGGACCCCCAGGAACTCAGAAAACGCAGCAAAAGCAGCGTGGGATCAGCGGGAGAGGAGATACGAGGAAAAAAGCACCTGCTGAAAAATGTCGAAAATTCAGGTTTTCGTTTTTTGGCTGTAACTTCCGATGCGTTGATCGCAGCGTATTGGGATTGCGCTCAATCGATTTCTCTCGCAAAATTACGTCAAAATAGTGCCACAATTAATCTATTCCAGCACTTTTCAAAATCGCGAAAATTTTCGCTAAAAATACAAAGGGGTTAACGTTCCTTTTTTTTTGACCAAAAAATTTTTCGTCTCAGAATTGATTCGTATGACTCTTTTCCGACCAATTGGACCCCCAGGAACTCAGAAAACGCAGCAAAAGCAGCGTGGGATCAGCGGGAGAGGAGATACGAGGAAAAAAGCACCTGCTGAAAAAAGTCGAAAATTCAGGTTTTCGTTTTTCGGCTGTAACTTTTGATGCGTCGATCGCAGCGTATTTGGATTGCGCCCAATCGATTTCTCACGCAAAATTACGTCAAAATAGTGCCACAATTAATCTATTCCAGCACTTTCGAAATTCGCGAAAATTTTCGACAAAAATACAAAGGGGTTAGCCTTCCTTTTTTTTTGACCAAAAAATTTTTCGTCTCAGAATTGATTCGTGTGACTCTTTTCCGACCAATTGGACCCCCAGGAACTCAGAAAACGCAGCAAAAGCAGCGTGGGATCAACGAAAGAGAAGATACGAGGAAAGAAGCACCTGCTGAAAAATGTCGAAAATTCAGGTTTTCGTTTTTTGGCTGTAACTTTCGATGCGTTGATCGCAGCGTATTGGGACTGCGCTCAATCGATTTCCCTCGCAAAATTACGTCAGAATTGTGCCACAATTAGATTATTTCAGCACTTTCGAAAATCGCAAAAATTTTCGCCAAAAATACAAAGGGGTTAACCTTCCTTTTTTTTTGACCAAAAAATTTTTTGTCTCAGAATTGATTCATATGACTCTTTTCCGACCAATTGGACCCCCAGGAACTCAGAAAACGCAGCAAAAGCAGCGTGGGATCAACGGGAGAGAAGATACGAGGAAAAAAGCACCCGCTGAAAAATGTCGAAAATTCAGGTTTTCGTTTTTTGGCTGTAACTTTCGATGCGTTGATCGCAGCGTATTGGGACTGCGCTCAATCGATTTCTCTCGCAAAATTACGTCAAAATAGTGCCACAATTAATCTATTCCAGCACTTTTCAAAATCGCGAAAATTTTCGCTAAAAATACAAAGGGGTTAACCTTCCTTTTTTTTTGACCAAAAAATTTTTCGTCTCAGAATTGATTCGTATGACTCTTTTCCGACCAATTGGACCCCCAGGAACTCAGAAAACGCAGCAAAAGCAGCGTGGGATCAGCGGGAGAGGAGATACGAGAAAAAAAGCACCTGCTGAAAAATGTCGAAAATTCAGGTTTTCGTTTTTTGGCTGTAACTTTTGATGCGTCGATCGCAGCGTATTTGGATTGCGCCCAATCGATTTCTCTCGCAAAATTACGTCTGAATAGTGCCACAATTAATTTATTCCAGCACTTTTGAAATTCGCGAAAATTTTCGCCAAAAATACAAAGGGGTTAACCTTCCTTTTTTTTTGACCAAAAAATTTTTTGTCTCAGAATTGATTCATATGACTCTTTTCCGACCAATTGGACCCCCAGGAACTCAGAAAACGCAGCAAAAGCAGCGTGGATCAACGGGAGAGAAGATACGAGGAAAAAAGCACCCGCTGAAAAATGTCGAAAATTCAGGTTTTCGTTTTTTGGCTGTAACTTTCGATGCGTTGATCGCAGCGTATTGGGACTGCGCTCAATCGATTTCTCTCGCAAAATTACGTCGGAATTGTGCCACAATTAGATTATTTCAGCACTTTCGAAAATCGCAAAAATTTTCGCCAAAAATACAAAGGGGTTAACCTTCCTTTTTTTTTGACCAAAAAATTTTTTGTCTCAGAATTGATTCATATGACTCTTTTCCGACCAATTGGACCCCCAGGAACTCAGAAAACGCAGCAAAAGCAGCGTGGGATCAACGGGAGAGAAGATACGAGGAAAAAAGCACCCGTTGAAAAATGTCGAAAATTCAGGTTTTCGTTTTTCGGCTGTAACTTCCGATGCGTTGATCGCAGCGTATTGGGACTGCGCCCAATCGATTTCTCTCGCAAAATTACGTCGGAATAATGCCTGAACGAATCGATTTCAGCACTTTTCAAAATCGCGAAAATTTTCGCTGGAAATGCAAAGGGGTTAACCTTCCTTTTTTTTTGACCAAAAAATTTTTCGTCTCAGAATTGATTCGTATGACTCTTTTCCGACCAATTGGACCCCCAGGAACTCAGAAAACGCAGCAAAAGCAGCGTGGGATCAGCGGGAGAGGAGATACGAGGAAAAAAGCACCTGCTGAAAAATGTCGAAAATTCAGGTTTTCGTTTTTCGGCTGTAACTTTTGATGCGTCGATCGCAGCGTATTTGGATTGCGCCCAATCGATTTCTCTCGCATAATTACGTCGGAATAGTGCCACAATTAATTTATTCCAGCACTTTTGAAAATCGCGAAAATTTTCGCCAAAAATACAGAGGGGTTAGCCTTCCTTTTTTTTTGACCAGAAAATTTTTCGTCTCAGAATTGATTCATATGACTCTTCTCCGACCAATTGGACCCCCAGGAACTCAGAAAACGCAGCAAAAGCAGCGTGGGATCAACGAAAGAGAAGATACGAGGAAAAAAGCACCTGCTGAAAAATGTCGAAAATTCAGGTTTTCGTTTTTTGGCTGTAACTTTCGATGCGTTGATCGCAGCGTATTGGGACTGCGCTCAATCGATTTCTCTCGCAAAATTACGTCAAAATAGTGCCACAATTAATCTATTCCAGCACTTTCGAAATTCGCGAAAATTTTCGACAAAAATACAAAGGGGTTAGCCTTCCTTTTTTTTTGACCAAAAAATTTTTCGTCTCAGAATCGATTCGTGTGACTCTTTTCCGACCAATTGGACCCCCAGGAACTCAGAAAACGCAGCAAAAGCAGCGTGGGATCAACGAAAGAGAAGATACGAGGAAAAAAGCACCTGCTGAAAAATGTCGAAAATTCAGGTTTTCGTTTTTTGGCTGTAACTTTCGATGCGTTGATCGCAGCGTATTGGGACTGCGCTCAATCGATTTCTCTCGCAAAATTACGTCGGAATTGTGCCACAATTAGATTATTTCAGCACTTTCGAAAATCGCAAAAATTTTCGCCAAAAATACAAAGGGGTTAGCCTTCCTTTTTTTTTGACCAAAAAATTTTTCGTCTCAGAATTGATTCATATGACTCTTTTCCGACCAATTGGACCCCCAGGAACACAGAAAACGCAGCAAAAGCAGCGTGGGATCAGCGGGAGAGGAGATACGAGGAAAAAAGCACCTGCTGAAAAATGTCGAAAATTCAGGTTTTCGTTTTTTGGCTGTAACTTTTGATGCGTCGATCGCAGCGTATTTGGATTGCGCCCAATCGATTTCTCTCGCAAAATTACGTCGGAATAGTGCCACAATTAATTTATTCCAGCACTTTCGAAATTCGCGAAAATTTTCGCCAAAAATACAAAGGGGTTAGCCTTCCTTTTTTTTTGACCAAAAAATTTTTCGTCTCAGAATTGATTCATATGACTCTTTTCCGACCAATTGGACCCCCAGGAACACAGAAAACGCAGCAAAAGCAGCGTGGGATCAACGGGAAAGAAGATACGAGGAAAAAAGCACCCGCTGAAAAATGTCGAAAATTCAGGTTTTCGTTTTTCGGCTGTAACTTCCGATGCGTTGATCGCAGCGTATTGGGACTGCGCCCAATCGATTTCTCTCGCAAAATTACGTCGGAATAATGCCTGAACGAATCGATTTCAGCACTTTTCAAAATCGCGAAAATTTTCGCTGGAAATGCAAAGGGGTTAACCTTCCTTTTTTTTTGACGAAAAAATTTTTCGTCTCAGAATTGATTCGTATGACTCTTTTCCGACCAATTGGACCCCCAGGAACTCAGAAAACGCAGCAAAAGCAGCGTGGGATCAGCGGGAGAGGAGATACGAGGAAAAAAGCACCTGCTGAAAAATGTCGAAAATTCAGGTTTTCGTTTTTTGGCTGTAACTTTCGATGCGTTGATCGCAGCGTATTGGGACTGCGCTCAATCGATTTCTCTCGCAAAATTACGTCAAAATAGTGCCACAATTAATCTATTCCAGCACTTTTGAAATTCGCGAAAATTTTCGCCAAAAATACAAAGGGGTTAGCCTTCCTTTTTTTTTGACCAAAAAATTTTTCGTCTCAGAATTGATTCGTGTGACTCTTTTCCGACCAATTGGACCCCCAGGAACTCAGAAAACGCAGCAAAAGCAGCGTGGGATCAACGAAAGAGAAGATACGAGGAAAAAAGCACCTGCTGAAAAATGTCGAAAATTCAGGTTTTCGTTTTTTGGCTGTAACTTTCGATGCGTTGATCGCAGCGTATTGGGACTGCGCTCAATCGATTTCTCTCGCAAAATTACGTCGGAATTGTGCCACAATTAGATTATTTCAGCACTTTTGAAAATCGCAAAAATTTTCGCCAAAAATACAAAGGGGTTAACCTTCCTTTTTTTTCGACCAAAAAATTTTTCGTCTCAGAATTGATTCGTATGACTCTTTTCCGACCAATTGGACCCCCAGGAACTCAGAAAACGCAGCAAAAGCAGCGTGGGATCAGCGGGAGAGGAGATACGAGGAAAAAAGCACCTGCTGAAAAATGTCGAAAATTCAGGTTTTCGTTTTTTGGCTGTAACTTTTGATGCGTCGATCGCAGCGTATTGGGATTGCGCCTAATCGATTTCTCTCGCAAAATTACGTCGGAATAGTGCCACAATTAATCTATTCCAGCACTTTTCAAAATCGCGAAAATTTTCGCTAAAAATACAAAGGGGTTAACCTTCCTTTTTTTTTGACCAAAAAATTTTTCGTCTCAGAATTGATTCGTATGACTCTTTTCCGACCAATTGGACCCCCAGGAACTCAGAAAACGCAGCAAAAGCAGCGTGGGATCAACGGGAGAGAAGATACGAGGAAAAAAGCACCCGCTGAAAAATGTCGAAAATTCAGGTTTTCGTTTTTTGGCTGTAACTTTCGATGCGTTGATCGCAGCGTATTGGGATTGCGCTCAATCGATTTCTCTCGCAAAATTACGTCGGAATTGTGCCACAATTAGATTATTTCAGCACTTTCGAAAATCGCAAAAATTTTCGCCAAAAATACAAAGGGGTTAACCTTCCTTTTATTTTGACCAAAAAATTTTTCGTCTCAGATTTGATTCGTATGACTCTTTTTCGACCAATTGGACCCCCAGGAACTCAGAAAACGCAGCGAAAGCAGCGTGAGATCAACGGGAGAGAAGATACGTGGAAAAAAGCACCTGCTGAAAAATGTCGAAAATTCAAGTTTTCGTTTTTTGGCTGTAACTTTCGATGCGTTGATCGCAGCGTATTGGGACTGCGCCCAATCGATTTCTCCCGCAAAATTACGTCGGAATAATGCCTGAAAGAATCAATTTCAGCACTTCTCAAAATCGCGAAAATTTTCGCCCAAAATTCAAAGGGGTTAACCTTCCTTTTTTTTTGTCCAAAAAATTTTTTGTCTCAGAATTGATTCGTATGACTCTTTCCCGACCAATTGGACCCCAAGAAACTCGGAAAACGCATCGAGAAGGGCGTGAGATCAACAGGAGAGAAATTGAGAAGAAAAATACACCTGCTGAAAAATGTCGAAAATTCGGGTTTTCGTTTTTTGGCTGTCACTTTTGATGCGTCGATTGCAGCGTATTGGGATTGCGCCCAATCGATTTCTCTCGCAAAATTACGTCGGAATAGTGCCACAATTAATTTATTCCAGCACTTTTGAAATTCGCGAAAATTTTCGCCAAAAATACAAAGGGGTTAACCTTCCTTTTTTTTTGACTCAAAAATTTTTCGTCTCAGAATTGATTCGTATGACTCTTTTCCGACCAATTGGACCCCCAGGAACTCAGAAAACGCAGCAAAAGCAGCGTGGGATCAGCGGGAGAGGAGATACGAGGAAAAAAGCACCTGCTGAAAAATGTCGAAAATTCAGGTTTTCGTTTTTCGGCTGTAACTTTTGATGCGTCGATCGCAGCGTATTTGGATTGCGCCCAATCGATTTCTCTCGCAAAATTACGTCGGAATAGTGCCACAATTAATTTATTTCAGCACTTTTGAAATTCGCGAAAATTTTCGCCAAAAATACAAAGGGGTTAGCCTTCCTTTTTTTTTGACCAAAAAATTTTTCGTCTCAGAATTGATTCATATGACTCTTTTCCGACCAATTGGACCCCCAGGAACTCAGAAAACGCAGCAAAAGCAGCGTGGGATCAGCGGGAGAGGAGATACGAGGAAAAAAGCACCTGCTGAAAAATGTCGAAAATTCAGGTTTTCGTTTTTTGGCTGTAACTTTCGATGCGTTGATCGCAGCGTATTGGGACTGCGCTCAATCGATTTCTCTCGCAAAATTACGTCAAAATAGTGCCACAATTAATCTATTCCAGCACTTTTGAAATTCGCGAAAATTTTCGCCAAAAATACAAAGGGGTTAGCCTTCCTTTTTTTTTGACCAAAAAATTTTTCGTCTCAGAATTGATTCGTGTGACTCTTTTCCGACCAATTGGACCCCCAGGAACTCAGAAAACGCAGCAAAAGCAGCGTGGGATCAACGAAAGAGAAGATACGAGGAAAAAAGCACCTGCTGAAAAATGTCGAAAATTCAGGTTTTCGTTTTTTGGCTGTAACTTTCGATGCGTTGATCGCAGCGTATTGGGACTGCGCTCAATCGATTTCTCTCGCAAAATTACGTCGGAATTGTGCCACAATTAGATTATTTCAGCACTTTCGAAAATCGCAAAAATTTTCGCCAAAAATACAAAGGGGTTAACCTTCCTTTTTTTTCGACCAAAAAATTTTTCGTCTCAGAATTGATTCGTATGACTCTTTTCCGACCAATTGGACCCCCAGGAACTCAGAAAACGCAGCAAAAGCAGCGTGGGATCAGCGGGAGAGGAGATACGAGGAAAAAAGCACCTGCTGAAAAATGTCGAAAATTCAGGTTTTCGTTTTTTGGCTGTAACTTTTGATGCGTCGATCGCAGCGTATTGGGATTGCGCCTAATCGATTTCTCTCGCAAAATTACGTCGGAATAGTGCCACAATTAATCTATTCCAGCACTTTTCAAAATCGCGAAAATTTTCGCTAAAAATACAAAGGGGTTAACCTTCCTTTTTTTTTGACCAAAAAATTTTTCGTCTCAGAATTGATTCGTATGACTCTTTTCCGACCAATTGGACCCCCAGGAACTCAGAAAACGCAGCAAAAGCAGCGTGGGATCAACGGGAGAGAAGATACGAGGAAAAAAGCACCCGCTGAAAAATGTCGAAAATTCAGGTTTTCGTTTTTTGGCTGTAACTTTCGATGCGTTGATCGCAGCGTATTGGGATTGCGCTCAATCGATTTCTCTCGCAAAATTACGTCGGAATTGTGCCACAATTAGATTATTTCAGCACTTTCGAAAATCGCAAAAATTTTCGCCAAAAATACAAAGGGGTTAACCTCCCTTTTATTTTGACCAAAAAATTTTTCGTCTCAGATTTGATTCGTATGACTCTTTTTCGACCAATTGGACCCCCAGGAACTCAGAAAACGCAGCGAAAGCAGCGTGAGATCAACGGGAGAGAAGATACGTGGAAAAAAGCACCTGCTGAAAAATGTCGAAAATTCAAGTTTTCGTTTTTTGGCTGTAACTTTCGATGCGTTGATCGCAGCGTATTGGGACTGCGCCCAATCGATTTTTCCCGCAAAATTACGTCGGAATAATGCCTGAAAGAATCAATTTCAGCACTTCTCAAAATCGCGAAAATTTTCGCCCAAAATTCAAAGGGGTTAACCTTCCTTTTTTTTTGTCCAAAAAATTTTTTGTCTCAGAATTGATTCGTATGACTCTTTCCCGACCAATTGGACCCCAAGAAACTCGGAAAACGCATCGAGAAGGGCGTGAGATCAACAGGAGAGAAATTGAGAAGAAAAATACACCTGCTGAAAAATGTCGAAAATTCGGGTTTTCGTTTTTTGGCTGTCACTTTTGATGCGTCGATTGCAGCGTATTGGGATTGCGCCCAATCGATTTCTCTCGCAAAATTACGTCGGAATAGTGCCACAATTAATTTATTCCAGCACTTTTGAAATTCGCGAAAATTTTCGCCAAAAATACAAAGGGGTTAGCCTTCCTTTTTTTTTGACCAAAAAATTTTTCGTCTCAGAATTGATTCATATGACTCTTTTTCGACCAATTGGACCCCCAGGAACTCAGAAAACGCAGCAAAAGCAGCGTGGGATCAACGGGAGAGAAGATACGAGGAAAAAAGCACCCGCTGAAAAATGTCGAAAATTCAGGTTTTCGTTTTTTGGCTGTAACTTTCGATGCGTTGATCGCAGCGTATTGGGACTGCGCCTAATCGATTTCTCTCGCAAAATTACGTCGGAATAGTGCTACAATTAATTCATTCCAGCACTTTTCAAAATCTCGAAAATTTCCGCCAAAAATGCAAAGGGGTTAGCCTTACTTTTTGCTCGAGTGAAATATCCTATTTTCTAGAGGTGATCTGAGCCACTATCGTTAAATTTATTGTATCCGCAAGAGTGCGAAAGAGATATCCAGATAAGAAAGCGATCAAGAGTTCAGGATAGACAAAAGTAACATTGTTTAAACTAAATTTATGTATTTGTAATATTCAGGACACCTAAACCAAAGACGATACAATATTATACAACATTCATCGTTCGTGCATACATTTCTCGCTAGCGTACCTCTGCCGAAATTTGAGCTGTGTACTCAAACTATGATTATAATCATCCGATATAATATTTTTCATGGTCTGCCCATGACAGTGTATATTGCACACATATTTTCTCATCCAATAATTAGATTACTGATCACATATTCAATGATATTATTGCTTTTCCTTAGTTTTCAACTCCAGCTCTATCTGTTAACCTATTAAATAACTACACACTGACACAGGAACACTTGTACTAGAATTAAGTCATACGGAATAAATCGAAACTTTGAGCCATGAATTTATGACTTTTCTCTATCACCTTGTCGAAACCCAGTCAAAATTTTCTTTGTATTTTGGATGGTACTTCTGAACCTTTCTTTGTTAGGTAAAACTTGCTGTCTTTGCGAAGTTTGTACTCCAATCGGACCCTCGAAAATGAAGAATGGGTACATACAATCGCAAAGGACCAACAACTGATAATACCGCAAGATTTTCTTGTTTGTCGGCTGAATCTCTTGACCCATTGCGCGCGGCGTGTTCGGACTGCGCGCAATCGATTTTTATCTCAAAATTACGTGTGTATGAAAGTGCATGAAAGAATTGTTTCCAGCGTTATCAAAAATTGTCAAAATTTTGGGCAAAAATCACGACATATTGTAATACGCCGTTCGCGGTGAGCTCAGACTACGCAACGGTTCTCTATCGAAAAAAATAAGTAGCTAAACTTTGTCCGTAAAAATCTTACAGGAGTTAGATTCATTCCGTGTCTGTTGCGGCGAAAAACCAATGGTCCTAGAATCAGTTTGAGACGCGTTTTCAGACTCGTCGCGACCTTCGTATCAATAATTAATCAGAGAGCATTCATACAACATAGTTTTGTCATCATTTCCCATATTCATATCAGTACAAAATATTTAATTAGAAATACATGATTGATGATACTATGCAGATTATAGGGTAACGTACTAACTAATTAACTAATTAACACCCATCAATATCACGCACATAAATTTTCACCTCCACGATCCAATTAACGTCAACTAAATTGAACTAAACGTGGTTTCCCAAGCAAATCGTTTAAGCACATTTTCAGATATTTTGAATCTGCTCAGTTTAACGATAAACGCTTGATCACTGTTATATGTCTTCCGTGCCACTTATTAAGGACCTTCTTCCATTGAAATCCGTGTGATTTGCAGTGTTCATTCATCTTGTGCTGCTCGACATCATGCGTTTGTGTTGAAGACTTCCAGCCGATGAACTTGACGCGAATTTATTATTCTCCAGTAAAAAATGCATTCGACGTTCTCCATACTGCCAAATCTTGGCTACACATGCATGTGACATTCTGGAAAATTAAACACCAGTCTATATCGGTTCATACACGTCGTAGCTGTGAAATTCCGTATGCTGTACTCACTTCAGATCTCCAATAATTCATCGTTTGATGATGCTGTACGTGTACGACGTAACATAGGTTGCTCAGTATTGCCTGTCAGTCAATCTAAATTCAAGATCTTCCAGCGTACGTGCCGAGGTTTCGGTATTCCAAGTACTGCGATGCTGTACACTTGAAAATTTTCCGTGACTCGCCTGTTTGACAGACCTCACTCAAGGCTCACAACTCTGTAACATAAATCGAAAGAAGCAAATAACCCGTTCACGCATTCATACGATATACATAACTTTTGATCCCGGAAACCGATTCGCGTTTGCACAACAGCATAATTTTTCGATTATTCTATAGACGTGCTACGCATGCTCACATATCTATCTATAAATATACTATTTCATTCGAAGTACCTGTATTGTAGTTTCGTTTATTTCCCTCGAACTACTTCAACGATTATCCTGAATCCTTGAACAAATTGCGAACGTAGAAATAGGTAGATATGCTAAGACAAGAAACCCTGTTCGTTAAAAAAAAAATGATTATGAATTTGCAGCGATATATTATCTAACGAAATGCCATGATGGCGAGAATCAATTTATGGTAGTCTGCTTGCATGAAAATCATCATCAGCAGTCCGGTCGACAAACGGTCGACCCTACAGACCATGGTAAAAGGTGACGATATAGCACAGCTGAAAGCCATTATCACACGAATTAGTGTCTGAGTGGGCCGTCAATGAAAACGCACTCAAATGGGGAATGGCCGCTGACTAAGAGTTTAAATGAATAACAACAACAATAATAATAATAATAATAATAATAACTAAAAAATATAAAATAATTAAGAAGCACGTCATCCGTTACGTCAGGGGAAACTGCTTCCCCTTTTCATGCCCATAGAAATATAACCAGCATAAAACGGAGAATATATCTATCTCATGGGGAAAAATATGAGCCTGCATCGGAAATGATAAGTTGATAAAAAAAAAAAAAATGAATTACCATCACAAAATATATTAGTGGTCGAGCTTCCTCGTCTAACGATATATGCTGATTGACATGCGGGTGGAGCGGCTGGCATGCGGCGTTGAAACGATTGGCGGTAATTTTGTGCCGACTGGGAAATGATACAACCGTGAATGGTGGCGCAACGGAAACACTTTTACTTTCTCTTTCTCTTGCATGCGGGCCGACGACTACCCGTCGAAGAAAGTATCTTCGAATTGATTGTGCCGAGCACAATACTGGCTCTCGTTCAATTTCCCGATACACGCTTTTGCCATAGCTTCGCAGAGAGCTGTCTTATTTTTTCAGTCCGACGTTCGTTTTCTTAGCTGACGATAAATGGGAGAGTCCAAGTGGTGTGGGGAATTCTCCGTTCAGACCTCATGGATCTTTATCTAACGTGTTAATGAAGAGAGCAGACCCTGTTATCTGTCTGGATGTGATGCGTGCGATGAGTCTGGCAAGGATTTTCAACCTCATAGAATTTCGAGGCGACGATTAATGTTTGTGTCTGAGGAGTGATTGGCTCCTTTTTACTCCATCTTAGTTCAACAGACGGTCTTTCTCCGTTTGGAGTACCGGTCAGAAAAACAAACCTTTTGTCAAGTGAATTGTCACTGACAATAGATTATATTTTATCCAAACTTCATTACATTTTTTTTTTTTTTTGTGAATTTTTTGCATAATAGAGGAAAAAATATTTGCGCTCTGTATTCAGGTAATGAAAATATTGTTTATCATTGCGTTAGTCAAACACAGCTGCGTTGGCTGTAAGCGATCACAAATTTTTCTCCATACTCTTCAGTTTTGCCCCATTTTTCGAGCCAGGCACACGTGGTTCTAGATTAAAATTTTTTTTCCACGGAATTCCACGTGTCGCGCAGTGAGTACATTTATTCGGTGGAATTTCGTTACTTATATCGTACCAATAAAAATTTTTTCGGCTTCGAGTATTACGGATGACTTGAAGGATGTGACTTTTCAACGAGTCGAACATGAGCAAACTGTTCAGAGTAGATTATTGAGCAAGCCCGTTTAAACTGTGTTTTTAAAATGAGGTTAACGATTTATGGTGAAATAATTATGCAAAGTGGGAGAAGTGAGAAAGGGGAAAAAATTATTTGACTCTCTGCGATGGCAAGGAATGACATTTGAGTCGTTCTACCGTCGTCGACATTCGCTTTACATTCAATATTAAAAATATTAAAAAATGCGGGAATAATGCGAGGCCTGAAATTTTGCCACTGTCAATCAACTGTCACGGTTTCCTAGACCTGGAATTCTGCATGTTGAACCGGAGCTTACACGCATTTTGCAATATCTTTCCACACCGAATTCTTGCCTCTCTGATTTATCGCCGTATGCGGCAAACGTTTCCTCGACCTGCATTATCGCATGAATATGGTAATGTTGGTGGTCCAGAGTTTGGCACATCTCTACGGCTGTAGCTTATACCCACTTATTACGGTGTGCAATAAATCTCGAGGAACCGCGGCGCGAAGGTCTGCACGCTTCGTATGCATTCGTTACGTGTAGGTAAAAGAGACTCCACCTCTCTCGGTGAAAAAAATATTGTCATACATGTTTGCGGAACGAAGCGTCCTCCGCGCTTTTAATCATTATTTATTAAGTAACCGTAGGTTGCGATATTCCGACGCTTTGCAATTTCAAAATCATCCAGAGATTGCGTTTCACTTTTCCAATAACACCGTAATTCTTTGATCTCGGCTGAAGCTGTTTTCGCAAGAGGTTTCAAACACTGGTTTACGATTATCTGCAGATGAAAGTATCTCGAATACGGTGACGATCGCAGTCAATTGGTGTTTCAAGTGAAATCCATTCCTCGGATAAAACGAATGAAAAATTTTAGAAACTAAAAAGAAATTCAGGAGGCATTTGTATCCCCCCTAGAATAAGCTTGAATATTTCAATAAATTTCCAACAAGCGGCTGAGTTTTACCTTCACAAAAATCAATTACGATCTCTGTATGGTAACGGAGACACTGTTACATCGCACAATCTTGCCTCTTCTGTTGGTCGTAATTTATCGAATGTGTTGGCTGAAGTAAAAGCTGCAAGTTACATAGACTTGAATAATAGTCAGAATAATTCATCGGTTGATGAGATGGTAGGAAGGTTGGTTAACAATTAAATCCTCAGACTTAAGATTAGCTTTGTCACCTCACCCAGGCGTAGAATTAAAAAAAAACTACAATTTTTTGCCCATCCGTCTCTACCCAAAGTTTCGGAATGAGAAACGCTAAGCGTGTTCCAATTCTATCCACGTTGAAGATGAGCGCTTGACTTAATTTCTCGAGTGGGTTTTGTGCTAATCCCTCATCGTCAGAGAAATTTCATCCTAATTATCAACTTGCTTTCGAAGCTATCGTTTGCCGTTTCTGGTGCGTGATCAAGTTTACGCAGTAGTTAATTACGCCATATAAATACATGGAGTTCTATCACCGTTTTCACGGTCCTTGTTTACAGATTCTTCTCAAGTAGCACAAATACCTGGAACCAGAAAGCAAACGACGCGTGTACGTCATCGCAAAATGATTTCGCTCGAACCGTCGAAGAATCGTTAACACTGTCTATGCACATGTCATGCAAATTTGAAAAGCGAGCTGCAATCTTATTTTCTAACATTCACGATACCAAATATACTCGCAGTGAAAGTCCCAAGAGAAGGGATTACGTACGTATATCTCATTTCATACTCTACGCGTAAATGCAAATTCCGTACCAAAAATTCATCACCACCAGTAGTCGCTTATAGGCAATGCATATTTCAGATATAACATCATTACGAAACGAGAAAGGTTACAGGTACCGCCAAATCGTGGTCTTCTTTTTGTTCGTTCCCAGTTCTAACTCTCCGGGTTCTTTTCTCCTAGAATCGTAACGACGGAGAGTCGACTTTGCCCCCGTTTATCGGCCTTTGTAGGTCCATCACCACCACCGTGCACCGGTCCAGCTGCATTCCGTTTCCAGTCCAAGATGCATTGGAGGCTGATGGTCATTGTAGAGAAGGGTGATGGGCTACTCAACCATGCCCCTTCCCCAGGTTTTACCTTTTTCTCCTCCTACGTGACGGTGGCAGGTAGTCGACGTCATCACACTCGCATTATTCGCGACTCGTATACCGATTCCGCTGCTTAACAGACCAGGTGACGCCGGCGTTGTGGACGGCTGTCGTGTCATTCTTTCCGATAGTTTAACCGCGGTGAAATATAACGTGTATCTCTGATAATAATTCTCGGTCGGTCAGAAATCTGTTCGGAAATAGTCCCGGGCACTGTAAAAGGATGCGAGAGACTTCGAAGCAGGGGGCGACAAAAACCCGATCGGTGATTCGTTGAACCAGTTTCAAGCAGAGGTGAAAGTGCTCCGATTACTCTTGCTTGCTTGTTGATTTCGCCTTTTTTTCCCGGCGCAAGATCAAGTTGATCCGCAAGACAGAGTGACTGGGGAGCAAAGACGGCGAAGTGACCGGAGGTCGAGACACTGTAAAACAATGATCAGCCACCGTGTGTGAGTACCGTTACCATGGTGTGATATTGATCGGAGTTAATTCAACCGCAACGCGATGACGGCCACCTTGTCGTTGGATTAAACAGTTAGCTACGGAAGCTAGAATCATCGGAGGGGGAATAATAATCGCATAGTTCCGAACCTCGGTGAATATTCGCCGACGATTTCAGGACCGAGTTGTCGGCCTAGAAACCGTGCCGGTATTTTTAACAGGTGAAGAAAACTGGCTGCAAGAAGAAGTGAAAAAGAATGATATAAAAATACCAGCGGAATGAATGAGAGCCAAAAGTGTTACAGTACATGTATACCTAGTCGACGAATTATCACACTCGCTTTCTAACAGTTGACGTGTATAATATAAATTCAGTCGCGTCACCGCGCTCTTCGTAACCGTTGGCCTTATACAGCTTCTGTTTGTATATGTGTGATTGAATTTTATTCTCTTGATTGAAATTCCCTCGTCGAACTGTTATTGACGAAGATTAATTCCAGAGTGACGTTGATCGAGATATGAAGTGCTGAGAATCTCGCGGTCCTCGTACTGCCGACAAATCTCCGAGTACAAGGCTCACATCTTGTGAGGATCGTGACCATGCATCGGATACCTTCGAAAAATCACGTTTCAAAAAAGGATTATATTCGCGTTACAGGTAAGAGTGGGACTCCGAACATTTACCTCATGCAACTTTTTTCTACAAGCCTCGATTCTTATTAATTATACACCCGCCGATGGATTACTCCCACGTTTTTGACTAATATAAACCAATTTCCGACAAGCTGTTCGACACGAGGGTTGTTAACCAAAAATCTTTATCAGCATCACCTCCCCTCCCTTCCCTCCGCCATAATTCGATTCAATTACCGCGCCTTTTGAAAAAAATCGATTTAATTCATTAGTAAAGTTACGATCAAAGAAAGCCATTGAATTGAATATTCTCGACATTATCAGGGCTGTATTTTATCTCGGGTAAAAGTTCCGGTGAGACGTGAGCCGCAGAAACTCGGTTAGGTTGTAAAGAATTCTTAATCTCCGTATCACTGCGGTGCAACTAACGTAATCGTGAAGACCGTAGCTGGTAGGTAAAAAGTAAAAGTTGTCCGGCGCACAAAGGCATCGGGTTTCTAGGTCAGCCGTTTGATTCGAACGTTGTATCAAACTTCCGGCGGTAGCCTGATGCATCTTTGAGCACACTATCGTCTACTCCACATGCGTTTTAGGCTTGTGCTATTCTGCCGAGCAGCGCACGTGAAGCGCTAAGCGTAGACACGAAGCCTGATCGAGATGACAATCTTCTTCGACGTAAAAAGCTTGTAAAACAATATCGACGAGACATTCTTCATCCTTGTTTGTGACAATTTCTCATGATAAGCTGGAGTTCATAAATAGAAATGATTCATGGCAACTACCGGCTTGTTGTCGCCTCGTGGAATCTAAAATGACTATAGACGATACAGCATCGGTGAAAATTGTCAGTGGAATTAACAGCAGCGCGGTTGATTTAATCATTCGTTTGTTATTCGCGGTCTGATCCGGTCATTCACATTCGCGTTCTCTGCGTCGCGTCGCAACGGTTTGACTTTGGCACGTGACAAGTTTTTCTTTAAATAACTATGAACGTTCTTGCGGTGTCCGGTAATTGATTGGCCGGATTCGACCAGACCAGAACAGAGAAGGACGAGCCGACCACTTTAAGCTGTTCACGGGACAAAGGAACTTTGAAAGCTTTATGAGAGGATCACGATTACTCTGCTAGTCTCTCGACCGCAGACTTTCATCTCGCGATTTCTGAAGCTCTGCCAATTCTGCAACGGAGAACGTGAATTACAGGAATAATTGCATAACCGGCAAGTATAGAATTGTGCAGGCACAGCTACGCCGTATAATTTGCCGCGATAATACCCGACCGAAATCCGATCTGGCACTGCTGACTGTGAAGAGAATTTGAGCTGAACTGTTACTCTGTCCCTTTCCCGTCGCGATATTATATCTGATAAAAGTAATCATCCGACGATCCAATAGTCAGCTGTCGTCTTCTGAGGTACAAAAATTACGAAATTTAAACTAGGTTCTGCGTCATTGTCGTTATCAGGAATCGTTTCATTTATAGCGATCATCACGGCTTTGATTTATTGTTTGAGCTTATCGTTGGCGGGATTGTTGTATAGATTTTGACGCCGCACGTTTCAGCAGTTTCGGACTTGATCATCCAGTGCGGTAATTGTGATCGATTTTCTATTGACTGTTTTTGTTTTGGTTTTTCATTTTCTTCTGGTTTCCATTTTTCTTCCTCTCTCGTTCAACTCTTGAATGGATAACGTGAGTTTGCGTAAAATGCTTATAGAGTATATTATCATAGGTACAGGTATAGGTACGTATTTTTAACAGCGAAAACCTGTTCAGCTTTCCAATGTGAACGTCCCACTCATACCTGTAGTGAAAAATATTTATTGTTTTTACCTTGACTCATTTTTACGACGATGTTCAACGTCCAGGCTGACGCTTCATGCTTTACGCACTTACGATGGCCGGGGTCTGTAAGTCGAGTTTCGAGTATTTCCGTAATTATAAACTCCCAGCGAAATAAAAAAGAAGACAAAAATCATCTTCCAACTCTTTGGAATTTAATAGGATTTTCGTGAAAATCCGTCCAGATAGAGAAGAATTTACTACGTCTCTCGTACGTATTTATACAAAAGGATTATGAATAATTCGCATTAATGCAGATGTTTTGTAATTAACTTGCAAGTTCAATATTTCATACCTCGTACGCCGGTTGAGATGAGGAGGCGGTATTATGTAATAATGGATATCGTATCGTCGGATAATTATAATGCGAGTCGCGAGCTCAACAAAAAGTCTGAAAGCCGATTAGGGTACATGTGAAAAATAAAATTCGGCGCTTTGAAGCTAAAATATCTTCCCGTGCACGTGCGGGCAATTTACCCTATTATTTTTTGGAATAAGAGACTGTTTATAAATACAGAGGCACGTAATATTCGTACAAAATAACTTTTCGTATTGCGCATTCATCGCGGTTTGTGAGTAAAATTTATGAATAAAAAATAAAGCCACCGTCGTATTATGGATATCCGAGAACCATTTCCGCTCTTGTGTGGCTGTAACGGATGTTTTCCTTGCTCGCTTTGTAACGGTGAGCCGATTCAATGTCTCTTTCAGCCAACAATTTATTCATCAACCGCTCGATGCATGAACAGGCTTATTATTTTCTTTATGCGTTTCAAGCGAGGTCGCGGTACAGTTTGCATTTGTCCAATACTCGCAATATTGATTCACAGGTTTCTCCGGAAGTATATTTACAGGTAATAAGTATACGTAATCATGCGGAAATTATGCCGAGTATCTTCTAATACGCAAAGAAGATTTTCACTGGGGACTTACGTTACAAATAGGAAAGGAAAAAGAGACACGGAAAATTTTCAAATTTTATAACTCGAAGCTATTGTCCTGCGGTCTGAATATTTAATGGACGGACTCTGATCATTTATGCAATTATGGTTACCTATTTGGCTTTTGGGCTGACGCACCGTTACGCACTTGACTTCGCTCTTTGATCATTAATATAGTCACAGTCGAACAGAGAGTGAGATTTTTAGGTAGCAGTGGTATCGGTTTAGTGAATAATTACACGTCAATTCCTTGTGCCAATTTCTCGGGCAAAGACCATCCCTTCGTTCCGTCTCTCCGAAAAGGGGCTTCAGCTGGATTCCCATGCGAAGGCAGCTGTGCCGAGTAGCGTATCCGAAACAAAGAAATCAATGTTAAATCCGCATTTTATCCTGCCAACATCGTAAATTTATTTCCAAAGTACATCCTCCGCAGGATGGAAGAAAGTCCTTGATTCTGTCTTTGATCGACGTGCGCGCGTGACAAAAAAAAAAAATCAACGAATAAACACAGATAGTCACGTCAGAATCGTAAGTGTCTTGATAAGATTCTTGTTGAGCAATTTTTCGGGAAGTGTGTGATGAAAGATGCGACAAGATAATTTTGGAAGGGGAAGATAAATAAAAACAGAAGTAAATACGGATGACCAAAGTCATGGGAAAAGGGCGAGAGAAATAGAAGTCTGGTAGGAAATTGAGGGAGCGTTGTTGTTTCGCGAAAGTAATTTCCAAATGGGAAGAGTGCGTTGGCGGATTCGCTCAATAGTAATTCGACGCCCTCCTTCATTTCGGCTTCCATGCCTGAACATCCCTTCCAAGAAGCCGGACGAAATGGGGATTCTCACCAATTTATTTCACGGCTGCAACGAAAAAAATCGCCAGGATCCTCCGAGCTTTTCAAGTATCTACCACAGCTCTCACTCTAATTTTTTTTCTCGTTTCAGTAAATAGCTGCTGCAGGAAGCTAAGCCGGGTTTGATGGATTCGATGTTGAAGTTTCACCGGCTGCTAAAGCTATGCTTCTTGTTAACGGCATTGTGCGCTGCGGAGGCGTCGTACAACGTCGGTGTCGGGATTGCCGATACCACAGGACCCGTGGCCGAGATCGTATTTGTGAGTGATCTTTCGTGTTTTTTCATCGAAGCCGGAAGGCTTCTCTGCGTTACGGGTTGTAAAATTGCCTTCGTATTCGAGCATGTATGGAAAAAATTGCCAACTATTTTGCTATTTTATTAATAAACAGTTGCTAACTTAGAGGACCTTGGATAAACTTCTTGCAGTCTTGCTGAAAGGAATCCGTGAATTCTCTTTAGTTTACAAAAGCCTCAACCTCCAAACAGCTGGTGGGAAGATGGGCTTTGTGTTCAAGGTATTTCATCAAAATTTAACCGCAGAGATTGCCGAGGCATGTGGTCGGAGTTTAGATACTGCATGAGGGGGATATTTTGGAAACGGAAATTAGTGTCAAATATCAGCGGATAGCATCAGGCAAAACCGCGTTTCGCTCGTTTTCTCACGTTTTAACGCCGCGTTTGATGTAAATTCGAGCTTGAAATTAAGTATTCATCAAGCTTGGAGTTCATTTTTTCATCAATATTCGAGGAAGAAGCGATATTGCAAGAGATACAAGCTCTTCCGCGACACCTTTGATGATCAAACGTCTAATGTTGTGAAAATAAATTTACAGATGGGATATGCCAGGCCGGAGCAAAAGGGATCGGGACTTCATCTCAGGACTTTTTCCCGAGCTTTTATCATCGATGATGGAGAGGAACGTTTCGTCTTCGTCAGCGTAGACAGTGCTATGATTGGACACGGTGTTAGGCTGGCGGTAATCAAACATCTTAATTCACGACGGTCAATGATATTTTTTCACGGTCTGTGCAGTCACGCTGGTTTCATTCAGCTATGATGAATTTCCTCATTATCCGTATCTTGAAATAAAAAGACAAACAATGTATCGCTACAAGAGTGACTCGAGAAATTTCCAAAATGCCATAATTATGCGCTGGATGATACTTTGTTTCATGGTCGATGTATCAGGCTTCTGCAATTAGTATCTTATTGTTAGACAGAAAAATCTGTGCTAAACGATTACCGGAGCGTGCTTAGAACCTGATCCTAAGTGGTATGTAAATTTGTATTATGTTGGCTTGTACAAATATGATTGGCTAATATTTACTGACCGTGAAACAAATATCACGGTCTAACAAATCGGGTCTCATATTTATATGAATCAAATACAAGGTCTCAGGTTTCACGTGGATTTTCTTGCATCGTCGTGGTAGAGAAACCATTGATCGGTCCGCTTCGCGATAGCTACTGCTCCTAAATTATTTTGAAAAATTTCCGATCACCAAAAAAATTTCCCAACGAAACTGAAAACGATTTATTCAATTTTTAATTGACTAATGAAAACACGATTAGTTACACATAAAATTATTACAGTTCGTTAATGAAACGCTAATCTTGATGGAAGGTGTATAACTTCTGAAATATCCTCAATCGCGTGAAAGATATAATCGTCTGTTTGGAGTTTCAGTGTAAAATACATCAACGAAATTTTCCCCCAGCTCCGGTGGAAAAGTCCGATGAACTTTTGTTTTAATGATCCCAGTATACGAATTACCAGGTGGAACTTGTAACTACGTCGTTACTCGTTTTACGTTCGACGACAATTGATAGGTTCAATTCTAATTACAGGTATTGAAGAAGCTGTCAGGGCGTTTCGACGATATGTACAGCGATAAAAACGTAATGATCAGCGGTACGCACACTCACTCAGCTCCTGGGGGGTACATGATGGACGTCCTTTTTGACCTCACCACTTTCGGCTTCGTCCAAGAATCATTTAACGCCATCGTCAACGGCATCACAAAGGTGAGGACATCATCGGCGCCATTTAAAAGGGTCCCGTTCAACTTTGAATACATTGTATCAACAGCGAGGAACATCGTCACTTGGGGAATTTATGTAAACGCAAATAGGGCAAGGGTTTCGGATCCTGCCGAACCCCGCAGGGGACTTTGGCTTTAAAATTACGGTTTGACCATAATCAATCAAACTGGGTTCAAGGTTGTTATGGGAGATTCAAGCGCTCCCTTTGTAGGACGGACCTTTGAAATCATGCTGGATTTTGAGGGTCCCTTTTCGCTAGGTCTCGAGAAGGTTGGTTGCGATCAATTACTTCCACCGTGATCGCGGTCTAGTTTCAGCTGAAATATTCAGCGGATAGATAAACACATTGGGTTCATTCCGACATGAGTGAATTTTATTTTTTTTTTTTCATTAACCGTCAGATCTCAACAATTACATTAGTTAAATGATCTTATTTCAATTTCGAACAGGAATGCCTGTCGGAGAAAAATACCGTCAAGATTTCTCAAATTCAGAGGATTGGAGTTTCGACTTTAAGATTTTAAGCTTTTTTGGAAATCAGATTAACGATCAATTTTGAACCTTGTTATTACAATGAGCTAGTATGTAATTTCACTGGAAGTGGTAATTCGATCATTTACATTCATCTGCCTGCATCGAATACCGATGACGAACGATTTCGAAAAAGTTTTCGCATAGAGCTCGAATCTTCGTTCGGATCAGAGATTTTTTTACCAGGTTATAAAACTCAATTTTTTCGCAAAGCTATTAAAAAATACCGACACGTATATTTTTTCAATTTGTCAAAGTCACCCCCCTGGATGAATCCATTACGTTCGACCAGTCTGGCCTGACGTTGGACACTTTAGTATACGAACGATATTCGTAAGGCCGATAGCGTTAAAATTAGAATGACTGACATCCGGTCAAGATTATTGCAACCGGTTATTTTTCATGCGCAGGGTCGTTCACCCTGTTTTTCACGACTAAACGGAGCCGGGAAATGTAATCGGATTAGTTGTCGATGTCTTGCCTCGATTAAGGACTGATGGATTAACCTTTTCTCCACAGAGTATTGAACGAGCTCACGACGCCCTTGTGCCGGGGAGAATTTTCGTTACTCAAGGAGAGCTAATGGGCGCAAACATAAACAGAAGTCCGAAAGCGTACCTGAATAATCCTGAAACCGAAAGGGCCAAGTAAGTTGAGAGTTTATTGTTTGTCCAACATAGCGATGGAGTCGCACGCTACTCCATTGTGACCAACGTATATATTCCGAGCATTACCCTCCTTGACTGTAAAACGACTCTCTTGTTTACACAAGCAGAGATTAGCTGAATTTGATGCTACACAGCGAAATAGCTGTTGCAAGTGAATCGGGTTGAATCTGTCTCCGTCAACTCAAAGTTACCTCGTTCCTCTATATTTTTCAGGTACGCGTACAACGTCGACAAGACAATGATTCAGCTCCAGTTCATCGCCGCTGATGACAGATCTCTAGGTGTAATTAACTGGTTCCCTGTTCATCCGACCAGCATGAACAACACCAACAAGCTTGTGTCCAGCGACAATGTCGGGTACGCCTCCATTCTGTTTGAGAAAACGATGAACAAGAATTCCATGGTTGGGAAGGTAATCCCATATTTCTCATTGCCAGATTGATATCAATTTCATGTACACTCGTGGCTCTAGAAAATTGCCTCTAATTAGTATAATAAATGATGATAATAATACGATGTACAATATTATGAGTCGAATAGCCACTTTCGTGATATTATATCTCAGAATAATTAATGACGTGGCGTAATGTCGAATTATTTTGAATCAGCATTAACTGGAACTCGTGTTTTAGTAATTTCCTGCCGAATAAGAACAGAGCATTTAAAAAATGATGTACTCATCCCGTCAGGATTGATGATTGTATTCATTTAAAGGGCTGGAAGCACGCAGCGTTTTGAACGAAAACCAATTCAATTCATCCGTTTATAAATAATTACCATGTACTCTGACTTTCTCATTCATTGGCATTCAATAACGAATGTCTAATTCCGGACACTGTAATATGGTTTAGAGTCTTTGTTACCTACCACGATAAGAACGCGACCTCGCGCACGTACACAATTTGTAAAATAATTGTCGGATTGCGTCATAATATCACATGAAAAGGCAGAAAATTGGACTATCGAATCAGGCTTGGTATCCAAATATCAGACACCCCTATTTGCTTGACAGGGTTCCTTTGTGGCTGCTTTTGCCTCAACGAATCTCGGGGACGTGTCGCCAAACACGAGAGGACCAAGATGCGAATTTACAGGGGAAACCTGCTCCGGCGCCGACACGTGCCCCGGTAAGCACGAGATGTGTTTTGCATCAGGACCCGGCAGAGACATGTTTGAAAGTACGAGCATGATAGCAAATAAAATGTACCAAAAGGCACTGGTGAGTGATACGCTTTGCATTTCACAAACACCCATTATTAAACTTTACAGAACGTCCTTCATATACCCGACACACGCAATGATTCGACAATTTTTTTCCCTCAATCACTTATTGTGCACACACGTCACGCCCTGGCGCTACTTAAGGCCGAACGTAAGGCTGCACACCATGGTCGAACTACCTCAACGGCAGTAGTATGCGAAATAAAGTTTTCAGTTCAACAAAGTAGGTACTTAATTGGAATACAGAACATTTCTTTTATTGTCGCATTGATACATTAAGGCTCGAATAATTTATTTACATGTAGATCGTTTTAACCGTTCAAAATTCGCGTAGGTGTTATCGGCCCTCGATAACGTCTAGTAGTACTTGTTGTATCCGTATCCGGAATCGTAGTGAGCTGGCGCCGCGACGTACTTGACAACCGGTGTCGGGGCGGGGTGGACGGCGTGTCCGATTTTCTTTACGACGGCGTTGAATCCGTTGTGGTCATCGGCGGTGTACTCGACAACGCGAACTGTACCGTCGGGCTCGTTCAGGCTGTAGGAACCCTTGACTACGTCTCCGTCTCGGACCTCCTCTTGGCTCTTAACGTCACCGGTGTGGGGGTCGTGGACTCCGTAGTTGTAGGAGTATTTTGGGTAGGCCTTGAATAAAAGGGATGGTCGGTTAGTGGTAGAGGTCAAACAGTACAAACTAGCTCGTTCAGTCTAGTGCAAGATTCAACGTTGTTCCACTGTTTTGTCACGGATCTAAAAGACACTAGTTGGTGTGTTGCTCTTCATCGTCAGTGCTGAAGAGTGACGTTAGTCGGCGTAATGGTATAAGGTTGCGCATTGCGAAAGATTAACGAATGTTCGCAGTCTTCACCGATGAGCAGTGACATAAGGGGATGTTTTAAGTCACACCAACCAACGTCGAATACTTCACTCAGAGAGTGGAACTGACCACTGGGGTCAGGTATCGTCAGGATGAATTTCTGGCGACTCGGGGAATGCTGTGTGAAAAAATGTACTCACGTAGCTGTCGTGGGCACCTTCGTAACCGGCTCCGTAACCAGCACCGTATCCTCCGTATCCTCCGTATCCTCCGTATCCTCCGTATCCAACCTTGGCGACGGCAACCGGAGCGACGGCGATGGCCGGGGCAACAACGGCTCCGTGAGATACGGCGTTGCCGTATCCACCGTAGCCAGGGTATCCTCCGTAGCCAGCGTAGCCTCCGTAGCCGTGGCCTGCAAGTCCGGAGTACCCGGCACCCTCGTATCCGAGAACACTAGCCTCAGTGGCGACTGCGGCCATGGCAACAACGACGAAGAACTGAAAATCGAGGAGAAGATAGAGAATGAATTGGAGGTTCGAGTGGCCGAGGATCTGGTCCGCAGCTTCTACTAACCCGGAACATGATTGCGCTTGTGTTTACGGAGCAGTTCTGGAGCGGACTGATGACATTCAAGTCCGGGGCGTTGCTTTTATAGCGCAAAAGTCCAGCGTACGCGGATCACGGTAACGACTCCTTCTGTGTATCACCAGTTGTGTAATTCAAGGCCTTGTCGGTGTTTTTTCTTCCCGTAACACTGCGTCAGTGTTTTTCACTGCCGTCTTAAATCGTTTTGTTTCTTTCCGGCAAAACTCCCAGTTGGGCAGCTCATGCCACTTTAACCCTACTACCTCTGCACCGCGTTACCACGATTGTCCGGCGAAGGTGGAGGAGGCACGCCGTTTCCGAAGGACGTTGTAGATACCTTTTGCCTCCACGCCCCCCGGTAAAGAACTGGCGTCACTTCACGAAAGTAATTGAAGAATGCGGGCAAGTTGCGTTTTGCCCAATATCACTGTACTTCGCCTATCTACGCACGTATTTGTTTATACATGTACAATACGCGTGTTTATAACACCATGCTGAATAATTATTACAACTCGAGAGTTTCACACACTCGAGTTCGAGGCTGTGAATAAAATATTATTTATACATCCACTGTATCAAGGATTTACCGCTTCAGTCGGTCTCCGATCATATCCATTATACGGCTGCTTTCCTAACTTTGCTAACGAACCACCTAGTTAAATTCACTAATTAAAAGCCTATTCGGTCATTCATCGAACTATTAATTATTCGTAAGGAGCTTGTATCTCGAAGCTCATTGCACGATGTTATATTATTTTTTAGGGAAAGTCCTCGTTTCCGGACTTTTGATTCACCGTCTTAATATCAAGGCGGCGTGGCGCGTTCAGTTGCGTTGCGTGAATTCTTAATTATATTTACACACTCGCTGCAGTAAGAGTTTCGGACTGTGACTAATTTAAATGTAAAAGATATCTCAAAGTGCAATGTATCCTTCCCTAAGCGAAAAACGTACGATACGACGCTACATGCGTATACGAAGAAGGAAAAACGATTGGAAAATATCAATCAGAACTGTTTCTCCTTCTCAAAAACTGATCAACCAACTTCGAAGGAAACACGCTATGAAAAAGTTTCTCCATTTCTACCGAGATCCACTTTCTATAAGTTTTCGTTGCATCGGTATAATTTGTCTTTTCAACAAAGAAGTCGTTTCTTCAAACTTCATAAAATTTTAATAAGCAGCTTTCGATCGGTTAGCCGATTGAATCAATTTCTGTGTGTACAGGCATAGTATCGGTTTATTGTTACTGTTATTATCGTTATCATTGTTATTATATTAAACAAGCCACCCCGAGGCTTACTTTCGTATCCAACGCGTACGTGGTTTCGATACTTGCAGACTCACCTAATGAGCCAAATCCGATTTGTTCAAAGAGATCAATTATTCTTTCACTGGGCATTTGTATACCTACACCGAGTTCGCGAATTGTGCGACCTTCGCAATTCCCGGGTGCCCGTCGATCGATAACATGTGTCCTGGAATGAGTCTTGATACGCTTCACATTTTCCCGGATCAGAAGTTTTTATCATTGTTTTTAGCCTGTGTACTGGAATAAAGTCGCTTACCGCGTGACTTACGCTCTCTTGAGTTCGCGTTGTTTAAATGTATAAACGAAATACCTGGTTGAATAAAAATTATTTCCCCACTTGCGAGTAACAAAATATCATTACAGCTACAAATTTTAAATTAAAAACGTTGGAAAAAAATTTATGACGTCATACGTAGTTGAAAATTTATAGTAACATGGTTTGAAAATATTTTTCTCGTCAATCTTCATCGCATAAATTATTCTGCAATCGTGCCAACAAGAATCTTTAGCCTTCTGTAATTTGTACGGAGTAGAATATCACATACATGTAAAAAGAATCGTATTGCGGAAGAAAAAAATGCTCCGCTATAATACAGCGGTAATTTGTAATTTAAGTTAAGACATTTAGGGTATATATGCGTGTAGAGATTGCGAAATGTCTCAAGTCTCAAGTACGGGTACACATGTATCGTTCGCTAGACGTTGAGAGGAGGAAGGACACATGGCATAAAATATCTACATCGATAAAATCTTCTAACTTTTAAAAATACTTGACCTTAATAGCATACCACAAACTGCACCAAATTGGCTGGCACGCAGCCATTACTTTATTCCTAATTTGAAGATTATAAATTTGAATGTGGAATAGCGTAATAGCTGCTTCTCAGATCAAAAGGCGTATAGGCATACCGTGTGTCGGCAATCGTTTCGAAATCAAAGGTTACGCCGAACCGGAAGTAACGGCGAGAAATATGAGAATGATAAATCAATTACAGATTACTCGATATATACATATATATATATATATACTTCATTGTACATAAATGATGTAGGAAAAGAGAATAAAAAAGTCTCGTACCAAATACTTCTGAAATACAGGTCTCGCTTCTCTGTCATTATACGTTCAATATATTTGACAGGTTGATTTCGATTAGGGGATGAGAATTTTATGTCAGGTTGTAAAAGTTGTTCTTATTACAATACTTGAATGTTACGCTCGAAGGAGTTCCCGGTCTTAGAAAGAATTATTTTCTTAAGAGATCCCACGAAATTGGGATCAGTCTTTCGTCTTTAAAAGCGAGAGAGTTTTCTCGTTTCAGCCGGCAGGTCGCAGTTGGCAGGAGGGCGATGTTGGAAAGACAGTTAATCTAACCCCTCGATAATGATATCCTCGCGTTGAACACCAATTCGTTATACACCGTGTCAACCTTCGGCCCGTACTAACTACTTAATACACAATGATTTGTCACTTGTACCCAGGTCGTACACTCCAGCAATGATCGGCAGATAAGACGATTATCTGAATACGTTTTTTTTTTTATTTTTTTTTTCTGTCACCTCGTCTTTCTCAAGACGAGCATTTCGCTCCAAGAACGTCAGGAAAGCTCTGAGGAATACGACGTTGCTTTATTTTTCTTGAGGAAAAAAGCTGCTGATTGCGTGGTTTTCGAAGGTTGAGCTTCGAAGTCGTTATTCAAGCGCTAAAAGTAATCGACGAAAGGTGACGAAACAAAAAATCAACCTTGCAAGTTTTTGCTAGGATCGACGATTCGTAAGTTTGACTCGAGCAAATGTTGCAAATTCGACCAGCGGCGCTTACGAAAACTGTAATCGCCAAGTCTGGGACATGAAATTTGCTTTTATTATTCGCGAAGAGGAGACAAGTTTTAAATGAATTTCGTACAAGCAAGGGTGCGTTTTTACCGAGTCTCCTTTGGTGCGAAATCTGACACGGGATCGAAATGATTGATACCTACCTGGATTATGGAGGAGCGAATGAAATACCAAATGCTCTCGTATATTCATGCGAGCTTGCGTGAATAGTTCGGGTCTGCATCGTACAAGTTGAATATCTCAATATTGCGGAAAAATTTGGGTCACGAAGCGTAAGCTCGGATCAAAAGAAGCTGGCTAATATGGGAAGTGATGTTCACCGGTAAATTTATCAAGTCTGCCGTCGTTGTAATTCAGCCAAAATTTTTAACTCTTTCATTTCCCTCCATTATAAATACCAACATCTGGCAATATACAAAGTTTGTAATACTTGCTAAATTACTTTGCCTCCGGCATGAGCAGCGCTCGATTTTTTTCACCATTGAAAATAATGCAAGAGTTTCCCTTTTATCGGAAACAATTTTAACATCAATATACATGACTTGTGATTAGTCGAGCTTTCTCTGCCTGTACCGTGTATTTGACGAGAAAAATTCGGTATAACGTGATAAAAAGCTTCGATTTTTTTGAGATTTCAATTTGGTCTGTACACGGAACAGGATCGATTCCTTTGATGAGAGTGAAATTATCAACCGGAGTAAATTGAGGAGAAAATGAAGGCCATTTTGTGAACAAAGTCAAATATTTTTTTCGCGTGAAACGACGTCGCACTTTTCCGGTTGCCGGTCAGTTAGAAGCCAATTTCACTCTCCACTGAAACCCTTCCAGGATTCACAGTTTTCCGTGTCTGTTCTAGAATACATGTAATACTGACTGGGAGTGATGCCAATTTGAGTTTCAATAGCCAGCATTAACCCAGCGTGAAATTCAGTCATTACCTTCATTTGATTTTGAACAATAATTCGCACGTGTCACCCAACTACGCAGAGTTGTCGCGTGAAATTTAACCTACCGTATAAAACGGATTTCGAGATCTGGTCCAGAATCCGAGCTCACACTAGGTGGTCTTTTTTTTTTATATGTATATTTTTTTTCTTCGTATAAACCGAATAACGAAATTAATTACTTTTCCTCGGTTTACGACGCAATGCAAAGCCACCTGGCTTCTATGTGACATAATGACTCGATATTTCAAAGTCACGTATAGCTTACTGTAAGTACAACTGGTTGCCAGCTGCTGCAGATTATTAGGCGAATGAAAATTGTTTAGTTTATTGTCGTTGCAACAGAGAAAGCGCGTGTCGTGATCTTTGATACCGAAGCACGCCACCTATGCTGCCTTACGATATACGATCGGACGCAATTCTGTATCAACTTTTTGTTACCTCACCTTGTTTTGTTCGTATATTTATAACAACATGCCTGGTATTTAAATAATGCTTTTTTGCATAGCGCTCGAAAGACTGAGAAAAAAGAAAAATGGTTTTGCTATGAAAGTTTGATGAATTTTTTGTATCTTACATTTTACTAGTTTGAGGTAGAATAATTTCATCAGTTTTATTCTTTTTTCTTTTTCGTTTCGACGTAACGAAATCAAGTAAATTCCATCGTATGCGCTACTTTCCCAGCTGCGCCGTTTTTTGCGATAAAGAAAAAACGGAGCTCCGCTTACTTTAAATAATTTTATTTTATACGGATGCGAATTCTTTTTGATTATACACGAAGAGTTTCGGAATGAAGATTCAGCGATTTCAAGTCTTCTGCTCTGAAAATCAGTTTTCATTTTCATCATTTTATTTCTCCATACAAAACCGGCAATACGAATAAACAATCAAGCCCTAATAGCGTCCGCGGTATCCTTCGTATTCGGAATCGTGGTACTTCGCTGGTTCCCCAACGACGTATTTCACCACTGGATTAGGAGCCGGATGTATGGCGTGTCCAAGCTTCTTTACGACGGCGTTGAATCCGTTGTGATCGTCAGCGGTGTACTCGACGATGCGAACCGTTCCATCGGGCTCGTTTAGCCTGTAGGAACCCTTGACGACGTCGCCGTCTCGGACCTCTTCCTGGCTCTTGACGTCGCCGGTGTGAGGATCGTTTACACCGTAGCTGAAGGCGTATTTGGGATAGGCCTGCAGCGAGATTGCGAAGAGTGTTAAAAGCCGTCGAACAATCACTGCCATGCTCAATTTTTACTCTGCGTTTTTAATGAAACTACTCACGTAATGATCGTGGGAACCGTCGTCTCCGTATTTCGGGTAGAGTTCATCGTTCCCGTAACTCCCGTACCCTGCGGGATAGCCTGTGACCTCGAGGAGGACAGCGGGACCGGACATCGAGACGTGCGAAGTCGCCCTTCCGTCTACTTCCGGGTTTTCGTATCCTGCATACGCCTCGTAGCTGACTGGAGGACTGTTGTATCCGACGAGGATGCCGTCGGATGCGACGAAGACGGAGGCGAGGAGAGCGACGAGCTGAATGAAAAAAAAGGGAAGATTCTTTTGGAATGTAATGTCAAGACATCTGATCGAAATACTTTTGCCGATTTTTTGGGGATGAGATTGACTGAAGCGACCGTAATATGATTGATACGATATCTTAATGCTGCTTAGTCGAGCCCGACGATGAACGTGAAATTTACTGATGAATAATGAGGAAGTTCGTTTTATCCGTAAAGCTGATGAATTAATACCGAGTAATGTTAGTCATGTACCTTGAGCATGGTGCTAATTGTACAGGATCACTGCCGTCCGGACAAAACGAACGAAGCAATTTATATACCCAGAGAATATGCAGCCTGTGATCCTGAACTGGTCACAGTAGGCTGATCCCAGAAATCGCGTTGCCTCATTCCGCAATGACATTGAAGGTTGAACTCTCGGTTTTTCACTGGCTAAAAATAAGGCAAAAAAGAAGAAAAAAAAAAAAATCACCTGGCTTATGTTGCATTTGACCGGAGAAGGATTACAATGCTCGAGATCGCGTGACGAGACAGTGCCCAGAGTCGAAAGTACTCGACGTACAGAATTAACATTAAAGACGTTTAAACGTGTGTTTTGACCGAGAGATCCAAATCAGGTAGACCGGCTTAATCATTCCCTGACTTACAAGGAAGGTATCCCAGGTCGATCTCTCTGATTTGACTTCTCTTGTAATAAGCTATAGTTCAATAAAAACTAAGCGACACGTATTTTTCAACGTGCCATTAAACATTTTAAGGGGGTGAAACCACCCTTCAAAGTTAGGCACGTCAACGGGCAATTCGGCAGTTTCACCGACAAGAACATAATAATTTTTTAACCATACCGACTGGAAAAGTTTTCTCATAACGAGATATGAAAGATGTAATTTTTTCAATTGAGAAAAAAAAACTGCCAAATCGCCCCTTGACACGCCTTACTTCGGAAGGTGGTTTTACCCTCTTAAGGTGTTTAATGGAAGAAAAATGAAAAATAAAAATACGTATCGCTTAGTTTTTAGTCTACTAAAACATATTACAAAAGAAATGAAATCTGTGAGATCGATCTGGGATACCTTCCTGGTTAGAGTCGTTGAATATGATGAATAGGCGAAATACGAGGATGGCAACTGATCGAGTTGTGAAGGAATCGTCAAGCCAGAAGCATACAAATAACATTCCCGTGTGATTAGCCCAACGGTTCATGCAACCGGCTTCTGCACTGCAGTGTGCAACAGTTGTTATAACACAGAGGTCAAAACGGGATGCATAACGCTACCTGTGTAATTATGAGAGTAAAAATGAAGGGAGCCAAGGTTCTGCATGGAGGAAAATTTTCACCTTCTTGAAAAAAAGCTCCGCGGTCACATTGCGTTAGAAACACGAAACGTTGCACCTTAATTGTCCCAACCACGAGGTCGTTAGAGACCCGCGTTTCTCACTTCCAACAGACTCGCCATGCTGACCCAGACGTTACGCAAACGGTTCAGCGCAAGTCGCAGCGCTCGTTGTATTATCCGCGGGTAAAAGTTCCGGTAGCAATGACACCTGAACGCAGCTCTTCACGTTAGGCTCTATAGTCAGAAAATTGCCCAATGGGCGAGGCGCCGAGTTCTTCGCCTCGTTCGCGACAGAAAATGTGTACACTAGAATTTTTCTCGCGTTCTTCGGAGGCTCTCCATTTCCCAAGTCCGGCTTTCGGTACGAACAAAGTGTCCTTTTGTCCTCCGACACAATGGATCTGACGAAACACAACCCGCGTAAATGTCCAACGGAGTGGTCCAATGGTTTTCGCACACAATTGTCAGCGTTGTTCGGATCTTCGGAAATTCTCAGCGCTTTCGAAACGGAGGACGTTTTAATCTCGGATATTGTTTTATACCCACGCTCAGACAGTCGGACGGTTTTGAAAACCCGAGACACCGTGTTTGGCAAATCAATCTTGACCTCATTCGTCGGCGTTCCGTCAAATTTTTCATCCTTCGCACGCGCCACATTCTCGAATAAAGTCGAATCATGGCTGTATTGGATAAGGCAACATAACTTGATCATACCGACAGGGTCCTTTGAAGCTGGCGTTGCCTCCGGCCTGCAGATGACAAACGTTCTGCAAAATGTTCGGCTAGAAATGAAGACCTTCTACAAAGGCTTGGTGATTACAGGCGTTCTTTGTTTTCCGAAGCCGATCCTTCCGAATCTTGATTCGCAAACAAGATTAGATTAGTCGAGCATTCGATGCGTTCTTTTTGGGATTATCCGAAATGTTTGCACGGAGAAAACGGGAACCACGAGTCCATAGAAATAATAAGGCGCGAAAAGAAAATATACCACGTATAAGATGTCCTTTTTTCTGAGAAAAGGATACGTCGTCCGTCCAGGAGGTATAACATTGGAACTGGAAGCCAGGGAAATCACAAACATTCAATCTTCCGCTAAATCACCGATGAATTCTTCTCCTCTCTTTATGTTTGCAGTGATATTCATTCCCGGGCTTCTTACACAAAACCATTTTTATTGCCTCCATTTAATACCGAGTTATTTTTCTCCCGTCACCCGAGCTTCTATATACAGAAGAAAGCATTTCCAGAGGTGAAGACCTCCTCCAGTCGGACTGATACCTGCGGTTTATTTCGTTATTCTGCGGCATATTCTACGAGCTGATGAAAAGTGTCACTGGATTTCCGACCCCGAGTCTCTCTACCTTCAGTTTCCGAAAAAATAAGGGGTAAAAATTCCCCCATGAATATTAAATCTGCTCGAGGTACGCAAAAATTCTTTTGATAAATCGACACAACTCGCGTGTCGCACCTTGAAATAAACGAACGAATAACGAATATCTTGTGTTTATGTATAACAAAAATATGTGAATTTTTTTATTACATGAATGCTTGACGCTTTGTACATATGTATACGCATAATATAGTATATTATTATATAAACATAAACGTGCGTGAGGTAAATTATCGTCGTTGCGTGATTGTTGAAAGGTTGGTAGAAAACTTGAGAATAGGATGAAAAATTCAAGCTCACGCAAATACCGCCTCTCTGCTTCCCAGCGGCAAAATTAAGGTTCAGTAGTGCTTTTCGTACGCGTAACGGTTGAACTGATCATGATCGTAAGTCGTAACGTATTTCGGAACTGTTACTGGAACTTGTGCCGGATGGTGAGCAGGTCCGACCTTCTTCACAACCGCGTTGAAACCGTTGTGATCATCGGCTGTGTATTCGACGATGCGAACGCTGCCGTCGGGCTCGTTGACGCTGTAAGATCCGTGGACGACGTCGCCGTCGCGTATCTCATGCTGGGTCTTGACGTCACCTGTGTGAGGATCGTGAACACCGTAGTTGAAGGTGTACTTCGGGTGCGCCTGAAACATGATCCAACGGTACGTAATTAAAAGAGGTATCGCTTCTCATGTTTCGGAGATTGACAGGAAAAAACAGTTGTAGAGACAAATGAAAAAATTTCACCCCCTCGAAAATTGCTTAATCAGCGATGTATTATACGGCTGCTTTTACTTTCTGCCTGATCGATTAAGATTGATGAGCAAAAAGTTGTTTTCGACGTTGCAGGGAAACTTTTAACTAATTGGTAACAAGACCTGTAACCTTACTTGCGAAACATGATCGCCCTAATAAGCGACAATCGTAACTCGCTGTGATAAGCTTGGGTTTCAGTAACGCTAGTTCTCTCAGACGTGCATATTTTATTCGCACGTCTCGAGCCTTCCCAACTTACGTAATAATCGCGTTCCTCTTCGTAATCGTATCCGTGTCCGGCGGCGTGAACAGCAGAATGTAGCGGAGGTGCGGCCGAAACGGAGTGGATTGGCACGGCAACGGTGGGAAGAACCTGGTGTGATGAATAAGGGTTCACGTACCCTTCGTGGCCCGAATATTCCGGGGAATACGAACCGGCGTGTCCTCCGTCATACCCGCTGATTAAAACCGCGTCGCATGTCGCAGCGACTACCCAGAGTAAACTTGTAACCTGTGAAAATAGATGATCGAAGAGTGTTTTTATACGGGTGAAACAAAGTTTTTGATACTGTAATTGGTGGTTTTTTTATCGATTGTGGATGGGTGAATAATGCGGAGAGACAAAAGAAAGGAAGAAAGTTTTCAAAGAACCGAGACAATATTCTCTAGCAATTTTTTACGAGTAATATATCGTGTCCGAGTGATGTGATATATTGTACGTGGCAATAAATCAGTCGAGCGATGATTTACCGCGGGAAAATTGAACTTGATACCGCGATAGCAAAAAGTATCCGCGACGTAAGCGATTTATTTAGGGCTCAGGAACATGAAAATATGAACAATGAATCGAATCAACAGAAGTGCAGGTCTTGCGGTTCGGGTGCATTTTAGTTCCTGCAATCCGTCTTCATCCCCGTGACAAGTTGTTCGCAATGCGGAGAGTATACCGTATGGAACGATTTTATAAAGCTCTGGATAAATCCAGATCGTAGCAAAACTCGAGGCAGTTTTTGCATTCAAGAGATGCTTCGCATTTCTACCATCCGTGATGAATTTTGTTGTTTGCGTTTGAAGGAATACAAAGTTCCATAAGAAATAGCGTCGAAGAGCTCTCCTCAAAGAGTAGAGCTGATAACGAATAATTACGGCGTTACGCACTACTGGAATTTCGGTGTGGAATTACAACGAGACGTTTCATTGAATGGATGATGAAACTTCTGTAATCCACACCTACTCGTTTACCGGTAGATTGAAAATGTTCGACGGCGGTGAAATTCCAGTGTCTGGTTAAAATGAAGGGGGAAAATACACAAATGAAAATAAATACGAAAACGAAAAGCTGGGCTCCGGTATGAAACTTCTCTTGGCTGGAGGACCTGGCTCGATGCGTAATTCGAATGAAATATTTCATTCATATTGCAAAAAATAGGCGGCACGTATAATACAATTCGCTTTGAACGTACGGATTCGTTCGCGTTCAATGAATAAATGAATGAAGAAGCCGAGCGATGAATAATATAACAACAACATAGTAAAAATCACACAGAACAGGTATCACAGTTAATTCGTTTTTCTACTTATTTTACCCCCTTTCCTCGCACTGTGAAAATTTTTTTTCAACTTCCCCGCGGGAACACTGAGCGGCTGCTCGATGGCAGTTTGCGAAAATGTGATGTGAAAATGTTCGGGTACATATTGCAGGTTTTTGACACGACACGCGTGTAATTCTGCGATAATATGAACCGCTGGTACCTTCAGCATGGTGCTCGACGCGAGAATCTCGTATATCGTACGGAGAGAGAGAGTCTTTTCACTGATACCATCATCCCCGGGATCCTGGCTTATATGCATCTCCCTCCAAGTAGAAGCGAGGAAGCGCCCGACCCTCTGCTTCTCTTCACGGTGGGGCTTAGCTCAAGGTCTTTTACCGGCATTCGCGTGTGTCGTAGCAGCGCTTTTTCCTTTTTGTTTTTTTTCCGGTTTTTACTTCTTTCACTTTTCGCGCGTGAAATTAATGCTTAGGCTCGATTCAAAAGCCGTAATTTTTTTTGTTTTTCTCGAAATTGTTTATAAAAGTAGTGAAACTGACTTGCCTTCCGTGTCAAAGAGAAGAGAAAAAAAAAAATTTGAGAAAGATTCAGTTATTGATATTTGGAAAAAGGAAAGAGGAAGAAAAATCTTATTTTTGGTATTGAAAATTCATCTTTTCAGAGGATTGAATTATTGATCACCGAGCATGTTATCCAGCTTAAAAGTATTCATGCAGGTGTCAACGTTCCTCAGGATTTGAGCCCATTAATACTTTTTGAATCTGAGGCGACTCGTTGCACACTTCGCAGAAATCTGTTCAGACATTCTCCGAAACGGAATGATATGTAATTATTGCGGAGCTTATACGCACTGTTTGTAATCAAGCAGCTAGCGGTTGTATTCGGAACGCAATATCACGTGAATAATACGATCATGTGTAAAATCCGATCGCCGAATCGGTGCAACAGAGCACAACTGATCGAATACTTATCGACCGATGTATGATAATCGGTTTAACGATTGTCCAGGTGAATTTACATCTAAACACGCCTCGCTAGTTTCCGAAACAATACGTACATACCTTGGACCTCAGATGGATCGATCGTAACATTGTTAACATTGATTACAGCATTGACTTAGGTAAATCAACTTTTTTACAAGGTGTAAAGAGAGGACGGAAAAAGTATTGCGTCCAGAAAAATCATGGCACATCTTCAAAATTTTCTTTTACAATGTAGAAACGAGGTAATAAAATTTACTGACAAAAAAAATACGCGGGGTGAATGTGATTTGAAAAAACGAAAGTATAAATTTTTTGGGCGTGTTTTTGATCTATCGAGGATGGAAAAGTAAGCCCAAAAAAGCATCTGTTCACTGTGATTTTATATTATCGCTCTAGTATGATTCTCTGGAGTATCATGTGTATGAAAAAGGGAACGAATCGAAACGGAAAATAGCTCCGGGGTTAAACCTGTGTCAACCTCTACGAGTTAATACAGTAAAAAATTGCAATAAACTAAAAACCGTGGAACCCTTTTACGACTGTGGAAATATTATATCCTCACTTTTCGGTATATTTGTCCTACGCGTATACCCATAATACATTGCCATATGCGTGGAGAATATACCGATACGTGTTTTCGTGTGCTCCGCACCCTTTCAAGCAGAAGTTTTACGTATCGGCAAACAGCTCGTTTTATAAACCAGCATAAAATCAATAACTAAAGTAAAAGTAAACAAAACATATCATGGCGAAACAGATTAAAACGTAATATCCTTGCAGGACTCGCGGCACTTGTCAAAACATGTGAAAACCTAATGAATATTAACAATTTCGATTTACCGTAATGTTTGTTAATGTTTAATGACCTCGGTGGTCACGCACGATACGGACGGGATAAAATAGCGTCCGTGGCGAATGAAACCACGGCAATTAAGTCCACGTACAAATCGACAGCTGAAGAACAGACAGACAGACATAAACGTGCTTTTGAAAACCTCGTGAAAACATTCATTCAAATTTTGATCGAGCTGTTCGGTGACAGTCTGAGCACCGTTTTTCCGTGATGCGAGATGCCAATAACAATTGTTCCAAGAGCAAACGAGCACCGGTACCCGTGTGTCTGGTTAGGGACGTGATCTTCGTTCTAACGAGATAGATCGCAGAGGAGTCAGATGCTTCGTGCGATGATAGACGAAGCGTGGAGCGACGTCCCGGTGCGTAACGCGAGAAGACGCGGTGCGAAATAGACGCGAAAGCGTGTCTTGGTTCGTCTAGCATGTAAACATCCACATCCTCCGATAGATCAGTTATGTGTCTTTACGTGGCTCCGCCGACCCTTTCGCGATAGGAACCGTACGTCTTGCGCATACCCATCAACTCCGGGATGTGAAGCAACACCAATTTCGCAAGTCGAGTCTCTCGGGCCACTTAGAGACTCGAGTCTAGGCAGAACGAGCGGGAGCTGAAAATTTACAGAACGGATCCCGGCGTCTCGTCGTCTTCTGGAGACGGAGCAGCTTCGTTAAAATTTCACATTGAATGAGTAGTCACTCCGGATTGCGCAACTCTTCGGGTTCCTGGATCACAGGGAGTTTCCAGACCGGCGGACAGTGGAAAATTCCGGGAAAACTACAACGTCTTCAATACTGGATGAAGGGAGTGAAAGTGATCCTCGTCGTCACGCGTACGTGGCGCCATTTTTCCTGCTTTCCTGCTCAGATCCTTCAGCGCATCACCCAGGATACCTCGTCGTCGTTCTTTGACGCGTCGGCCGGGTTGACGATCCGTTGGAGACGCTAATTACTCCGGAATACGTGACGGTGTCCCTGATGAGATAAGAAAGTGTCGCTTCGCGAACCGAGGCTCCCCGTCATCACTTGGAGAGTACGTGTGCGGTTTGTTCCATGCGAGAACCTTTCAGATTGCGACAGGAATGCCAACCCACGGATCATCGTGGCTTCGGCTTCACGTAAACGAAGAAAAGGATTAACTGAAAATTCACGCGTGGTATGGTAATTCGGATGGATTTGGAAACATTGTACCGTTACAGTTGTACCGACAGTTGCGTTAGAGGGACGGGAAAATCATTATCCATCTGTTGTTGTACCATCTGCGAATGTTAAATGTATGTACCTTTTTCTCCGTGTAACGTTATCTCCTTCGTGATCCATACTACACGCTGATCGCTAAAGGGGGCATGATTTTTGTACAGCGGGTACTCTCCCAGGCGAATTCCTGCTCCGGTGTGAACACTCGCTCGCCGGTTCCCGATGACAATGATTCTTGCCAAAGGGCAGATTGCACTGGG